>NW_027437587.1:0-300000 GCF_965140245.1 Athene noctua
TACGCAGGGCAAAAGCGATTCTCGTCCTCCGTGCTTGCTTTTTCTCAGAAAGAGCCGTGGTGTGCGTTTTCGCCGGAAAACGCGTTTTCGGCCGAAAACGTGTACGTTTGCACTTCCCGGCCACAGGGAAGCTGCTAGCCGGCAATTCTCTGACTGGTTCTACCCGCTGCCCGGAACGCTACGCAGGGCAAAAGCGATTTTCGTCCTCCGTGCTTTCTTTTTCTCAGAAAGAGCCATGGTGTGCTTTTTCGCCGGAAAACGAGTTTTCGGCCGAAAACGTATACGTTTGCACTTCCCCGCCACAGGGAAGCTGCTAGCCGGGAATTCTCTGCCTGGTTCTACCCGCTGCTCAGAACGCTACGCAGGGCAAAAGCGATTCTCGTCCTCCGTGCTTGCTTTTTCTCAGAAAGAGCCGTGGTGTGCGTTTTCGCCGGAAAACGCGTTTTCGGCCGAAAACGTGTACGTTTGCACTTCCCGGTCACAGGGAAGCTGCTAGCCGGGAATTCTCTGCCTGGTTCTACCCGCTGCCCGGAACGCTACGCAGGGCAAAAGCGATTTTCGTCCTCCGTGCTTGCTTTTTCTCAGAAAGAGCCGTGGTGTGCGTTTTCGCCGGAAAACGCGTTTTCGGCCGAAAACGTGTACGTTTGCACTTCCCGGCCACAGGGAAGCTGCTAGCCGGGAATTCTCTGCCTGGTTCTACCCGCTGCCCGGAACGCTACGCAGGGCAAAAGCGATTCTCGTCCTCCGTGCTTGCTTTTTCTCAGAAAGAGCCGTGGTGTGCGTTTTCGCCGGAAAACGCGTTTTCGGCCGAAAACGTGTACGTTTGCAGTTCCCGGCCACAGGGAAGCTGCTAGCCGGGAATTCTCTGCCTGGTTCTACCCGCTGCCCGGAACGCTACGCAGGGCAAAAGCGATTTTCGTCCTCCGTGCTTGCTTTTTCTCAGAAAGAGCCGTGGTGTGCGTTTTCGCCGGAAAACGCGTTTTCGGCGAAAACGTGTACGTTTGCACTTCCCGGCCACAGGGAAGCTGCTAGCCGGGAATTCTCTGCCTGGTTCTACCCGCTGCCCGGAACGCTACGCAGTGCAAAAGCGATTCTCGTCCTCCGTGCTTGCTTTTTCTCAGAAAGAGCCGTGGTGTGCGTTTTCGCCGGAAAACGCATTTTCGGCGAAAACGTGTACGTTTGCAATTCCCGGCCACAGGGAAGCTGCTAGCCGGGAATTCTCTGCCTGGTTCTACCCGCTGCCCGGAACACTACGCAGGGCAAAAGCGATTCTCGTCCTCCGTGCTTGCTTTTTCTCAGAAAGAGCCGTGGTGTGCGTTTTCGCCGGAAAACGCGTTTTCGGCCGAAAACGTGTACGTTTGCACTTCCCGGCCACAGGGAAGCTGCTAGCCGGGAATTCTCTGCCTGGTTCTACCCGCTGCCCGGAACGCTACGCAGGGCAAAAGCGATTCTCGTCCTCCGTGCTTGCTTTTTCTCAGAAAGAGCCGTGGTGTGCGTTTTCGCCGGAAAACGCGTTTTCGGCCGAAAACGTGTACGTTTGCACTTCCCCGCCACAGGGAAGCTGCTAGCCGGGAATTCTCTGCCTGGTTCTACCCGCTGCCAGGAACGCTACGCAGGGCAAAAGCGATTCTCGTCCTCCGTGCTTGCTTTTTCTCAGAAAGAGCCGTGGTGTGCGTTTTCGCCGGAAAACGCGTTTTCGGCCGAAAACGTGTACGTTTGCACTTTCAGGCCACAGGGAAGATGCTAGCCGGCAATTCGCTGCCTATTTCTACCCGCTGCTCAGAACGCTACGCAGGGCAAAAGCGATTCTCGTCCTCCGTGCTTGCTTTTTCTCAGAAAGAGCCGTGGTGTGCGTTTTCGCCGGAAAACGCGTTTTCGGCCGAAAACGTGTACGTTTGCACTTCCCGGCCACAGGGAAGCTGCTAGCCGGGAATTCTCTGCCTGGTTCTACCCGCTGCCCGGAACGCTACGCAGGGCAAAAGCGATTCTCGTCCTCCGTGCTTGCTTTTTCTCAGAAAGAGCCGTGGTGTGCGTTTTCGCTAGAAAACGCGTTTTCGGCCGAAAACGTGTACGTTTGCACTTCCCGGCCACAGGGAAGCTGCTAGCCGGGAATTCTCTGCCTGGTTCTACCCGCTGCCCGGAACGCTACGCAGGGCAAAAGCGATTCTCGTCCTCCGTGCTTGCTTTTTCTCAGAAAGAGCCGTGGTGTGCGTTTTCGCCGGAAAACGCGTTTTCGGCGAAAACGTGTACGTTTGCACTTCCCGGCCACAGGGAAGCTGCTAGACGGGAATTCTCTGCCTGGTTCTACCCGCTGCCCGGAACGCTACGCAGGGCAAAAGCGATTCTCGTCCTCCGTGCTTGCTTTTTCTCAGAAAGAGCCTTGGTGTGCGTTTTCGCTGGAAAACGCGTTTTCGGCCGAAAACGTGTACGTTTGCGCTTCCCGGCCACAGGGAAGCTGCTAGACGGGAATTCTCTGCCTGGTTCTACCCGCTGCCCGGAACGCTACGCAGGGTAAAAGCGATTCTCGTCCTCCGTGCTTGCTTTTTCTCAGAAAGAGCCGTGGTGTGCGTTTTCGCCGGAAAACGCGTTTTCGGCCGAAAACGTGTACGTTTGCACTTCCCGGCCACAGGGAAGCTGCTAGACGGGAATTCTCTGCCTGGTTCTACCCGCTGCCCGGAACGCTACGCAGGGCAAAAGCGATTCTCGTCCTCCGTGCTTGCTTTTTCTCAGAAAGAGCCGTGGTGTGCGTTTTCGCCGGTAAACGCGTTTTCGGCCGAAAACGTGTACGTTTGCACTTCCCGGCCACAGGGAAGCTGCTAGACGGGAATTCTCTGCCTGGTTCTACCCGCTGCCCGGAACACTACGCAGGGCAAAAGCGATTCTCGTCCTCCGTGCTTGCTTTTTCTCAGAAAGAGCCGTGGTGTGCGTTTTCGCCGGAAAACGCGTTTTCGACCGAAAACGTGTACGTTTGCACTTCCCCGCCACAGGGAAGCTGCTAGACGGGAATTCTCTGCCTGGTTCTACCCGCTGCCCGGAACGCTACGCAGGGCAAAAGCGATTCTCGTCCTCCGTGCTTGCTTTTTCTCAGAAAGAGCCGTGGTGTGCGTTTTCGCGGGAAAAAGAGTTTTCGGCCGAAAACGTGTACGTTTGCACTTCCCGGCCACAGGGCAGCTGCTAGCCGGGAATTCTCTGCCTGGTTCTACCCGCTGCCCGGAACGCTACGCAGGGCAAAAGCGATTCTCGTCCTCCGTGCTTGCTTTTTCTCAGAAAGAGCCGTGGTGTGCGTTTTCGCCGGAAAACGCGTTTTCGGCCGAAAACGTGTACGTTTGCACTTCCCGGCCACAGGGAAGCTGCTAGACGGGAATTCTCTGCCTCGTTCTACCCGCTGCCCGGAACGCTACGCAGGGCAAAAGCGATTCTCGTCCTCCGTGCTTGCTTTTTCTCAGAAAGAGCCGTGGTGTGCGTTTTCGCCGGTAAACGCGTTTTCGGCCGAAAACGTGTACGTTTGCACTTCCCGGCCACAGGTAAGCTGCTAGACGGGAATTCTCTGCCTGGTTCTACCCGCTGCCCGGAACGCTACGCAGGGCAAAAGCGATTCTCGTCCTCCGTGCTTGCTTTTTCTCAGAAAGAGCCGTGGTGTGCGTTTTCGCCGGAAAACGCGTTTTCGAACGAAAACGTGTACGTTTGCACTTCCCGGCCACAGGTAAGCTGCTAGCCGGGAATTCTCTGCCTGGTTCTACCCGCTGCCCGGAACGCTACGCAGGGCAAAAGCGATTCTCGTCCTCCGTGCTTGCTTTTTCTCAGAAAGAGCCGTGGTGTGCGTTTTCGCCGGAAAACGCGTTTTCGAACGAAAACGTGTACGTTTGCACTTCCCCGCCACAGGGAAGCTGCTAGCCGGGAATTCTCTGCCTGGTTCTACCCGCTGCCCGGAACGCTACGCAGGGCAAAAGCGATTCTCGTCCTCCGTGCTTGCTTTTTCTCAGAAAGAGCCGTGGTGTGCGTTTTCGCCGGAAAACGCGTTTTCGGCCGAAAACGTGTACGTTTGCACTTCCCGGCCACAGGGAAGCTGCTAGCCGGGAATTCTCTGACTGGTTCTACCCGCTGCCCGGAACGCTACGCAGGGCAAAAGCGATTTTCGTCCTCCGTGCTTGCTTTTTCTCAGAAAGAGCCGTGGTGTGCGTTTTCGCCGGAAAACGCGTTTTCGGCCGAAAACGTGTACGTTTGCACTTCCCGGCCACAGGGAAGCTGCTAGCCGGGAATTCTCTGCCTGGTTCTACCCGCTGCCCGGAACGCTACGCAGGGCAAAAGCGATTCTCGTCCTCCGTGCTTGCTTTTTCTCAGAAAGAGCCGTGGTGTGCGTTTTCGCGGGAAAAAGCGTTTTCGGCCGAAAACGTGTACGTTTGCACTTCCCGGCCACAGGGCAGCTGCTAGCCGGGAATTCTCTGCCTGGTTCTACCCGCTGCCCGGAACGCTACGCAGGGCAAAAGCGATTCTCGTCCTCCGTGCTTGCTTTTTCTCAGAAAGAGCCGTGGTGTGCGTTTTCGCCGGAAAACGCGTTTTCGGCCGAAAACGTGTACGTTTGCACTTCCCGGCCACAGGGAAGCTGCTAGACGGGAATTCTCTGCCTGGTTCTACCCGCTGCCCGGAACGCTACGCAGGGCAAAAGCGATTCTCGTCCTCCGTGCTTGCTTTTTCTCAGAAAGAGCCGTGGTGTGCGTTTTCGCCGGTAAACGCGTTTTCGGCCGAAAACGTGTACGTTTGCACTTCCCGGCCACAGGTAAGCTGCTAGACGGGAATTCTCTGCCTGGTTCTACCCGCTGCCCGGAACGCTACGCAGGGCAAAAGCGATTCTCGTCCTCCGTGCTTGCTTTTTCTCAGAAAGAGCCGTGGTGTGCGTTTTCGCCGGAAAACGCGTTTTCGGCCGAAAACGTGTACGTTTGCACTTCCCCGCCACAGGGAAGCTGCTAGCCGGGAATTCTCTGCCTGGTTCTACCCGCTGCCCGGAACGCTACGCAGGGCAAAAGCGATTCTCGTCCTCCGTGCTTGCTTTTTCTCAGAAAGAGCCGTGGTGTGCGTTTTCGCCGGAAAACGCGTTTTCGGCCGAAAACGTGTACGTTTGCACTTCCCGGCCACAGGGAAGCTGCTAGCCGGGAATTCTCTGCCTGGTTCTACCCGCTGCCCGGAACGCTACGCAGGGCAAAAGCGATTTTCGTCCTCCGTGCTTGCTTTTTCTCAGAAAGAGCCGTGGTGTGCGTTTTCGCCGGAAAACGCGTTTTCGGCCGAAAACGTGTACGTTTGCACTTCCCGGCCACAGGGCAGCTGCTAGCCGGGAATTCTCTGCCTGGTTCTACCCGCTGCCCGGAACGCTACGCAGGGCAAAAGCGATTCTCGTCCTCCGTGCTTGCTTTTTCTCAGAAAGAGCCGTGTAGTGCGTTTTCGCCGGAAAACGCGTTTTCGGCCGAAAACGTGTACGTTTGCACTTCCCGGCCACAGGGAAGCTGCTAGCCGGGAATTCTCTGCCTGGTTCTACCCGCTGCCCGGAACACTACGCAGGGCAAAAGCGATTCTCGTCCTCCGTGCTTGCTTTTTCTCAGAAAGAGCCGTGGTGTGCGTTTTCGCCGGAAAACGCGTTTTCGACCGAAAACGTGTACGTTTGCACTTCCCCGCCACAGGGAAGCTGCTAGCCGGGAATTCTCTGCCTGGTTCTACCCGCTGCGCGGAACGCTACGCAGGGCAAAAGCGATTCTCGTCCTCCGTGCTTGCTTTTTCTCAGAAAGAGCCGTGGTGTGCGTTTTCGCCGGAAAACGCGTTTTCGGCCGAAAACGTGTACGTTTGCACTTCCCGGCCACAGGGAAGCTGCTAGCCGGCAGTTCTCTGACTGGTTCTACCCGCTGCCCGGAACGCTACGCAGGGGAAAAGCGATTTTCGTCCTCCGTGCTTTCTTTTTCTCAGAAAGAGCCATGGTGTGCTTTTTCGCCGGAAAACGCTTTTTCGGCCGAAAACGTGTACGTTTGCACTTCCCCGCCACAGGGAAGCTGCTAGCCGGCAATTCTCTGCCTGGTTCTACCCGCTGCCCGGAACGCTACGCAGGGCAAAAGCGATTTTCGTCCTCCGTGCTTGCTTTTTCTCAGAAAGAGCCGTGGTGTGCGTTTTCGCCAGAAACCGCGTTTTCGGCTGAAAACGTGTACGTTTGCACTTCCCGGCCACAGGGAAGCTGCTAGCCGGGAATTCTCTGCCTGGTTCTACCCGCTGCCCGGAACGCTACGCAGGGCAAAAGCGATTCTCGTCCTCCGTGCTTGCTTTTTCTCAGAAAGAGCCGTGGTGTGCGTTTTCGCCAGAAAACGAGTTTTCGGCCGAAAACGTATACGTTTGCACTTCCCGGCCACAGGGAATCTGCTAGCCGGGAATTCTCTGCCTGGTTCTACCCGCTGCCCGGAACGCTACGCAGGGCAAAAGCGATTCTCGTCCTCCGTGCTTGCTTTTTCTCAGAAAGAGCCGTGGTGTGCGTTTTCGCCGGAAAACGCTTTTTCGGCGAAAACCTGTACGTTTGCACTTCCCGGCCACAGGGAAGCTGCTAGCCGGGAATTCTCTGCCTGGTTCTACCCGCTGCCCGGAACGCTACGCAGGGCAAAAGCGATTCTCGTCCTCCGTGCTTGCTTTTTCTCAGAAAGAGCCGTGGTGTGCGTTTTCGCCGGAAAACGCATTTTCGGCGAAAACGTGTACGTTTGCACTTCCCGGCCACAGGGAAGCTGCTAGCCGGGAATTCTCTGCCTGGTTCTACCCGCTGCCCGGAACACTACGCAGGGCAAAAGCGATTCTCGTCCTCCGTGCTTGCTTTTTCTCAGAAAGAGCCGTGGTGTGCTTTTTCGCCAGAAAACGCGTTTTCGGCCGAAAACGTGTACGTTTGCACTTCCCCGCCACAGGGAAGCTGCTAGCCGGGAATTCTCTGCCTGGTTCTACCCGCTGCCCGGAACGCTACGCAGGGCAAAATCGATTCTCGTCCTCCGTGCTTGCTTTTTCTCAGAAAGAGCCGTGTAGTGCGTTTTCGCCGGAAAACGCGTTTTCGGCCGAAAACGTGTACGTTTGCACTTCCCGGCCACAGGGAAGCTGCTAGCCGGGAATTCTCTGCCTGGTTCTACCCGCTGCCCGGAACGCTACGCAGGGCAAAAGCGATTCTCGTCCTCCGTGCTTGCTTTTTCTCAGAAAGAGCCGTGGTGTGCGTTTTCGCCGGAAAACGCGTTTTCGGCCGAAAACGTGTACGTTTGCACTTCCCGGCCACAGGGAAGCTGCTAGCCGGGAATTCTCTGCCTGGTTCTACCCGCTGCCCGGAACGCTACGCAGGGCAAAAGCGATTCTCGTCCTCCGTGCTTGCTTTTTCTCAGAAAGAGCCGTGGTGTGCGTTTTCGCCGGAAAACGCGTTTTCGGCCGAAAACGTGTACGTTTGCACTTCCCGGCCACAGGGAAGCTGCTAGCCGGCAATTCTCTGACTGGTTCTACCCGCTGCCCGGAACGCTACGCAGGGCAAAAGCGATTCTCGTCCTCCGTGCTTGCTTTTTCCCAGAAAGAGCCGTGGTGTGCGTTTTCGCGGGAAAACGCGTTTTCGGCCGAAAACGTGTACGTTTGCACTTCCCGGCCACAGGGAAGCTGCTAGACGGGAATTCTCTGCCTGGTTCTACCCGCTGCCCGGAACGCTACGCAGGGCAAAAGCGATTCTCGTCCTCCGTGCTTGCTTTTTCTCAGAAAGAGCCGTGGTGTGCGTTTTCGCCGGAAAACGCGTTTTCGGCCGAAAACGTGTACGTTTGCACTTCCCCGCCACAGGGAAGCTGCTAGCCGGGAATCCTCTGCTTGGTTCTACCCGCTGCCCGGAACGCTACGCAGGGCAAAAGCGATTCTCGTCCTCCGTGCTTGCTTTTTCTCAGAAAGAGCCGTGGTGTGCGTTTTCGCCGGAAAACGCGTTTTCGGCCGAAAACGTGTACGTTTGCACTTCCCGGCCACAGGGAAGCTGCTAGCCGGGAATTCTCTGCCTGGTTCTACCCGCTGCCCGGAACGCTACGCAGGGCAAAAGCGATTCTCGTCCTCCATGCTTGCTTTTTCTCAGAAAGAGCCGTGGTGTGCGTTTTCGCCGGAAAACGCGTTTTCGGCCGAAAACGTGTACGTTTGCACTTCCCGGCCACAGGGAAGCTGCTAGCCGGGAATTCTCTGCCTGGTTCTACCCGCTGCCCGGAACGCTACGCAGGGCAAAAGCGATTCTCGTCCTCCGTGCTTGCTTTTTCTCAGAAAGAGCCGTGGTGTGCGTTTTCGCCGGAAAACGCGTTTTCGGCCGAAAACGTGTACGTTTGCACTTCCCGGCCACAGGGAAGCTGCTAGCCGGGAATTCTCTGCCTGGTTCTACCCGCTGCCCGGAACGCTACGCAGGGCAAAAGCGATTCTCGTCCTCCGTGCTTGCTTTTTCTCAGAAAGAGCCGTGGTGTGCGTTTTCGCGGGAAAAAGCGTTTTCGGCCGAAAACGTGTACGTTTGCACTTCCCGGCCACAGGGCAGCTGCTAGCCGGGAATTCTCTGCCTGGTTCTACCCGCTGCCCGGAACGCTACGCAGGGCAAAAGCGATTCTCGTCCTCCGTGCTTGCTTTTTCTCAGAAAGAGCCGTGGTGTGCGTTTTCGCCGGAAAACGCGTTTTCGGCCGAAAACGTGTACGTTTGCACTTCCCGGCCACAGGGAAGCTGCTAGCCGGCAGTTCTCTGACTGGTTCTACACGCTGCCCGGAACGCTACGCAGGGGAAAAGCGATTTTCGTCCTCCGTGCTTTCTATTTCTCAGAAAGAGCCATGGTGTGCTTTTTCGCCGGAAAACGCTTTTTCGGCCGAAAACGTGTACGTTTGCACTTCCCCGCCACAGGGAAGCTGCTAGCCGGCAATTCTCTGCCTGGTTCTACCCGCTGCCCGGAACGCTACGCAGGGCAAAAGCGATTTTCGTCCTCCGTGCTTGCTTTTTCTCAGAAAGAGCCGTGGTGTGCGTTTTCGCCAGAAAACGCGTTTTCGGCTGAAAACGTGTACGTTTGCACTTCCCGGCCACAGGGAAGCTGCTAGCCGGGAATTCTCTGCCTGGTTCTACCCGCTGCCCGGAACGCTACGCAGGGCAAAAGCGATTCTCGTCCTCCGTGCTTGCTTTTTCTCAGAAAGAGCCGTGGTGTGCGTTTTCGCCAGAAAACGAGTTTTCGGCCGAAAACGTATACGTTTGCACTTCCCGGCCACAGGGAATCTGCTAGCCGGGAATTCTCTGCCTGGTTCTACCCGCTGCCCGGAACGCTACGCAGGGCAAAAGCGATTCTCGTCCTCCGTGCTTGCTTTTTCTCAGAAAGAGCCGTGGTGTGCGTTTTCGCCGGAAAACGCTTTTTCGGCGAAAACCTGTACGTTTGCACTTCCCGGCCACAGGGAAGCTGCTAGCCGGGAATTCTCTGCCTGGTTCTACCCGCTGCCCGGAACGCTACGCAGGGCAAAAGCGATTCTCGTCCTCCGTGCTTGCTTTTTCTCAGAAAGAGCCGTGGTGTGCGTTTTCGCCGGAAAACGCATTTTCGGCGAAAACGTGTACGTTTGCACGTCCCGGCCACAGGGAAGCTGCTAGCCGGGAATTCTCTGCCTGGTTCTACCCGCTGCCCGGAACACTACGCAGGGCAAAAGCGATTCTCGTCCTCCGTGCTTGCTTTTTCTCAGAAAGAGCCGTGGTGTGCTTTTTCGCCGGAAAACGCGTTTTCGGCCGAAAACGTGTACGTTTGCACTTCCCCGCCACAGGGAAGCTGCTAGCCGGGAATTCTCTGCCTGGTTCTACCCGCTGCCCGGAACGCTACGCAGGGCAAAATCGATTCTCGTCCTCCGTGCTTGCTTTTTCTCAGAAAGAGCCGTGTAGTGCGTTTTCGCCGGAAAACGCGTTTTCGGCCGAAAACGTGTACGTTTGCACTTCCCCGCCACAGGGAAGCTGCTAGCCGGGAATTCTCTGCCTGGTTCTACCCGCTGCCCGGAACGCTACGCAGGGCAAAAGCGATTCTCGTCCTCCGTGCTTGCTTTTTCTCAGAAAGAGCCGTGGTGTGCGTTTTCGCCGGAAAACGCGTTTTCGGCCGAAAACGTGTACGTTTGCACTTCCCCGCCACAGGGAAGCTGCTAGCCGGGAATTCTCTGCCTGGTTCTACCCGCTGCCCGGAACGCTACGCAGGGCAAAAGCGATTCTCGTCCTCCGTGCTTGGTTTTTCTCAGAAAGAGCCGTGGTGTGCGTTTTCGCCGGAAAACGCGTTTTCGGCCGAAAACGTGTACGTTTGCACTTCCCGGCCACAGGGAAGCTGCTAGCCGGCAATTCTCTGACTGGTTCTACCCGCTGCCCGGAACGCTACGCAGGGCAAAAGCGATTCTCGTCCTCCGTGCTTGCTTTTTCCCAGAAAGAGCCGTGGTGTGCGTTTTCGCGGGAAAACGCGTTTTCGGCCGAAAACGTGTACGTTTGCACTTCCCGGCCACAGGGAAGCTGCTAGACGGGAATTCTCTGCCTGGTTCTACCCGCTGCCCGGAACGCTACGCAGGGCAAAAGCGATTCTCGTCCTCCGTGCTTGCTTTTTCTCAGAAAGAGCCGTGGTGTGCGTTTTCGCCGGAAAACGCGTTTTCGGCCGAAAACGTGTACGTTTGCACTTCCCCGCCACAGGGAAGCTGCTAGCCGGGAATCCTCTGCTTGGTTCTACCCGCTGCCCGGAACGCTACGCAGGGCAAAAGCGATTCTCGTCCTCCGTGCTTGCTTTTTCTCAGAAAGAGCCGTGGTGTGCGTTTTCGCCGGAAAACGCGTTTTCGGCCGAAAACGTGTACGTTTGCACTTCCCGGCCACAGGGAAGCTGCTAGCCGGGAATTCTCTGACTGGTTCTACCCGCTGCCCGGAACGCTACGCAGGGCAAAAGCGATTCTCGTCCTCCATGCTTGCTTTTTCTCAGAAAGAGCCGTGGTGTGCGTTTTCGCCGGAAAACGCGTTTTCGGCCGAAAACGTGTACGTTTGCACTTCCCGGCCACAGGGAAGCTGCTAGCCGGGAATTCTCTGCCTGGTTCTACCCGCTGCCCGGAACGCTACGCAGGGCAAAAGCGATTCTCGTCCTCCGTGCTTGCTTTTTCTCAGAAAGAGCCGTGGTGTGCGTTTTCGCCGGAAAACGCGTTTTCGGCCGAAAACGTGTACGTTTGCACTTCCCGGCCACAGGGAAGCTGCTAGCCGGGAATTCTCTGCCTGGTTCTACCCGCTGCCCGGAACGCTACGCAGGGCAAAAGCGATTCTCGTCCTCCGTGCTTGCTTTTTCTCAGAAAGAGCCGTGGTGTGCGTTTTCGCGGGAAAAAGCGTTTTCGGCCGAAAACGTGTACGTTTGCACTTCCCGGCCACAGGGCAGCTGCTAGCCGGGAATTCTCTGCCTGGTTCTACCCGCTGCCCGGAACGCTACGCAGGGCAAAAGCGATTCTCGTCCTCCGTGCTTGCTTTTTCTCAGAAAGAGCCGTGGTGTGCGTTTTCGCCGGAAAACGCGTTTTCGGCCGAAAACGTGTACGTTTGCACTTCCCGGCCACAGGGAAGCTGCTAGACGGGAATTCTCTGCCTCGTTCTACCCGCTGCCCGGAACGCTACGCAGGGCAAAAGCGATTCTCGTCCTCCGTGCTTGCTTTTTCTCAGAAAGAGCCGTGGTGTGCGTTTTCGCCGGTAAACGCGTTTTCGGCCGAAAACGTGTACGTTTGCACTTCCCGGCCACAGGTAAGCTGCTAGACGGGAATTCTCTGCCTGGTTCTACCCGCTGCCCGGAACGCTACGCAGGGCAAAAGCGATTCTCGTCCTCCGTGCTTGCTTTTTCTCAGAAAGAGCCGTGGTGTGCGTTTTCGCCGGAAAACGCGTTTTCGAACGAAAACGTGTACGTTTGCACTTCCCGGCCACAGGTAAGCTGCTAGACGGGAATTCTCTGCCTGGTTCTACCCGCTGCCCGGAACGCTACGCAGGGCAAAAGCGATTCTCGTCCTCCGTGCTTGCTTTTTCTCAGAAAGAGCCGTGGTGTGCGTTTTCGCCGGAAAACGCGTTTTCGAACGAAAACGTGTACGTTTGCACTTCCCCGCCACAGGGAAGCTGCTAGCCGGGAATTCTCTGCCTGGTTCTACCCGCTGCCCGGAACGCTACGCAGGGCAAAAGCGATTCTCGTCCTCCGTGCTTGCTTTTTCTCAGAAAGAGCCGTGGTGTGCGTTTTCGCCGGAAAACGCGTTTTCGGCCGAAAACGTGTACGTTTGCACTTCCCGGCCACAGGGAAGCTGCTAGCCGGGAATTCTCTGACTGGTTCTACCCGCTGCCCGGAACGCTACGCAGGGCAAAAGCGATTTTCGTCCTCCGTGCTTGCTTTTTCTCAGAAAGAGCCGTGGTGTGCGTTTTCGCCGGAAAACGCGTTTTCGGCCGAAAACGTGTACGTTTGCACTTCCCGGCCACAGGGAAGCTGCTAGCCGGGAATTCTCTGCCTGGTTCTACCCGCTGCCCGGAACGCTACGCAGGGCAAAAGCGATTCTCGTCCTCCGTGCTTGCTTTTTCTCAGAAAGAGCCGTGGTGTGCGTTTTCGCGGGAAAAAGCGTTTTCGGCCGAAAACGTGTACGTTTGCACTTCCCGGCCACAGGGCAGCTGCTAGCCGGGAATTCTCTGCCTGGTTCTACCCGCTGCCCGGAACGCTACGCAGGGCAAAAGCGATTCTCGTCCTCCGTGCTTGCTTTTTCTCAGAAAGAGCCGTGGTGTGCGTTTTCGCCGGAAAACGCGTTTTCGGCCGAAAACGTGTACGTTTGCACTTCCCGGCCACAGGGAAGCTGCTAGACGGGAATTCTCTGCCTCGTTCTACCCGCTGCCCGGAACGCTACGCAGGGCAAAAGCGATTCTCGTCCTCCGTGCTTGCTTTTTCTCAGAAAGAGCCGTGGTGTGCGTTTTCGCCGGTAAACGCGTTTTCGGCCGAAAACGTGTACGTTTGCACTTCCCGGCCACAGGTAAGCTGCTAGACGGGAATTCTCTGCCTGGTTCTACCCGCTGCCCGGAACGCTACGCAGGGCAAAAGCGATTCTCGTCCTCCGTGCTTGCTTTTTCTCAGAAAGAGCCGTGGTGTGCGTTTTCGCCGGAAAACGCGTTTTCGAACGAAAACGTGTACGTTTGCACTTCCCCGCCACAGGGAAGCTGCTAGCCGGGAATTCTCTGCCTGGTTCTACCCGCTGCCCGGAACGCTACGCAGGGCAAAAGCGATTCTCGTCCTCCGTGCTTGCTTTTTCTCAGAAAGAGCCGTGTAGTGCGTTTTCGCCGGAAAACGCGTTTTCGGCCGAAAACGTGTACGTTTGCACTTCCCGGCCACAGGGAAGCTGCTAGCCGGGAATTCTCTGCCTGGTTCTACCCGCTGCCCGGAACGCTACGCAGGGCAAAAGCGATTTTCGTCCTCCGTGCTTGCTTTTTCTCAGAAAGAGCCGTGGTGTGCGTTTTCGCGGGAAAACGCGTTTTCGGCCGAAAACGTGTACGTTTGCACTTCCCGGCCACAGGGCAGCTGCTAGCCGGGAATTCTCTGCCTGGTTCTACCCGCTGCCCGGAACGCTACGCAGGGCAAAAGCGATTCTCGTCCTCCGTGCTTGCTTTTTCTCAGAAAGAGCCGTAGTGTGCGTTTTCGCCGGAAAACGCGTTTTCGGCCGAAAACGTGTACGTTTGCACTTCCCGGCCACAGGGAAGCTGCTAGCCGGGAATTCTCTGCCTGGTTCTACCCGCTGCCCGGAACACTACGCAGGGCAAAAGCGATTCTCGTCCTCCGTGCTTGCTTTTTCTCAGAAAGAGCCGTGGTGTGCGTTTTCGCCGGAAAACGCGTTTTCGACCGAAAACGTGTACGTTTGCACTTCCCCGCCACAGGGAAGCTGCTAGCCGGGAATTCTCTGCCTGGTTCTACCCGCTGCGCGGAACGCTACGCAGGGCAAAAGCGATTCTCGTCCTCCGTGCTTGCTTTTTCTCAGAAAGAGCCGTGGTGTGCGTTTTCGCCGGAAAACGCGTTTTCGGCCGAAAACGTGTACGTTTGCACTTCCCGGCCACAGGGAAGCTGCTAGCCGGCAGTTCTCTGACTGGTTCTACCCGCTGCCCGGAACGCTACGCAGGGGAAAAGCGATTTTCGTCCTCCGTGCTTTCTTTTTCTCAGAAAGAGCCATGGTGTGCTTTTTCGCCGGAAAACGCTTTTTCGGCCGAAAACGTGTACGTTTGCACTTCCCCGCCACAGGGAAGCTGCTAGCCGGCAATTCTCTGCCTGGTTCTACCCGCTGCCCGGAACGCTACGCAGGGCAAAAGCGATTTTCGTCCTCCGTGCTTGCTTTTTCTCAGAAAGAGCCGTGGTGTGCGTTTTCGCCAGAAAACGCGTTTTCGGCTGAAAACGTGTACGTTTGCACTTCCCGGCCACAGGGAAGCTGCTAGCCGGGAATTCTCTGCCTGGTTCTACCCGCTGCCCGGAACGCTACGCAGGGCAAAAGCGATTCTCGTCCTCCGTGCTTGCTTTTTCTCAGAAAGAGCCGTGGTGTGCGTTTTCGCCGGAAAACGCTTTTTCGGCGAAAACCTGTACGTTTGCACTTCCCGGCCACAGGGAAGCTGCTAGCCGGGAATTCTCTGCCTGGTTCTACCCGCTGCCCGGAACGCTACGCAGGGCAAAAGCGATTCTCGTCCTCCGTGCTTGCTTTTTCTCAGAAAGAGCCGTGGTGTGCGTTTTCGCCGGAAAACGCATTTTCGGCGAAAACGTGTACGTTTGCACTTCCCGGCCACAGGGAAGCTGCTAGCCGGGAATTCTCTGCCTGGTTCTACCCGCTGCCCGGAACACTACGCAGGGCAAAAGCGATTCTCGTCCTCCGTGCTTGCTTTTTCTCAGAAAGAGCCGTGGTGTGCTTTTTCGCCAGAAAACGCGTTTTCGGCCGAAAACGTGTACGTTTGCACTTCCCCGCCACAGGGCAGCTGCTAGCCGGGAATTCTCTGCCTGGTTCTACCCGCTGCCCGGAACGCTACGCAGGGCAAAATCGATTCTCGTCCTCCGTGCTTGCTTTTTCTCAGAAAGAGCCGTGTAGTGCGTTTTCGCCGGAAAACGCGTTTTCGGCCGAAAACGTGTACGTTTGCACTTCCCGGCCACAGGGAAGCTGCTAGCCGGGAATTCTCTGCCTGGTTCTACCCGCTGCCCGGAACGCTACGCAGGGCAAAAGCGATTCTCGTCCTCCGTGCTTGCTTTTTCTCAGAAAGAGCCGTGGTGTGCGTTTTCGCCGGAAAACGCTTTTTCGGCGAAAACCTGTACGTTTGCACTTCCCGGCCACAGGGAAGCTGCTAGCCGGGAATTCTCTGCCTGGTTCTACCCGCTGCCCGGAACGCTACGCAGGGCAAAAGCGATTCTCGTCCTCCGTGCTTGCTTTTTCTCAGAAAGAGCCGTGGTGTGCGTTTTCGCCGGAAAACGCATTTTCGGCGAAAACGTGTACGTTTGCACTTCCCGGCCACAGGGAAGCTGCTAGCCGGGAATTCTCTGCCTGGTTCTACCCGCTGCCCGGAACACTACGCAGGGCAAAAGCGATTTTCGTCCTCCGTGCTTGCTTTTTCTCAGAAAGAGCCGTGGTGTGCGTTTTCGCCGGAAAACGCGTTTTCGGCGAAAACGTGTACGTTTGCACTTCCCGGCCACAGGGAAGCTGCTAGCCGGGAATTCTCTGTCTGGTTCTACCCGCTGCCCGGAACACTACGCAGGGCAAAAGCGATTCTCGTCCTCCGTGCTTGCTTTTTCTCAGAAAGAGCCGTGGTGTGCGTTTTCTCCAGAAAACGCGTTTTCGGCCGAAAACGTGTACGTTTGCACTTCCCGGCCACAGGGAAGCTGCTAGCCGGGAATTCTCTGCCTGGTTCTACCCGCTGCCCGGAACGCTACGCAGGGCAAAAGCGATTCTCGTCCTCCGTGCTTGCTTTTTCTCAGAAAGAGCCGTGGTGTGCGTTTTCGCCGGAAAACGCGTTTTCGGCCGAAAACGTGTACGTTTGCAATTCCCGGCCACAGGGAAGCTGCTAGCCGGGAATTCTATGCCTGGTTCTACCCGCTGCCCGGAACACTACGCAGGGCAAAAGCGATTCTCGTCCTCCGTGCTTGCTTTTTCTCAGAAAGAGCCGTGGTGTGCTTTTTAGCCAGAAAACGCGTTTTCGGCCGAAAACGTGTACGTTTGCACTTCCCCGCCACAGGGAATCTGCTAGCCGGGAATTCTCTGCCTGGTTCTACCCGCTGCCCGGAACGCTACGCAGGGCAAAAGCGATTCTCGTCCTCCGTGCTTGCTTTTTCTCAGAAAGAGCCGTGGTGTGCGTTTTCGCCGGAAAACGCGTTTTCGGCCGAAAACGTGTACGTTTGCCCTTCCCGGCCACAGGGAAGCTGCTAGCCGGCAATTCGCTGCCTCGTTCTACCCGCTGCCCGGAACGCTACGCAGGGCAAAAGCGATTCTCGTCCTCCGTGCTTGCTTTTTCTCAGAAAGAGCCGTGGTGTGCGTTTTCGCCGGAAAACGCGTTTTCGGCCGAAAACGTGTACGTTTGCACTTCCCCGCCACAGGGAAGCTGCTAGCCGGGAATTCTCTGCCTGGTTCTACCCGCTGCCAGGAACGCTACGCAGGGCAAAAGCGATTCTCGTCCTCCGTGCTTGCTTTTTCTCAGAAAGAGCCGTGGTGTGCGTTTTCGCCGGAAAACGCGTTTTCGGCCGAAAACGTGTACGTTTGCACTTCCCGGCCACAGGGAAGCTGCTAGCCGGCAATTCGCTGCCTATTTCTACCCGCTGCTCATAACGCTACGCAGGGCAAAAGCGATTCTCGTCCTCCGTGCTTGCTTTTTCTCAGAAAGAGCCGTGGTGTGCGTTTTCGCTGGAAAACGCGTTTTCGGCCGAAAACGTGTACGTTTGCACTTCCCCGCCACAGGAAAGCTGCTAGCCGGGAATTCTCTGCCTGGTTCTACCCGCTGCCCGGAACGCTACGCAGGGTAAAAGCGATTCTCGTCCTCCGTGCTTGCTTTTTCTCAGAAAGAGCCGTGGTGTGCGTTTTCGCCGGAAAACGCGTTTTCGGCCGAAAACGTGTACGTTTGCACTTCCCGGCCACAGGGAAGCTGCTAGACGGGAATTCTCTGCCTGGTTCTACCCGCTGCCCGGAACGCTACGCAGGGCAAAAGCGATTCTCGTCCTCCGTGCTTGCTTTTTCTCAGAAAGAGCCGTGGTGTGCGTTTTCGCCGGTAAACGCGTTTTCGGCCGAAAACGTGTACGTTTGCACTTCCCGGCCACAGGGAAGCTGCTAGCCGGGAATTCTCTGCCTGGTTCTACCCGCTGCCCGGAACGCTACGCAGGGCAAAAGCGATTCTCGTCCTCCGTGCTTGCTTTTTCTCAGAAAGAGCCGTGGTGTGCGTTTTCGCCGGAAAACGCGTTTTCGGCCGAAAACGTGTACGTTTGCACTTCCCGGCCACAGGGAAGCTGCTAGCCGGGAATTCTCTGCCTCGTTCTACCCGCTGCCCGGAACGCTACGCAGGGCAAAAGCGATTTTCGTCCTCCGTGCTTGCTTTTTCTCAGAAAGAGCCATGGTGTGCTTTTTCGCTGGAAAACGCTTTTTCGGCTGAAAACGTGTACGTTTGCACTTCCCCGCCACAGGGAAGCTGCTAGCCGGGAATTCTCTGCCTGGTTCTACCCGCTGCTCAGAACGCTACGCAGGGCAAAAGCGATTCTCGTCCTCCGTGCTTGCTTTTTCTCAGAAAGAGCCGTGGTGTGCGTTTTCGCCGGAAAACGCGTTTTCGGCCGAAAACGTGTACGTTTGCACTTCCCGGCCACAGGGAAGCTGCTAGCCGGGAATTCTCTGCCTGGTTCTACCCGCTGCCCGGAACACTACGCAGGGCAAAAGCGATTCTCGTCCTCCGTGCTTGCTTTTTCTCAGAAAGAGCCGTGGTGTGCGTTTTCGCCTGAAAACGCGTTTTCGGCCGAAAACGTGTACGTTTGCACTTCCCCGCCACAGGGAAGCTGCTAGCCGGGAATTCTCTGCCTGGTTCTACCCGCTGCCCGGAACGCTACGCAGGGCAAAAGCGGTTCTCGTCCTCCGTGCTTGCTTTTTCTCAGAAAGAGCCGTGGTGTGCGTTTTCGCCGGAAAACGCGTTTTCGGCCGAAAACGTGTACGTTTGCACTTCCCGGCCACAGGGAAGCTGCTAGCCGGCAATTCGCTGCCTATTTCTACCCGCTGCTCAGAACGCTACGCAGGGCAAAAGCGATTCTCGTCCTCCGTGCTTGCTTTTTCTCAGAAAGAGCCGTGGTGTGCGTTTTCGCCGGAAAACGCGTTTTCGGCCGAAAACGTGTACGTTTGCACTTCCCGGCCACAGGGAAGCTGCTAGCCGGGAATTCTCTGCCTGGTTCTACCCGCTGCCCGGAACGCTACGCAGGGCAAAAGCGATTTTCGTCCTCCGTGCTTGCTTTTTCTCAGAAAGAGCCGTGGTGTGCGTTTTCGCCGGTAAACGCGTTTTCGGCCGAAAACGTGTACGTTTGCACTTCCCGGCCACAGGGAAGCTGCTAGACGGGAATTCTCTGCCTGGTTCTACCCGCTGCCCGGAACGCTACGCAGGGCAAAAGCGATTCTCGTCCTCCGTGCTTGCTTTTTCTCAGAAAGAGCCGTGGTGTGCGTTTTCGCCGGAAAACGCATTTTCGGCGAAAACGTGTACGTTTGCACTTCCCGGCCACAGGGAAGCTGCTAGCCGGGAATTCTCTGCCTGGTTCTACCCGGTGCCCGGAACACTACGCAGGGCAAAAGCGATTCTCGTCCTCCGTGCTTGCTTTTTCTCAGAAAGAGCCGTGGTGTGCGTTTTCGCCGGAAAACGCGTTTTCGACCGAAAACGTGTACGTTTGCACTTCCCCGCCACAGGGAAGCTGCTAGCCGGGAATTCTCTGCCTGGTTCTACCCACTGCCCGGAACGCTACGCAGGGCAAAAGCGATTCTCGTCCTCCGTGCTTGCTTTTTCTCAGAAAGAGCCGTGGTGTGCGTTTTCGCCGGAAAACGCGTTTTCGGCCGAAAACGTGTACGTTTGCACTTCCCGGCCACAGGGAAGCTGCTAGCCGGGAATTCTCTGCCTGGTTCTACCCGCTGCCCGGAACGCTACGCAGGGCAAAAGCGATTTTCGTCCTCCGTGCTTGCTTTTTCTCAGAAAGAGCCGTGGTGTGCGTTTTCGCCGGAAAACGCGTTTTCGGCGAAAACGTGTACGTTTGCACTTCCCGGCCACAGGGAAGCTGCTAGCCGGGAATTCTCTGTCTGGTTCTACCCGCTGCCCGGAACACTACGCAGGGCAAAAGCGATTCTCGTCCTCCGTGCTTGCTTTTTCTCAGAAAGAGCCGTGGTGTGCGTTTTCGCCGGAAAACGCGTTTTCGGCCGAAAACGTGTACGTTTGCACTTCCCGGCCACAGGGAAGCTGCTAGCCGGGAATTCTCTGCCTGGTTCTACCCGCTGCCCGGAACACTACGCAGGGCAAAAGCGATTCTCGTCCTCCGTGCTTGCTTTTTCTCAGAAAGAGCCGTGGTGTGCGTTTTCGCCGGTAAACGCGTTTTCGGCCGAAAACGTGTACGTTTGCACTTCCCCGCCACAGGGAAGCTGCTAGCCGGGAATTCGCTGCCTGGTTCTACCCGCTGCCCGGAACGCTACGCAGGGCAAAAGCGATTCTCGTCCTCCGTGCTTGCTTTTTCTCAGAAAGAGCCGTGGTGTGCGTTTTCGCCGGAAAACGCGTTTTCGGCCGAAAACGTGTACGTTTGCACTTCCCCGCCACAGGAAAGCTGCTAGCCGGCAATTCGCTGCCTCGTTCTACCCGCTGCCCGGAACGCTACGCAGGGCAAAAGCGATTCTCGTCCTCCGTGCTTGCTTTTTCTCAGAAAGAGCCGTGGTGTGCGTTTTCGCCGGAAAACGCGTTTTCGGCCGAAAACGTGTACGTTTGCACTTCCCGGCCACAGGGAAGCTGCTAGCCGGCAATTCGCTGCCTATTTCTACCCGCTGCTCATAACGCTACGCAGGGCAAAAGCGATTCTCGTCCTCGGTGCTTGCTTTTTCTCAGAAAGAGCCGTGGTGTGCGTTTTCGCCGGAAAACGCGTTTTCGGCCGAAAACGTGTACGTTTGCACTTCCCCGCCACAGGAAAGCTGCTAGCCGGGAATTCTCTGCCTGGTTCTACCCGCTGCCCGGAACGCTACGCAGGGCAAAAGCGATTCTCGTCCTCTGTGCTTGCTTTTTCTCAGAAAGAGCCGTGGTGTGCGTTTTCGCCGGAAAACGCGTTTTCGGCCGAAAACGTGTACGTTTGCACTTCCCGGCCACAGGGAAGCTGCTAGCCGGGAATTCTCTGCCTGGTTCTACCCGCTGCCCGGAACGCTACGCAGGGCAAAAGCGATTCTCGTCCTCTGTGCTTGCTTTTTCTCAGAAAGAGCCGTGGTGTGCGTTTTCGCCGGAAAACGCGTTTTCGGCCGAAAACGTGTACGTTTGCACTTCCCGGCCACAGGGAAGCTGCTAGCCGGTAATTCTCTGTCTGGTTCTACCCGCTGCCCGGAACGCTACGCAGGGCAAAAGCGATTTTCGTCCTCCGAGCTTGCTTTTTCTCAGAAAGAGCCATGGTGTGCTTTTTCGCCGGAAAACGCTTTTTCGGCCGAAAACGCGTACGTTTGCACTTCCCGGCCACAGGGAAGCTGCTAGCCGGGAATTCTCTGCCTGGTTCTACCCGCTGCTCAGAACGCTACGCAGGGCAAAAGCGATTCTCGTCCTCCGTGCTTGCTTTTTCTCAGAAAGAGCCGTGGTGTGCGTTTTCGCCGGAAAACGCGTTTTCGGCCGAAAACGTGTACGTTTGCACTTCCCCGCCACAGGGAAGCTGCTAGCCGGGAATTCTCTGCCTGGTTCTACCCGCTGCCCGGAACGCTACGCAGGGCAAAAGCGATTTTCGTCCTCCGTGCTTGCTTTTTCTCAGAAAGAGCCGTGGTGTGCGTTTTCGCGGGAAAAAGCGTTTTCGGCCGAAAACGTGTACGTTTGCACTTCCCGGCCACAGGGAAGCTGCTAGCCGGGAATTCTCTGCCTGGTTCTACCCGCTGCCCGGAACGCTACGCAGGGCAAAAGCGATTCTCGTCCTCCGTGCTTGCTTTTTCTCAGAAAGAGCCGTGGTGTGCGTTTTCGCCGGAAAACGGGTTTTCGGCCGAAAACGTGTACGTTTGCACTTCCCCGCCACAGGGAAGCTGCTAGCCGGGAATTCTCTGCCTGGTTCTACCCGCTGCCCGGAACGCTACGCAGGGCAAAAGCGATTCTCGTCCTCCGTGCTTGCTTTTTCTCAGAAAGAGCCGTGGTGTGCGTTTTCGCCAGAAAACGCGTTTTCGGCCGAAAACGTGTACGTTTGCACTTCCCGGCCACAGGGAAGCTGCTAGCCGGGAATTCTCTGCCTCGTTCTACCCGCTGCCCGGAACGCTACGCAGGGCAAAAGCGATTCTCGTCCTCCGTGCTTGCTTTTTCTCAGAAAGAGCCGTGGTGTGCGTTTTCGCCGGAAAACGCGTTTTCGGCCGAAAACGTGTACGTTTGCACTTCCCGGCCACAGGGAAGCTGCTAGACGGGAATTCTCTGCATGGTTCTACCCGCTGCCCGGAACGCTACGCAGGGCAAAAGCAAATTCTCGTCCTCCGTGCTTGCTTTTTCTCAGAAAGAGCCGTGGTGTGCGTTTTCGCCGGAAAACGCGTTTTCGGCGAAAACGTGTACGTTTGCACTTCCCGGCCACAGGGAAGCTGCTAGCCGGGAATTCTCTGCCTGGTTCTACCCGCTGCCCGGATCACTACGCAGGGCAAAAGCGATTCTCGTCCTCCGTGCTTGCTTTTTCTCAGAAAGAGCCGTGGTGTGCGTTTTCGCCGGAAAACGCGTTTTCGGCCGAAAACGTGTACGTTTGCACTTCCCGGCCACAGGGAAGCTGCTAGCCGGGAATTCTCTGCCTGGTTCTACCCGCTGCCCGGAACGCTACGCAGGGCAAAAGCGATTCTCGTCCTCCGTGCTTGCTTTTTCTCAGAAAGAGCCGTGGTGTGCGTTTTCGCGGGGAAACGCGTTTTCGGCCGAAAACGTGTACGTTTGCACTTCCCGGCCACAGGGAAGCTGCTAGCCGGGAATTCTCTGCCTGGTTCTACCCGCTGCCCGGAACGCTACGCAGGGCAAAAGCGATTCTCGTCCTCCGTGCTTGCTTTTTCTCAGAAAGAGCCGTGGTGTGCGTTTTCGCCGGAAAACACGTTTTCGGCCGAAAACGTGTACGTTTGCACTTCCCCGCCACAGGGAAGCTGCTAGCCGGGAATTCTCTGCCTGGTTCTACCCGCTGCCCGGAACGCTACGCAGGGCAAAAGCGATTCTCGTCCTCCGTGCTTTCTTTTTCACAGAAAGAGCCGTGGTGTGCGTTTTCGCCGGTAAACGCGTTTTCGGCCGAAAACGTGTACGTTTGCACTTCCCGGCCACAGGGAAGCTGCTAGCCGGGAATTCTCTGACTGGTTCTACCCGCTGGCGGAACGCTACGCAGGGCAAAAGCGATTCTCGTCCTCCGTGCTTGCTTTTTCTCAGAAAGAGCCGTGGTGTGCGTTTTCGCCGGAAAACGCGTTTTCGGCCGAAAACGTGTACGTTTGCACTTCCCGGCCACAGGGAAGCTGCTAGCCGGGAATTCTCTGACTGGTTCTACCCGCTGCCCGGAACGCTACGCAGGGCAAAAGCGATTCTCGTCCTCCGTGCTTGCTTTTTCTCAGAAAGAGCCGTGGTGTGCGTTTTCGCCAGAAAACGCGTTTTCGGCCGAAAACGTGTACGTTTGCACTTCCCGGCCACAGGGAAGCTGCTAGCCGGGAATTCTCTGCCTCGTTCTACCCGCTGCCCGGAACGCTACGCAGGGCAAAAGCGATTCTCGTCCTCCGTGCTTGCTTTTTCTCAGAAAGAGCCGTGGTGTGCGTTTTCGCCGGTAAACGCGTTTTCGGCCGAAAACGTGTACGTTTGCACTTCCCCGCCACAGGGAAGCTGCTAGACGGGAATTCTCTGCCTGGTTCTACCCGCTGCCCGGAACGCTACGCAGGGCAAAAGCGATTCTCGTCCTCCGTGCTTGCTTTTTCTCAGAAAGAGCCGTGGTGTGCGTTTTCGCCGGTAAACGCGTTTTCGGCCGAAAACGTGTACGTTTGCACTTCCCGGCCACAGGGAAGCTGCTAGCCGGGAATTCTCTGCCTGGTTCTACCCGCTGCCCGGAACGCTACGCAGGGCAAAAGCGATTCTCGTCCTCCGTGCTTGCTTTTTCTCAGAAAGAGCCGTGGTGTGCGTTTTCGCCGGAAAACGCATTTTCGGCGAAAACGTGTACGTTTGCACTTCCCGGCCACAGGGAAGCTGCTAGCCGGGAATTCTCTGCCTGGTTCTACCCGCTGCCCGGAACACTACGCAGGGCAAAAGCGATTCTCGTCCTCCGTGCTTGCTTTTTCTCAGAAAGAGCCGTGGTGTGCGTTTTCGCCGGAAAACGCTTTTTCGGCCGAAAACGTGTACGTTTGCACTTCCCGGCCACAGGGAAGCTGCTAGCCGGGAATTCTCTGCCTGGTTCTACCCGCTGCCCGGAACACTACGCAGGGCAAAAGCGATTCTCGTCCTCCGTGCTTGCTTTTTCTCAGAAAGAGCCGTGGTGTGCGTTTTCGCCGGAAAACGCGTTTTCGGCCGAAAACGTGTACGTTTGCACTTCCCGGCCACAGGGAAGCTGCTAGCCGGCAATTCTCTGACTGGTTCTACCCGCTGCCCGGAACGCTACGCAGGGCAAAAGCGATTTTCGTCCTCCGTGCTTTTTTTTTCTCAGAAAGAGCCATGGTGTGCTTTTTCGCCGGAAAACGAGTTGTCGGCCGAAAACGTATACGTTTGCACTTCCCCGCCACAGGGAAGCTGCTAGCCGGGAATTCTCTGCCTGGTTCTACCCGCTGCTCAGAACGCTACGCAGGGCAAAAGCGATTCTCGTCCTCCGTGCTTGCTTTTTCTCAGAAAGAGCCGTGGTGTGCGTTTTCGCCGGAAAACGCGTTTTCGGCCGAAAACGTGTACGTTTGCACTTCCCGGCCACAGGGAAGCTGCTAGCCGGGAATTCTCTGCCTGGTTCTACCCGCTGCCCGGAACGCTACGCAGGGCAAAAGCGATTTTCGTCCTCCGTGCTTGCTTTTTCTCAGAAAGAGCCGTGGTGTGCGTTTTCGCCGGAAAACGCGTTTTCGGCCGAAAACGTGTACGTTTGCACTTCCCGGCCACAGGGAAGCTGCTAGCCGGGAATTCTCTGCCTGGTTCTACCCGCTGCCCGGAACGCTACGCAGGGCAAAAGCGATTCTCGTCCTCCGTGCTTGCTTTTTCTCAGAAAGAGCCGTGGTGTGCGTTTTCGCCGGAAAACGCGTTTTCGGCCGAAAACGTGTACGTTTGCAGTTCCCGGCCACAGGGAAGCTGCTAGCCGGGAATTCTCTGCCTGGTTCTACCCGCTGCCCGGAACGCTAC
Organism: Athene noctua; assembly: GCF_965140245.1. Lineage (NCBI taxonomy): Eukaryota > Metazoa > Chordata > Aves > Strigiformes > Strigidae > Athene > Athene noctua. The sequence goes on from NW_027437587.1 coordinate 24,511, forward strand.
GCAGGGCAAAAGCGATTTTCGTCCTCCGTGCTTGCTTTTTCTCAGAAAGAGCCGTGGTGTGCGTTTTCGCCGGAAAACGCGTTTTCGGCGAAAACGTGTACGTTTGCACTTCCCGGCCACAGGGAAGCTGCTAGCCGGGAATTCTCTGCCTGGTTCTACCCGCTGCCCGGAACGCTACGCAGTGCAAAAGCGATTCTCGTCCTCCGTGCTTGCTTTTTCTCAGAAAGAGCCGTGGTGTGCGTTTTCGCCGGAAAACGCATTTTCGGCGAAAACGTGTACGTTTGCAATTCCCGGCCACAGGGAAGCTGCTAGCCGGGAATTCTCTGCCTGGTTCTACCCGCTGCCCGGAACACTACGCAGGGCAAAAGCGATTCTCGTCCTCCGTGCTTGCTTTTTCTCAGAAAGAGCCGTGGTGTGCGTTTTCGCCGGAAAACGCGTTTTCGGCCGAAAACGTGTACGTTTGCACTTCCCGGCCACAGGGAAGCTGCTAGCCGGGAATTCTCTGCCTGGTTCTACCCGCTGCCCGGAACGCTACGCAGGGCAAAAGCGATTCTCGTCCTCCGTGCTTGCTTTTTCTCAGAAAGAGCCGTGGTGTGCGTTTTCGCCGGAAAACGCGTTTTCGGCCGAAAACGTGTACGTTTGCACTTCCCCGCCACAGGGAAGCTGCTAGCCGGGAATTCTCTGCCTGGTTCTACCCGCTGCCAGGAACGCTACGCAGGGCAAAAGCGATTCTCGTCCTCCGTGCTTGCTTTTTCTCAGAAAGAGCCGTGGTGTGCGTTTTCGCTGGAAAACGCGTTTTCGGCCGAAAACGTGTACGTTTGCACTTTCAGGCCACAGGGAAGATGCTAGCCGGCAATTCGCTGCCTATTTCTACCCGCTGCTCAGAACGCTACGCAGGGCAAAAGCGATTCTCGTCCTCCGTGCTTGCTTTTTCTCAGAAAGAGCCGTGGTGTGCGTTTTCGCCGGAAAACGCGTTTTCGGCCGAAAACGTGTACGTTTGCACTTCCCGGCCACAGGGAAGCTGCTAGCCGGGAATTCTCTGCCTGGTTCTACCCGCTGCCCGGAACGCTACGCAGGGCAAAAGCGATTCTCGTCCTCCGTGCTTGCTTTTTCTCAGAAAGAGCCGTGGTGTGCGTTTTCGCTAGAAAACGCGTTTTCGGCCGAAAACGTGTACGTTTGCACTTCCCGGCCACAGGGAAGCTGCTAGCCGGGAATTCTCTGCCTGGTTCTACCCGCTGCCCGGAACGCTACGCAGGGCAAAAGCGATTCTCGTCCTCCGTGCTTGCTTTTTCTCAGAAAGAGCCGTGGTGTGCGTTTTCGCCGGAAAACGCGTTTTCGGCCGGAAACGTGTACGTTTGCACTTCCCGGCCACAGGGAAGCTGCTAGCCGGGAATTCTCTGCCTGGTTCTACCCGCTGCCCGGAACGCTACGCAGGGCAAAAGCGATTCTCGTCCTCCGTGCTTGCTTTTTCTCAGAAAGAGCCTTGGTGTGCGTTTTCGCTGGAAAACGCGTTTTCGGCCGAAAACGTGTACGTTTGCACTTCCCGGCCACAGGGAAGCTGCTAGACGGGAATTCTCTGCCTGGTTCTACCCGCTGCCCGGAACGCTACGCAGGGTAAAAGCGATTCTCGTCCTCCGTGCTTGCTTTTTCTCAGAAAGAGCCGTGGTGTGCGTTTTCGCCGGAAAACGCGTTTTCGGCCGAAAACGTGTACGTTTGCACTTCCCGGCCACAGGGAAGCTGCTAGACGGGAATTCTCTGCCTGGTTCTACCCGCTGCCCGGAACGCTACGCAGGGCAAAAGCGATTCTCGTCCTCCGTGCTTGCTTTTTCTCAGAAAGAGCCGTGGTGTGCGTTTTCGCCGGTAAACGCGTTTTCGGCCGAAAACGTGTACGTTTGCACTTCCCGGCCACAGGGAAGCTGCTAGACGGGAATTCTCTGCCTGGTTCTACCCGCTGCCCGGAACACTACGCAGGGCAAAAGCGATTCTCGTCCTCCGTGCTTGCTTTTTCTCAGAAAGAGCCGTGGTGTGCGTTTTCGCCGGAAAACGCGTTTTCGACCGAAAACGTGTACGTTTGCACTTCCCCGCCACAGGGAAGCTGCTAGACGGGAATTCTCTGCCTGGTTCTACCCGCTGCCCGGAACGCTACGCAGGGCAAAAGCGATTCTCGTCCTCCGTGCTTGCTTTTTCTCAGAAAGAGCCGTGGTGTGCGTTTTCGCGGGAAAAAGAGTTTTCGGCCGAAAACGTGTACGTTTGCACTTCCCGGCCACAGGGCAGCTGCTAGCCGGGAATTCTCTGCCTGGTTCTACCCGCTGCCCGGAACGCTACGCAGGGCAAAAGCGATTCTCGTCCTCCGTGCTTGCTTTTTCTCAGAAAGAGCCGTGGTGTGCGTTTTCGCCGGAAAACGCGTTTTCGGCCGAAAACGTGTACGTTTGCACTTCCCGGCCACAGGGAAGCTGCTAGACGGGAATTCTCTGCCTCGTTCTACCCGCTGCCCGGAACGCTACGCAGGGCAAAAGCGATTCTCGTCCTCCGTGCTTGCTTTTTCTCAGAAAGAGCCGTGGTGTGCGTTTTCGCCGGTAAACGCGTTTTCGGCCGAAAACGTGTACGTTTGCACTTCCCGGCCACAGGTAAGCTGCTAGACGGGAATTCTCTGCCTGGTTCTACCCGCTGCCCGGAACGCTACGCAGGGCAAAAGCGATTCTCGTCCTCCGTGCTTGCTTTTTCTCAGAAAGAGCCGTGGTGTGCGTTTTCGCCGGAAAACGCGTTTTCGAACGAAAACGTGTACGTTTGCACTTCCCGGCCACAGGTAAGCTGCTAGACGGGAATTCTCTGCCTGGTTCTACCCGCTGCCCGGAACGCTACGCAGGGCAAAAGCGATTCTCGTCCTCCGTGCTTGCTTTTTCTCAGAAAGAGCCGTGGTGTGCGTTTTCGCCGGAAAACGCGTTTTCGAACGAAAACGTGTACGTTTGCACTTCCCCGCCACAGGGAAGCTGCTAGCCGGGAATTCTCTGCCTGGTTCTACCCGCTGCCCGGAACGCTACGCAGGGCAAAAGCGATTCTCGTCCTCCGTGCTTGCTTTTTCTCAGAAAGAGCCGTGGTGTGCGTTTTCGCCGGAAAACGCGTTTTCGGCCGAAAACGTGTACGTTTGCACTTCCCCGCCACAGGGAAGCTGCTAGCCGGGAATTCTCTGACTGGTTCTACCCGCTGCCCGGAACGCTACGCAGGGCAAAAGCGATTTTCGTCCTCCGTGCTTGCTTTTTCTCAGAAAGAGCCATGGTGTGCGTTTTCGCCGGAAAACGCGTTTTCGGCCGAAAACGTGTACGTTTGCACTTCCCGGCCACAGGGCAGCTGCTAGCCGGGAATTCTCTGCCTGGTTCTACCCGCTGCCCGGAACGCTACGCAGGGCAAAAGCGATTCTCGTCCTCCGTGCTTGCTTTTTCTCAGAAAGAGCCGTGGTGTGCGTTTTCGCGGGAAAAAGCGTTTTCGGCCGAAAACGTGTACGTTTGCACTTCCCGGCCACAGGGCAGCTGCTAGCCGGGAATTCTCTGCCTGGTTCTACCCGCTGCCCGGAACGCTACGCAGGGCAAAAGCGATTCTCGTCCTCCGTGCTTGCTTTTTCTCAGAAAGAGCCGTGGTGTGCGTTTTCGCCAGAAAACGCGTTTTCGGCCGAAAACGTGTACGTTTGCACTTCCCGGCCACAGGGAAGCTGCTAGACGGGAATTCTCTGCCTCGTTCTACCCGCTGCCCGGAACGCTACGCAGGGCAAAATCGATTCTCGTCCTCCGTGCTTGCTTTTTCTCAGAAAGAGCCGTGGTGTGCGTTTTCGCCGGTAAACGCGTTTTCGGCCGAAAACGTGTACGTTTGCACTTCCCGGCCACAGGTAAGCTGCTAGACGGGAATTCTCTGCCTGGTTCTACCCGCTGCCCGGAACGCTACGCAGGGCAAAAGCGATTCTCGTCCTCCGTGCTTGCTTTTTCTCAGAAAGAGCCGTGGTGTGCGTTTTCGCCGGAAAACGCGTTTTCGGCCGAAAACGTGTACGTTTGCACTTCCCCGCCACAGGGAAGCTGCTAGCCGGGAATTCTCTGCCTGGTTCTACCCGCTGCCCGGAACGCTACGCAGGGCAAAAGCGATTCTCGTCCTCCGTGCTTGCTTTTTCTCAGAAAGAGCCGTGGTGTGCGTTTTCGCCGGAAAACGCGTTTTCGGCCGAAAACGTGTACGTTTGCACTTCCCCGCCACAGGGAAGCTGCTAGCCGGGAATTCTCTGCCTGGTTCTACCCGCTGCCCGGAACGCTACGCAGGGCAAAAGCGATTTTCGTCCTCCGTGCTTGCTTTTTCTCAGAAAGAGCCGTGGTGTGCGTTTTCGCCGGAAAACGCGTTTTCGGCCGAAAACGTGTACGTTTGCACTTCCCGGCCACAGGGCAGCTGCTAGCCGGGAATTCTCTGCCTGGTTCTACCCGCTGCCCGGAACGCTACGCAGGGCAAAAGCGATTCTCGTCCTCCGTGCTTGCTTTTTCTCAGAAAGAGCCGTAGTGTGCGTTTTCGCCGGAAAACGCGTTTTCGGCCGAAAACGTGTACGTTTGCACTTCCCGGCCACAGGGAAGCTGCTAGCCGGGAATTCTCTGCCTGGTTCTACCCGCTGCCCGGAACACTACGCAGGGCAAAAGCGATTCTCGTCCTCCGTGCTTGCTTTTTCTCAGAAAGAGCCGTGGTGTGCGTTTTCGCCGGAAAACGCGTTTTCGACCGAAAACGTGTACGTTTGCACTTCCCCGCCACAGGGAAGCTGCTAGCCGGGAATTCTCTGCCTGGTTCTACCCGCTGCGCGGAACGCTACGCAGGGCAAAAGCGATTCTCGTCCTCCGTGCTTGCTTTTTCTCAGAAAGAGCCGTGGTGTGCGTTTTCGCCGGAAAACGCGTTTTCGGCCGAAAACGTGTACGTTTGCACTTCCCGGCCACAGGGAAGCTGCTAGCCGGCAGTTCTCTGACTGGTTCTACCCGCTGCCCGGAACGCTACGCAGGGGAAAAGCGATTTTCGTCCTCCGTGCTTTCTTTTTCTCAGAAAGAGCCATGGTGTGCTTTTTCGCCGGAAAACGCTTTTTCGGCCGAAAACGTGTACGTTTGCACTTCCCCGCCACAGGGAAGCTGCTAGCCGGCAATTCTCTGCCTGGTTCTACCCGCTGCCCGGAACGCTACGCAGGGCAAAAGCGATTTTCGTCCTCCGTGCTTGCTTTTTCTCAGAAAGAGCCGTGGTGTGCGTTTTCGCCAGAAACCGCGTTTTCGGCTGAAAACGTGTACGTTTGCACTTCCCGGCCACAGGGAAGCTGCTAGCCGGGAATTCTCTGCCTGGTTCTACCCGCTGCCCGGAACGCTACGCAGGGCAAAAGCGATTCTCGTCCTCCGTGCTTGCTTTTTCTCAGAAAGAGCCGTGGTGTGCGTTTTCGCCAGAAAACGAGTTTTCGGCCGAAAACGTATACGTTTGCACTTCCCGGCCACAGGGAATCTGCTAGCCGGGAATTCTCTGCCTGGTTCTACCCGCTGCCCGGAACGCTACGCAGGGCAAAAGCGATTCTCGTCCTCCGTGCTTGCTTTTTCTCAGAAAGAGCCGTGGTGTGCGTTTTCGCCGGAAAACGCTTTTTCGGCGAAAACCTGTACGTTTGCACTTCCCGGCCACAGGGAAGCTGCTAGCCGGGAATTCTCTGCCTGGTTCTACCCGCTGCCCGGAACGCTACGCAGGGCAAAAGCGATTCTCGTCCTCCGTGCTTGCTTTTTCTCAGAAAGAGCCGTGGTGTGCGTTTTCGCCGGAAAACGCATTTTCGGCGAAAACGTGTACGTTTGCACTTCCCGGCCACAGGGAAGCTGCTAGCCGGGAATTCTCTGCCTGGTTCTACCCGCTGCCCGGAACACTACGCAGGGCAAAAGCGATTCTCGTCCTCCGTGCTTGCTTTTTCTCAGAAAGAGCCGTGGTGTGCTTTTTCGCCAGAAAACGCGTTTTCGGCCGAAAACGTGTACGTTTGCACTTCCCCGCCACAGGGAAGCTGCTAGCCGGGAATTCTCTGCCTGGTTCTACCCGCTGCCCGGAACGCTACGCAGGGCAAAATCGATTCTCGTCCTCCGTGCTTGCTTTTTCTCAGAAAGAGCCGTGTAGTGCGTTTTCGCCGGAAAACGCGTTTTCGGCCGAAAACGTGTACGTTTGCACTTCCCGGCCACAGGGAAGCTGCTAGCCGGGAATTCTCTGCCTGGTTCTACCCGCTGCCCGGAACGCTACGCAGGGCAAAAGCGATTCTCGTCCTCCGTGCTTGCTTTTTCTCAGAAAGAGCCGTGGTGTGCGTTTTCGCCGGAAAACGCGTTTTCGGCCGAAAACGTGTACGTTTGCACTTCCCGGCCACAGGGAAGCTGCTAGCCGGGAATTCTCTGCCTGGTTCTACCCGCTGCCCGGAACGCTACGCAGGGCAAAAGCGATTCTCGTCCTCCGTGCTTGCTTTTTCTCAGAAAGAGCCGTGGTGTGCGTTTTCGCCGGAAAACGCGTTTTCGGCCGAAAACGTGTACGTTTGCACTTCCCGGCCACAGGGAAGCTGCTAGCCGGCAATTCTCTGACTGGTTCTACCCGCTGCCCGGAACGCTACGCAGGGCAAAAGCGATTCTCGTCCTCCGTGCTTGCTTTTTCCCAGAAAGAGCCGTGGTGTGCGTTTTCGCGGGAAAACGCGTTTTCGGCCGAAAACGTGTACGTTTGCACTTCCCGGCCACAGGGAAGCTGCTAGACGGGAATTCTCTGCCTGGTTCTACCCGCTGCCCGGAACGCTACGCAGGGCAAAAGCGATTCTCGTCCTCCGTGCTTGCTTTTTCTCAGAAAGAGCCGTGGTGTGCGTTTTCGCCGGAAAACGCGTTTTCGGCCGAAAACGTGTACGTTTGCACTTCCCCGCCACAGGGAAGCTGCTAGCCGGGAATCCTCTGCTTGGTTCTACCCGCTGCCCGGAACGCTACGCAGGGCAAAAGCGATTCTCGTCCTCCGTGCTTGCTTTTTCTCAGAAAGAGCCGTGGTGTGCGTTTTCGCCGGAAAACGCGTTTTCGGCCGAAAACGTGTACGTTTGCACTTCCCGGCCACAGGGAAGCTGCTAGCCGGGAATTCTCTGCCTGGTTCTACCCGCTGCCCGGAACGCTACGCAGGGCAAAAGCGATTCTCGTCCTCCATGCTTGCTTTTTCTCAGAAAGAGCCGTGGTGTGCGTTTTCGCCGGAAAACGCGTTTTCGGCCGAAAACGTGTACGTTTGCACTTCCCGGCCACAGGGAAGCTGCTAGCCGGGAATTCTCTGCCTGGTTCTACCCGCTGCCCGGAACGCTACGCAGGGCAAAAGCGATTCTCGTCCTCCGTGCTTGCTTTTTCTCAGAAAGAGCCGTGGTGTGCGTTTTCGCCGGAAAACGCGTTTTCGGCCGAAAACGTGTACGTTTGCACTTCCCGGCCACAGGGAAGCTGCTAGCCGGGAATTCTCTGCCTGGTTCTACCCGCTGCCCGGAACGCTACGCAGGGCAAAAGCGATTCTCGTCCTCCGTGCTTGCTTTTTCTCAGAAAGAGCCGTGGTGTGCGTTTTCGCGGGAAAAAGCGTTTTCGGCCGAAAACGTGTACGTTTGCACTTCCCGGCCACAGGGCAGCTGCTAGCCGGGAATTCTCTGCCTGGTTCTACCCGCTGCCCGGAACGCTACGCAGGGCAAAAGCGATTCTCGTCCTCCGTGCTTGCTTTTTCTCAGAAAGAGCCGTGGTGTGCGTTTTCGCCGGAAAACGCGTTTTCGGCCGAAAACGTGTACGTTTGCACTTCCCGGCCACAGGGAAGCTGCTAGCCGGCAGTTCTCTGACTGGTTCTACCCGCTGCCCGGAACGCTACGCAGGGGAAAAGCGATTTTCGTCCTCCGTGCTTTCTATTTCTCAGAAAGAGCCATGGTGTGCTTTTTCGCCGGAAAACGCTTTTTCGGCCGAAAACGTGTACGTTTGCACTTCCCCGCCACAGGGAAGCTGCTAGCCGGCAATTCTCTGCCTGGTTCTACCCGCTGCCCGGAACGCTACGCAGGGCAAAAGCGATTTTCGTCCTCCGTGCTTGCTTTTTCTCAGAAAGAGCCGTGGTGTGCGTTTTCGCCAGAAAACGCGTTTTCGGCTGAAAACGTGTACGTTTGCACTTCCCGGCCACAGGGAAGCTGCTAGCCGGGAATTCTCTGCCTGGTTCTACCCGCTGCCCGGAACGCTACGCAGGGCAAAAGCGATTCTCGTCCTCCGTGCTTGCTTTTTCTCAGAAAGAGCCGTGGTGTGCGTTTTCGCCAGAAAACGAGTTTTCGGCCGAAAACGTATACGTTTGCACTTCCCGGCCACAGGGAATCTGCTAGCCGGGAATTCTCTGCCTGGTTCTACCCGCTGCCCGGAACGCTACGCAGGGCAAAAGCGATTCTCGTCCTCCGTGCTTGCTTTTTCTCAGAAAGAGCCGTGGTGTGCGTTTTCGCCGGAAAACGCTTTTTCGGCGAAAACCTGTACGTTTGCACTTCCCGGCCACAGGGAAGCTGCTAGCCGGGAATTCTCTGCCTGGTTCTACCCGCTGCCCGGAACGCTACGCAGGGCAAAAGCGATTCTCGTCCTCCGTGCTTGCTTTTTCTCAGAAAGAGCCGTGGTGTGCGTTTTCGCCGGAAAACGCATTTTCGGCGAAAACGTGTACGTTTGCACTTCCCGGCCACAGGGAAGCTGCTAGCCGGGAATTCTCTGCCTGGTTCTACCCGCTGCCCGGAACGCTACGCAGGGCAAAAGCGATTCTCGTCCTCCGTGCTTGCTTTTTCTCAGAAAGAGCCGTGGTGTGCTTTTTCGCCAGAAAACGCGTTTTCGGCCGAAAACGTGTACGTTTGCACTTCCCCGCCACAGGGAAGCTGCTAGCCGGGAATTCTCTGCCTGGTTCTACCCGCTGCCCGGAACGCTACGCAGGGCAAAATCGATTCTCGTCCTCCGTGCTTGCTTTTTCTCAGAAAGAGCCGTGTAGTGCGTTTTCGCCGGAAAACGCGTTTTCGGCCGAAAACGTGTACGTTTGCACTTCCCGGCCACAGGGAAGCTGCTAGCCGGGAATTCTCTGCCTGGTTCTACCCGCTGCCCGGAACGCTACGCAGGGCAAAAGCGATTCTCGTCCTCCGTGCTTGCTTTTTCTCAGAAAGAGCCGTGGTGTGCGTTTTCGCCGGAAAACGCGTTTTCGGCCGAAAACGTGTACGTTTGCACTTCCCGGCCACAGGGAAGCTGCTAGCCGGGAATTCTCTGCCTGGTTCTACCCGCTGCCCGGAACGCTACGCAGGGCAAAAGCGATTCTCGTCCTCCGTGCTTGCTTTTTCTCAGAAAGAGCCGTGGTGTGCGTTTTCGCCGGAAAACGCGTTTTCGGCCGAAAACGTGTACGTTTGCACTTCCCGGCCACAGGGAAGCTGCTAGCCGGCAATTCTCTGACTGGTTCTACCCGCTGCCCGGAACGCTACGCAGGGCAAAAGCGATTCTCGTCCTCCGTGCTTGCTTTTTCCCAGAAAGAGCCGTGGTGTGCGTTTTCGCGGGAAAACGCGTTTTCGGCCGAAAACGTGTACGTTTGCACTTCCCGGCCACAGGGAAGCTGCTAGACGGGAATTCTCTGCCTGGTTCTACCCGCTGCCCGGAACGCTACGCAGGGCAAAAGCGATTCTCGTCCTCCGTGCTTGCTTTTTCTCAGAAAGAGCCGTGGTGTGCGTTTTCGCCGGAAAACGCGTTTTCGGCCGAAAACGTGTACGTTTGCACTTCCCCGCCACAGGGAAGCTGCTAGCCGGGAATTCTCTGCTTGGTTCTACCCGCTGCCCGGAACGCTACGCAGGGCAAAAGCGATTCTCGTCCTCCGTGCTTGCTTTTTCTCAGAAAGAGCCGTGGTGTGCGTTTTCGCCGGAAAACGCGTTTTCGGCCGAAAACGTGTACGTTTGCACTTCCCGGCCACAGGGAAGCTGCTAGCCGGGAATTCTCTGACTGGTTCTACCCGCTGCCCGGAACGCTACGCAGGGCAAAAGCGATTCTCGTCCTCCATGCTTGCTTTTTCTCAGAAAGAGCCGTGGTGTGCGTTTTCGCCGGAAAACGCGTTTTCGGCCGAAAACGTGTACGTTTGCACTTCCCGGCCACAGGGAAGCTGCTAGCCGGGAATTCTCTGCCTGGTTCTACCCGCTGCCCGGAACGCTACGCAGGGCAAAAGCGATTCTCGTCCTCCGTGCTTGCTTTTTCTCAGAAAGAGCCGTGGTGTGCGTTTTCGCCGGAAAACGCGTTTTCGGCCGAAAACGTGTACGTTTGCACTTCCCGGCCACAGGGAAGCTGCTAGCCGGGAATTCTCTGCCTGGTTCTACCCGCTGCCCGGAACGCTACGCAGGGCAAAAGCGATTCTCGTCCTCCGTGCTTGCTTTTTCTCAGAAAGAGCCGTGGTGTGCGTTTTCGCGGGAAAAAGCGTTTTCGGCCGAAAACGTGTACGTTTGCACTTCCCGGCCACAGGGCAGCTGCTAGCCGGGAATTCTCTGCCTGGTTCTACCCGCTGCCCGGAACGCTACGCAGGGCAAAAGCGATTCTCGTCCTCCGTGCTTGCTTTTTCTCAGAAAGAGCCGTGGTGTGCGTTTTCGCCGGAAAACGCGTTTTCGGCCGAAAACGTGTACGTTTGCACTTCCCGGCCACAGGGAAGCTGCTAGACGGGAATTCTCTGCCTCGTTCTACCCGCTGCCCGGAACGCTACGCAGGGCAAAAGCGATTCTCGTCCTCCGTGCTTGCTTTTTCTCAGAAAGAGCCGTGGTGTGCGTTTTCGCCGGTAAACGCGTTTTCGGCCGAAAACGTGTACGTTTGCACTTCCCGGCCACAGGTAAGCTGCTAGACGGGAATTCTCTGCCTGGTTCTACCCGCTGCCCGGAACGCTACGCAGGGCAAAAGCGATTCTCGTCCTCCGTGCTTGCTTTTTCTCAGAAAGAGCCGTGGTGTGCGTTTTCGCCGGAAAACGCGTTTTCGAACGAAAACGTGTACGTTTGCACTTCCCGGCCACAGGTAAGCTGCTAGACGGGAATTCTCTGCCTGGTTCTACCCGCTGCCCGGAACGCTACGCAGGGCAAAAGCGATTCTCGTCCTCCGTGCTTGCTTTTTCTCAGAAAGAGCCGTGGTGTGCGTTTTCGCCGGAAAACGCGTTTTCGAACGAAAACGTGTACGTTTGCACTTCCCCGCCACAGGGAAGCTGCTAGACGGGAATTCTCTGCCTCGTTCTACCCGCTGCCCGGAACGCTACGCAGGGCAAAAGCGATTCTCGTCCTCCGTGCTTGCTTTTTCTCAGAAAGAGCCGTGGTGTGCGTTTTCGCCGGAAAACACGTTTTCGGCCGAAAACGTGTACGTTTGCACTTCCCCGCCACAGGGAAGCTGCTAGCCGGGAATTCTCTGCCTGGTTCTACCCGCTGCCCGGAACGCTACGCAGGGCAAAAGCGATTCTCGTCCTCCGTGCTTGCTTTTTCTCAGAAAGAGCCGTGGTGTGCGTTTTCGCCGGTAAACGCGTTTTCGGCCGAAAACGTGTACGTTTGCACTTCCCGGCCACAGGGAAGCTGCTAGCCGGGAATTCTCTGACTGGTTCTACCCGCTGGCGGAACGCTACGCAGGGCAAAAGCGATTCTCGTCCTCCGTGCTTGCTTTTTCTCAGAAAGAGCCGTGGTGTGCGTTTTCGCCGGAAAACGCGTTTTCGGCCGAAAACGTGTACGTTTGCACTTCCCGGCCACAGGGAAGCTGCTAGCCGGGAATTCTCTGACTGGTTCTACCCGCTGCCCGGAACGCTACGCAGGGCAAAAGCGATTCTCGTCCTCCGTGCTTGCTTTTTCTCAGAAAGAGCCGTGGTGTGCGTTTTCGCCAGAAAACGCGTTTTCGGCCGAAAACGTGTACGTTTGCACTTCCCGGCCACAGGGAAGCTGCTAGCCGGGAATTCTCTGCCTCGTTCTACCCGCTGCCCGGAACGCTACGCAGGGCAAAAGCGATTCTCGTCCTCCGTGCTTGCTTTTTCTCAGAAAGAGCCGTGGTGTGCGTTTTCGCCGGTAAACGCGTTTTCGGCCGAAAACGTGTACGTTTGCACTTCCCCGCCACAGGGAAGCTGCTAGACGGGAATTCTCTGCCTGGTTCTACCCGCTGCCCGGAACGCTACGCAGGGCAAAAGCGATTCTCGTCCTCCGTGCTTGCTTTTTCTCAGAAAGAGCCGTGGTGTGCGTTTTCGCCGGTAAACGCGTTTTCGGCCGAAAACGTGTACGTTTGCACTTCCCGGCCACAGGGAAGCTGCTAGCCGGGAATTCTCTGCCTGGTTCTACCCGCTGCCCGGAACGCTACGCAGGGCAAAAGCGATTCTCGTCCTCCGTGCTTGCTTTTTCTCAGAAAGAGCCGTGGTGTGCGTTTTCGCCGGAAAACGCATTTTCGGCGAAAACGTGTACGTTTGCACTTCCCGGCCACAGGGAAGCTGCTAGCCGGGAATTCTCTGCCTGGTTCTACCCGCTGCCCGGAACACTACGCAGGGCAAAAGCGATTCTCGTCCTCCGTGCTTGCTTTTTCTCAGAAAGAGCCGTGGTGTGCGTTTTCGCCGGAAAACGCTTTTTCGGCCGAAAACGTGTACGTTTGCACTTCCCGGCCACAGGGAAGCTGCTAGCCGGGAATTCTCTGCCTGGTTCTACCCGCTGCCCGGAACACTACGCAGGGCAAAAGCGATTCTCGTCCTCCGTGCTTGCTTTTTCTCAGAAAGAGCCGTGGTGTGCGTTTTCGCCGGAAAACGCGTTTTCGGCCGAAAACGTGTACGTTTGCACTTCCCGGCCACAGGGAAGCTGCTAGCCGGCAATTCTCTGACTGGTTCTACCCGCTGCCCGGAACGCTACGCAGGGCAAAAGCGATTTTCGTCCTCCGTGCTTTCTTTTTCTCAGAAAGAGCCATGGTGTGCTTTTTCGCCGGAAAACGAGTTTTCGGCCGAAAACGTATACGTTTGCACTTCCCCGCCACAGGGAAGCTGCTAGCCGGGAATTCTCTGCCTGGTTCTACCCGCTGCTCAGAACGCTACGCAGGGCAAAAGCGATTCTCGTCCTCCGTGCTTGCTTTTTCTCAGAAAGAGCCGTGGTGTGCGTTTTCGCCGGAAAACGCGTTTTCGGCCGAAAACGTGTACGTTTGCACTTCCCGGCCACAGGGAAGCTGCTAGCCGGGAATTCTCTGCCTGGTTCTACCCGCTGCCCGGAACGCTACGCAGGGCAAAAGCGATTTTCGTCCTCCGTGCTTGCTTTTTCTCAGAAAGAGCCGTGGTGTGCGTTTTCGCCGGAAAACGCGTTTTCGGCCGAAAACGTGTACGTTTGCACTTCCCGGCCACAGGGAAGCTGCTAGCCGGGAATTCTCTGCCTGGTTCTACCCGCTGCCCGGAACGCTACGCAGGGCAAAAGCGATTCTCGTCCTCCGTGCTTGCTTTTTCTCAGAAAGAGCCGTGGTGTGCGTTTTCGCCGGAAAACGCGTTTTCGGCCGAAAACGTGTACGTTTGCAGTTCCCGGCCACAGGGAAGCTGCTAGCCGGGAATTCTCTGCCTGGTTCTACCCGCTGCCCGGAACGCTACGCAGGGCAAAAGCGATTTTCGTCCTCCGTGCTTGCTTTTTCTCAGAAAGAGCCGTGGTGTGCGTTTTCGCCGGAAAACGCGTTTTCGGCGAAAACGTGTACGTTTGCACTTCCCGGCCACAGGGAAGCTGCTAGCCGGGAATTCTCTGCCTGGTTCTACCCGCTGCCCGGAACGCTACGCAGTGCAAAAGCGATTCTCGTCCTCCGTGCTTGCTTTTTCTCAGAAAGAGCCGTGGTGTGCGTTTTCGCCGGAAAACGCATTTTCGGCGAAAACGTGTACGTTTGCAATTCCCGGCCACAGGGAAGCTGCTAGCCGGGAATTCTCTGCCTGGTTCTACCCGCTGCCCGGAACACTACGCAGGGCAAAAGCGATTCTCGTCCTCCGTGCTTGCTTTTTCTCAGAAAGAGCCGTGGTGTGCGTTTTCGCCGGAAAACGCGTTTTCGGCCGAAAACGTGTACGTTTGCACTTCCCGGCCACAGGGAAGCTGCTAGCCGGGAATTCTCTGCCTGGTTCTACCCGCTGCCCGGAACGCTACGCAGGGCAAAAGCGATTCTCGTCCTCCGTGCTTGCTTTTTCTCAGAAAGAGCCGTGGTGTGCGTTTTCGCCGGAAAACGCGTTTTCGGCCGAAAACGTGTACGTTTGCACTTCCCCGCCACAGGGAAGCTGCTAGCCGGGAATTCTCTGCCTGGTTCTACCCGCTGCCAGGAACGCTACGCAGGGCAAAAGCGATTCTCGTCCTCCGTGCTTGCTTTTTCTCAGAAAGAGCCGTGGTGTGCGTTTTCGCCGGAAAACGCGTTTTCGGCCGAAAACGTGTACGTTTGCACTTTCAGGCCACAGGGAAGATGCTAGCCGGCAATTCGCTGCCTATTTCTACCCGCTGCTCAGAACGCTACGCAGGGCAAAAGCGATTCTCGTCCTCCGTGCTTGCTTTTTCTCAGAAAGAGCCGTGGTGTGCGTTTTCGCCGGAAAACGCGTTTTCGGCCGAAAACGTGTACGTTTGCACTTCCCGGCCACAGGGAAGCTGCTAGCCGGGAATTCTCTGCCTGGTTCTACCCGCTGCCCGGAACGCTACGCAGGGCAAAAGCGATTCTCGTCCTCCGTGCTTGCTTTTTCTCAGAAAGAGCCGTGGTGTGCGTTTTCGCTAGAAAACGCGTTTTCGGCCGAAAACGTGTACGTTTGCACTTCCCGGCCACAGGGAAGCTGCTAGCCGGGAATTCTCTGCCTGGTTCTACCCGCTGCCCGGAACGCTACGCAGGGCAAAAGCGATTCTCGTCCTCCGTGCTTGCTTTTTCTCAGAAAGAGCCGTGGTGTGCGTTTTCGCCGGAAAACGCGTTTTCGGCGAAAACGTGTACGTTTGCACTTCCCGGCCACAGGGAAGCTGCTAGCCGGGAATTCTCTGCCTGGTTCTACCCGCTGCCCGGAACGCTACGCAGGGCAAAAGCGATTCTCGTCCTCCGTGCTTGCTTTTTCTCAGAAAGAGCCTTGGTGTGCGTTTTCGCTGGAAAACGCGTTTTCGGCCGAAAACGTGTACGTTTGCACTTCCCGGCCACAGGGAAGCTGCTAGACGGGAATTCTCTGCCTGGTTCTACCCGCTGCCCGGAACGCTACGCAGGGTAAAAGCGATTCTCGTCCTCCGTGCTTGCTTTTTCTCAGAAAGAGCCGTGGTGTGCGTTTTCGCCGGAAAACGCGTTTTCGGCCGAAAACGTGTACGTTTGCACTTCCCGGCCACAGGGAAGCTGCTAGACGGGAATTCTCTGCCTGGTTCTACCCGCTGCCCGGAACGCTACGCAGGGCAAAAGCGATTCTCGTCCTCCGTGCTTGCTTTTTCTCAGAAAGAGCCGTGGTGTGCGTTTTCGCCGGTAAACGCGTTTTCGGCCGAAAACGTGTACGTTTGCACTTCCCGGCCACAGGGAAGCTGCTAGACGGGAATTCTCTGCCTGGTTCTACCCGCTGCCCGGAACACTACGCAGGGCAAAAGCGATTCTCGTCCTCCGTGCTTGCTTTTTCTCAGAAAGAGCCGTGGTGTGCGTTTTCGCCGGAAAACGCGTTTTCGACCGAAAACGTGTACGTTTGCACTTCCCCGCCACAGGGAAGCTGCTAGACGGGAATTCTCTGCCTGGTTCTACCCGCTGCCCGGAACGCTACGCAGGGCAAAAGCGATTCTCGTCCTCCGTGCTTGCTTTTTCTCAGAAAGAGCCGTGGTGTGCGTTTTCGCGGGAAAAAGAGTTTTCGGCCGAAAACGTGTACGTTTGCACTTCCCGGCCACAGGGCAGCTGCTAGCCGGGAATTCTCTGCCTGGTTCTACCCGCTGCCCGGAACGCTACGCAGGGCAAAAGCGATTCTCGTCCTCCGTGCTTGCTTTTTCTCAGAAAGAGCCGTGGTGTGCGTTTTCGCCGGAAAACGCGTTTTCGGCCGAAAACGTGTACGTTTGCACTTCCCGGCCACAGGGAAGCTGCTAGACGGGAATTCTCTGCCTCGTTCTACCCGCTGCCCGGAACGCTACGCAGGGCAAAAGCGATTCTCGTCCTCCGTGCTTGCTTTTTCTCAGAAAGAGCCGTGGTGTGCGTTTTCGCCAGAAAACGCGTTTTCGGCCGAAAACGTGTACGTTTGCACTTCCCGGCCACAGGGAAGCTGCTAGACGGGAATTCTCTGCCTGGTTCTACCCGCTGCCCGGAACGCTACGCAGGGCAAAAGCGATTCTCGTCCTCCGTGCTTGCTTTTTCTCAGAAAGAGCCGTGGTGTGCGTTTTCGCCGGAAAACGCGTTTTCGAACGAAAACGTGTACGTTTGCACTTCCCGGCCACAGGTAAGCTGCTAGACGGGAATTCTCTGCCTGGTTCTACCCGCTGCCCGGAACGCTACGCAGGGCAAAAGCGATTCTCGTCCTCCGTGCTTGCTTTTTCTCAGAAAGAGCCGTGGTGTGCGTTTTCGCCGGAAAACGCGTTTTCGAACGAAAACGTGTACGTTTGCACTTCCCCGCCACAGGGAAGCTGCTAGCCGGGAATTCTCTGCCTGGTTCTACCCGCTGCCCGGAACGCTACGCAGGGCAAAAGCGATTCTCGTCCTCCGTGCTTGCTTTTTCTCAGAAAGAGCCGTGGTGTGCGTTTTCGCCGGAAAACGCGTTTTCGGCCGAAAACGTGTACGTTTGCACTTCCCGGCCACAGGGAAGCTGCTAGCCGGGAATTCTCTGACTGGTTCTACCCGCTGCCCGGAACGCTACGCAGGGCAAAAGCGATTTTCGTCCTCCGTGCTTGCTTTTTCTCAGAAAGAGCCGTGGTGTGCGTTTTCGCCGGAAAACGCGTTTTCGGCCGAAAACGTGTACGTTTGCACTTCCCGGCCACAGGGAAGCTGCTAGCCGGGAATTCTCTGCCTGGTTCTACCCGCTGCCCGGAACGCTACGCAGGGCAAAAGCGATTCTCGTCCTCCGTGCTTGCTTTTTCTCAGAAAGAGCCGTGGTGTGCGTTTTCGCGGGAAAAAGCGTTTTCGGCCGAAAACGTGTACGTTTGCACTTCCCGGCCACAGGGCAGCTGCTAGCCGGGAATTCTCTGCCTGGTTCTACCCGCTGCCCGGAACGCTACGCAGGGCAAAAGCGATTCTCGTCCTCCGTGCTTGCTTTTTCTCAGAAAGAGCCGTGGTGTGCGTTTTCGCCGGAAAACGCGTTTTCGGCCGAAAACGTGTACGTTTGCACTTCCCGGCCACAGGGAAGCTGCTAGACGGGAATTCTCTGCCTCGTTCTACCCGCTGCCCGGAACGCTACGCAGGGCAAAAGCGATTCTCGTCCTCCATGCTTGCTTTTTCTCAGAAAGAGCCGTGGTGTGCGTTTTCGCCGGTAAACGCGTTTTCGGCCGAAAACGTGTACGTTTGCACTTCCCGGCCACAGGTAAGCTGCTAGACGGGAATTCTCTGCCTGGTTCTACCCGCTGCCCGGAACGCTACGCAGGGCAAAAGCGATTCTCGTCCTCCGTGCTTGCTTTTTCTCAGAAAGAGCCGTGGTGTGCGTTTTCGCCGGAAAACGCGTTTTCGGCCGAAAACGTGTACGTTTGCACTTCCCCGCCACAGGGAAGCTGCTAGCCGGGAATTCTCTGCCTGGTTCTACCCGCTGCCCGGAACGCTACGCAGGGCAAAAGCGATTCTCGTCCTCCGTGCTTGCTTTTTCTCAGAAAGAGCCGTGGTGTGCGTTTTCGCCGGAAAACGCGTTTTCGGCCGAAAACGTGTACGTTTGCACTTCCCGGCCACAGGGAAGCTGCTAGCCGGGAATTCTCTGCCTGGTTCTACCCGCTGCCCGGAACGCTACGCAGGGCAAAAGCGATTTTCGTCCTCCGTGCTTGCTTTTTCTCAGAAAGAGCCGTGGTGTGCGTTTTCGCCGGAAAACGCGTTTTCGGCCGAAAACGTGTACGTTTGCACTTCCCGGCCACAGGGCAGCTGCTAGCCGGGAATTCTCTGCCTGGTTCTACCCGCTGCCCGGAACGCTACGCAGGGCAAAAGCGATTCTCGTCCTCCGTGCTTGCTTTTTCTCAGAAAGAGCCGTGTAGTGCGTTTTCGCCGGAAAACGCGTTTTCGGCCGAAAACGTGTACGTTTGCACTTCCCGGCCACAGGGAAGCTGCTAGCCGGGAATTCTCTGCCTGGTTCTACCCGCTGCCCGGAACACTACGCAGGGCAAAAGCGATTCTCGTCCTCCGTGCTTGCTTTTTCTCAGAAAGAGCCGTGGTGTGCGTTTTCGCCGGAAAACGCGTTTTCGACCGAAAACGTGTACGTTTGCACTTCCCCGCCACAGGGAAGCTGCTAGCCGGGAATTCTCTGCCTGGTTCTACCCGCTGCGCGGAACGCTACGCAGGGCAAAAGCGATTCTCGTCCTCCGTGCTTGCTTTTTCTCAGAAAGAGCCGTGGTGTGCGTTTTCGCCGGAAAACGCGTTTTCGGCCGAAAACGTGTACGTTTGCACTTCCCGGCCACAGGGAAGCTGCTAGCCGGCAGTTCTCTGACTGGTTCTACCCGCTGCCCGGAACGCTACGCAGGGGAAAAGCGATTTTCGTCCTCCGTGCTTTCTTTTTCTCAGAAAGAGCCATGGTGTGCTTTTTCGCCGGAAAACGCTTTTTCGGCCGAAAACGTGTACGTTTGCACTTCCCCGCCACAGGGAAGCTGCTAGCCGGCAATTCTCTGCCTGGTTCTACCCGCTGCCCGGAACGCTACGCAGGGCAAAAGCGATTCTCGTCCTCCGTGCTTGCTTTTTCTCAGAAAGAGCCGTGGTGTGCGTTTTCGCCAGAAAACGAGTTTTCGGCCGAAAACGTATACGTTTGCACTTCCCGGCCACAGGGAATCTGCTAGCCGGGAATTCTCTGCCTGGTTCTACCCGCTGCCCGGAACGCTACGCAGGGCAAAAGCGATTCTCGTCCTCCGTGCTTGCTTTTTCTCAGAAAGAGCCGTGGTGTGCGTTTTCGCCGGAAAACGCTTTTTCGGCGAAAACCTGTACGTTTGCACTTCCCGGCCACAGGGAAGCTGCTAGCCGGGAATTCTCTGCCTGGTTCTACCCGCTGCCCGGAACGCTACGCAGGGCAAAAGCGATTCTCGTCCTCCGTGCTTGCTTTTTCTCAGAAAGAGCCGTGGTGTGCGTTTTCGCCGGAAAACGCATTTTCGGCGAAAACGTGTACGTTTGCACTTCCCGGCCACAGGGAAGCTGCTAGCCGGGAATTCTCTGCCTGGTTCTACCCGCTGCCCGGAACACTACGCAGGGCAAAAGCGATTCTCGTCCTCCGTGCTTGCTTTTTCTCAGAAAGAGCCGTGGTGTGCTTTTTCGCCAGAAAACGCGTTTTCGGCCGAAAACGTGTACGTTTGCACTTCCCCGCCACAGGGAAGCTGCTAGCCGGGAATTCTCTGCCTGGTTCTACCCGCTGCCCGGAACGCTACGCAGGGCAAAATCGATTCTCGTCCTCCGTGCTTGCTTTTTCTCAGAAAGAGCCGTGTAGTGCGTTTTCGCCGGAAAACGCGTTTTCGGCCGAAAACGTGTACGTTTGCACTTCCCGGCCACAGGGAAGCTGCTAGCCGGGAATTCTCTGCCTGGTTCTACCCGCTGCCCGGAACGCTACGCAGGGCAAAAGCGATTCTCGTCCTCCGTGCTTGCTTTTTCTCAGAAAGAGCCGTGGTGTGCGTTTTCGCCGGAAAACGCGTTTTCGGCCGAAAACGTGTACGTTTGCACTTCCCGGCCACAGGGAAGCTGCTAGCCGGGAATTCTCTGCCTGGTTCTACCCGCTGCCCGGAACGCTACGCAGGGCAAAAGCGATTCTCGTCCTCCGTGCTTGCTTTTTCTCAGAAAGAGCCGTGGTGTGCGTTTTCGCCGGAAAACGCGTTTTCGGCCGAAAACGTGTACGTTTGCACTTCCCGGCCACAGGGAAGCTGCTAGCCGGCAATTCTCTGACTGGTTCTACCCGCTGCCCGGAACGCTACGCAGGGCAAAAGCGATTCTCGTCCTCCGTGCTTGCTTTTTCCCAGAAAGAGCCGTGGTGTGCGTTTTCGCGGGAAAACGCGTTTTCGGCCGAAAACGTGTACGTTTGCACTTCCCGGCCACAGGGAAGCTGCTAGACGGGAATTCTCTGCCTGGTTCTACCCGCTGCCCGGAACGCTACGCAGGGCAAAAGCGATTCTCGTCCTCCGTGCTTGCTTTTTCTCAGAAAGAGCCGTGGTGTGCGTTTTAGCCGGAAAACGCGTTTTCGGCCGAAAACGTGTACGTTTGCACTTCCCGGCCACAGGGAAGCTGCTAGCCGGGAATTCTCTGCCTGGTTCTACCCGCTGCCCGGAACGCTACGCAGGGCAAAAGCGATTCTCGTCCTCCATGCTTGCTTTTTCTCAGAAAGAGCCGTGGTGTGCGTTTTCGCCGGAAAACGCGTTTTCGGCCGAAAACGTGTACGTTTGCACTTCCCGGCCACAGGGAAGCTACTAGCCGGGAATTCTCTGCCTGGTTCTACCCGCTGCCCGGAACGCTACGCAGGGCAAAAGCGATTCTCGTCCTCCGTGCTTGCTTTTTCTCAGAAAGAGCCGTGGTGTGCGTTTTCGCCGGAAAACGCGTTTTCGGCCGAAAACGTGTACGTTTGCACTTCCCGGCCACAGGGAAGCTGCTAGCCGGGAATTCTCTGCCTGGTTCTACCCGCTGCCCGGAACGCTACGCAGGGCAAAAGCGATTCTCGTCCTCCGTGCTTGCTTTTTCTCAGAAAGAGCCGTGGTGTGCGTTTTCGCGGGAAAAAGCGTTTTCGGCCGAAAACGTGTACGTTTGCACTTCCCGGCCACAGGGCAGCTGCTAGCCGGGAATTCTCTGCCTGGTTCTACCCGCTGCCCGGAACGCTACGCAGGGCAAAAGCGATTCTCGTCCTCCGTGCTTGCTTTTTCTCAGAAAGAGCCGTGGTGTGCGTTTTCGCCGGAAAACGCGTTTTCGGCCGAAAACGTGTACGTTTGCACTTCCCGGCCACAGGGAAGCTGCTAGCCGGCAGTTCTCTGACTGGTTCTACCCGCTGCCCGGAACGCTACGCAGGGGAAAAGCGATTTTCGTCCTCCGTGCTTTCTATTTCTCAGAAAGAGCCATGGTGTGCTTTTTCGCCGGAAAACGCTTTTTCGGCCGAAAACGTGTACGTTTGCACTTCCCCGCCACAGGGAAGCTGCTAGCCGGCAATTCTCTGCCTGGTTCTACCCGCTGCCCGGAACGCTACGCAGGGCAAAAGCGATTTTCGTCCTCCGTGCTTGCTTTTTCTCAGAAAGAGCCGTGGTGTGCGTTTTCGCCAGAAAACGCGTTTTCGGCTGAAAACGTGTACGTTTGCACTTCCCGGCCACAGGGAAGCTGCTAGCCGGGAATTCTCTGCCTGGTTCTACCCGCTGCCCGGAACGCTACGCAGGGCAAAAGCGATTCTCGTCCTCCGTGCTTGCTTTTTCTCAGAAAGAGCCGTGGTGTGCGTTTTCGCCAGAAAACGAGTTTTCGGCCGAAAACGTATACGTTTGCACTTCCCGGCCACAGGGAATCTGCTAGCCGGGAATTCTCTGCCTGGTTCTACCCGCTGCCCGGAACGCTACGCAGGGCAAAAGCGATTCTCGTCCTCCGTGCTTGCTTTTTCTCAGAAAGAGCCGTGGTGTGCGTTTTCGCCGGAAAACGCGTTTTCGGCGAAAACCTGTACGTTTGCACTTCCCGGCCACAGGGAAGCTGCTAGCCGGGAATTCTCTGCCTGGTTCTACCCGCTGCCCGGAACGCTACGCAGGGCAAAAGCGATTCTCGTCCTCCGTGCTTGCTTTTTCTCAGAAAGAGCCGTGGTGTGCGTTTTCGCCGGAAAACGCATTTTCGGCGAAAACGTGTACGTTTGCACTTCCCGGCCACAGGGAAGCTGCTAGCCGGGAATTCTCTGCCTGGTTCTACCCGCTGCCCGGAACACTACGCAGGGCAAAAGCGATTCTCGTCCTCCGTGCTTGCTTTTTCTCAGAAAGAGCCGTGGTGTGCTTTTTCGCCAGAAAACGCGTTTTCGGCCGAAAACGTGTACGTTTGCACTTCCCCGCCACAGGGAAGCTGCTAGCCGGGAATTCTCTGCCTGGTTCTACCCGCTGCCCGGAACGCTACGCAGGGCAAAATCGATTCTCGTCCTCCGTGCTTGCTTTTTCTCAGAAAGAGCCGTGTAGTGCGTTTTCGCCGGAAAACGCGTTTTCGGCCGAAAACGTGTACGTTTGCACTTCCCGGCCACAGGGAAGCTGCTAGCCGGGAATTCTCTGCCTGGTTCTACCCGCTGCCCGGAACGCTACGCAGGGCAAAAGCGATTCTCGTCCTCCGTGCTTGCTTTTTCTCAGAAAGAGCCGTGGTGTGCGTTTTCGCCGGAAAACGCGTTTTCGGCCGAAAACGTGTACGTTTGCACTTCCCCGCCACAGGGAAGCTGCTAGCCGGGAATTCTCTGCCTGGTTCTACCCGCTGCCCGGAACGCTACGCAGGGCAAAAGCGATTCTCGTCCTCCGTGCTTGCTTTTTCTCAGAAAGAGCCGTGGTGTGCGTTTTCGCCGGAAAACGCGTTTTCGGCCGAAAACGTGTACGTTTGCACTTCCCGGCCACAGGGAAGCTGCTAGCCGGCAATTCTCTGACTGGTTCTACCCGCTGCCCGGAACGCTACGCAGGGCAAAAGCGATTCTCGTCCTCCGTGCTTGCTTTTTCCCAGAAAGAGCCGTGGTGTGCGTTTTCGCGGGAAAACGCGTTTTCGGCCGAAAACGTGTACGTTTGCACTTCCCGGCCACAGGGAAGCTGCTAGACGGGAATTCTCTGCCTGGTTCTACCCGCTGCCCGGAACGCTACGCAGGGCAAAAGCGATTCTCGTCCTCCGTGCTTGCTTTTTCTCAGAAAGAGCCGTGGTGTGCGTTTTCGCCGGAAAACGCGTTTTCGGCCGAAAACGTGTACGTTTGCACTTCCCGGCCACAGGGAAGCTGCTAGCCGGGAATTCTCTGACTGGTTCTACCCGCTGCCCGGAACGCTACGCAGGGCAAAAGCGATTCTCGTCCTCCATGCTTGCTTTTTCTCAGAAAGAGCCGTGGTGTGCGTTTTCGCCGGAAAACGCGTTTTCGGCCGAAAACGTGTACGTTTGCACTTCCCGGCCACAGGGAAGCTGCTAGCCGGGAATTCTCTGCCTGGTTCTACCCGCTGCCCGGAACGCTACGCAGGGCAAAAGCGATTCTCGTCCTCCGTGCTTGCTTTTTCTCAGAAAGAGCCGTGGTGTGCGTTTTCGCCGGAAAACGCGTTTTCGGCCGAAAACGTGTACGTTTGCACTTCCCGGCCACAGGGAAGCTGCTAGCCGGGAATTCTCTGCCTGGTTCTACCCGCTGCCCGGAACGCTACGCAGGGCAAAAGCGATTCTCGTCCTCCGTGCTTGCTTTTTCTCAGAAAGAGCCGTGGTGTGCGTTTTCGCGGGAAAAAGCGTTTTCGGCCGAAAACGTGTACGTTTGCACTTCCCGGCCACAGGGCAGCTGCTAGCCGGGAATTCTCTGCCTGGTTCTACCCGCTGCCCGGAACGCTACGCAGGGCAAAAGCGATTCTCGTCCTCCGTGCTTGCTTTTTCTCAGAAAGAGCCGTGGTGTGCGTTTTCGCCGGAAAACGAGTTTTCGGCCGAAAACGTGTACGTTTGCACTTCCCGGCCACAGGGAAGCTGCTAGACGGGAATTCTCTGCCTCGTTCTACCCGCTGCCCGGAACGCTACGCAGGGCAAAAGCGATTCTCGTCCTCCGTGCTTGCTTTTTCTCAGAAAGAGCCGTGGTGTGCGTTTTCGCCGGTAAACGCGTTTTCGGCCGAAAACGTGTACGTTTGCACTTCCCGGCCACAGGTAAGCTGCTAGACGGGAATTCTCTGCCTGGTTCTACCCGCTGCCCGGAACGCTACGCAGGGCAAAAGCGATTCTCGTCCTCCGTGCTTGCTTTTTCTCAGAAAGAGCCGTGGTGTGCGTTTTCGCCGGAAAACGCGTTTTCGAACGAAAACGTGTACGTTTGCACTTCCCGGCCACAGGTAAGCTGCTAGACGGGAATTCTCTGCCTGGTTCTACCCGCTGCCCGGAACGCTACGCAGGGCAAAAGCGATTCTCGTCCTCCGTGCTTGCTTTTTCTCAGAAAGAGCCGTGGTGTGCGTTTTCGCCGGAAAACGCGTTTTCGAACGAAAACGTGTACGTTTGCACTTCCCCGCCACAGGGAAGCTGCTAGCCGGGAATTCTCTGCCTGGTTCTACCCGCTGCCCGGAACGCTACGCAGGGCAAAAGCGATTCTCGTCCTCCGTGCTTGCTTTTTCTCAGAAAGAGCCGTGGTGTGCGTTTTCGCCGGAAAACGCGTTTTCGGCCGAAAACGTGTACGTTTGCACTTCCCGGCCACAGGGAAGCTGCTAGCCGGGAATTCTCTGACTGGTTCTACCCGCTGCCCGGAACGCTACGCAGGGCAAAAGCGATTTTCGTCCTCCGTGCTTGCTTTTTCTCAGAAAGAGCCGTGGTGTGCGTTTTCGCCGGAAAACGCGTTTTCGCCGGAAAACTCGTTTTCGGCCGAAAACGTGTACGTTTGCACTTCCCGGCCACAGGGAAGCTGCTAGCCGGGAATTCTCTGCCTGGTTCTACCCGCTGCCCGGAACGCTACGCAGGGCAAAAGCGATTCTCGTCCTCCGTGCTTGCTTTTTCTCAGAAAGAGCCGTGGTGTGCGTTTTCGCGGGAAAAAGCGTTTTCGGCCGAAAACGTGTACGTTTGCACTTCCCGGCCACAGGGCAGCTGCTAGCCGGGAATTCTCTGCCTGGTTCTACCCGCTGCCCGGAACGCTACGCAGGGCAAAAGCGATTCTCGTCCTCCGTGCTTGCTTTTTCTCAGAAAGAGCCGTGGTGTGCGTTTTCGCCGGAAAACGCGTTTTCGGCCGAAAACGTGTACGTTTGCACTTCCCGGCCACAGGGAAGCTGCTAGACGGGAATTCTCTGCCTCGTTCTACCCGCTGCCCGGAACGCTACGCAGGGCAAAAGCGATTCTCGTCCTCCGTGCTTGCTTTTTCTCAGAAAGAGCCGTGGTGTGCGTTTTCGCCGGTAAACGCGTTTTCGGCCGAAAACGTGTACGTTTGCACTTCCCGGCCACAGGGAAGCTGCTAGACGGGAATTCTCTGCCTGGTTCTACCCGCTGCCCGGAACGCTACGCAGGGCAAAAGCGATTCTCGTCCTCCGTGCTTGCTTTTTCTCAGAAAGAGCCGTGGTGTGCGTTTTCGCCGGAAAACGCGTTTTCGAACGAAAACGTGTACGTTTGCACTTCCCCGCCACAGGGAAGCTGCTAGCCGGGAATTCTCTGCCTGGTTCTACCCGCTGCCCGGAACGCTACGCAGGGCAAAAGCGATTCTCGTCCTCCGTGCTTGCTTTTTCTCAGAAAGAGCCGTGGTGTGCGTTTTCGCCGGAAAACGCGTTTTCGGCCGAAAACGTGTACGTTTGCACTTCCCGGCCACAGGGAAGCTGCTAGCCGGGAATTCTCTGCCTGGTTCTACCCGCTGCCCGGAACGCTACGCAGGGCAAAAGCGATTTTCGTCCTCCGTGCTTGCTTTTTCTCAGAAAGAGCCGTGGTGTGCGTTTTCGCGGGAAAACGCGTTTTCGGCCGAAAACGTGTACGTTTGCACTTCCCGGCCACAGGGCAGCTGCTAGCCGGGAATTCTCTGCCTGGTTCTACCCGCTGCCCGGAACGCTACGCAGGGCAAAAGCGATTCTCGTCCTCCGTGCTTGCTTTTTCTCAGAAAGAGCCGTAGTGTGCGTTTTCGCCGGAAAACGCGTTTTCGGCCGAAAACGTGTACGTTTGCACTTCCCGGCCACAGGGAAGCTGCTAGCCGGGAATTCTCTGCCTGGTTCTACCCGCTGCCCGGAACACTACGCAGGGCAAAAGCGATTCTCGTCCTCCGTGCTTGCTTTTTCTCAGAAAGAGCCGTGGTGTGCGTTTTCGCCGGAAAACGCGTTTTCGACCGAAAACGTGTACGTTTGCACTTCCCCGCCACAGGGAAGCTGCTAGCCGGGAATTCTCTGCCTGGTTCTACCCGCTGCGCGGAACGCTACGCAGGGCAAAAGCGATTCTCGTCCTCCGTGCTTGCTTTTTCTCAGAAAGAGCCGTGGTGTGCGTTTTCGCCGGAAAACGCGTTTTCGGCCGAAAACGTGTACGTTTGCACTTCCCGGCCACAGGGAAGCTGCTAGCCGGCAGTTCTCTGACTGGTTCTACCCGCTGCCCGGAACGCTACGCAGGGGAAAAGCGATTTTCGTCCTCCGTGCTTTCTTTTTCTCAGAAAGAGCCATGGTGTGCTTTTTCGCCGGAAAACGCTTTTTCGGCCGAAAACGTGTACGTTTGCACTTCCCCGCCACAGGGAAGCTGCTAGCCGGCAATTCTCTGCCTGGTTCTACCCGCTGCCCGGAACGCTACGCAGGGCAAAAGCGATTTTCGTCCTCCGTGCTTGCTTTTTCTCAGAAAGAGCCGTGGTGTGCGTTTTCGCCAGAAAACGCGTTTTCGGCTGAAAACGTGTACGTTTGCACTTCCCGGCCACAGGGAAGCTGCTAGCCAGGAATTCTCTGCCTGGTTCTACCCGCTGCCCGGAACGCTACGCAGGGCAAAAGCGATTCTCGTCCTCCGTGCTTGCTTTTTCTCAGAAAGAGCCGTGGTGTGCGTTTTCGCCGGAAAACGCTTTTTCGGCGAAAACCTGTACGTTTGCACTTCCCGGCCACAGGGAAGCTGCTAGCCGGGAATTCTCTGCCTGGTTCTACCCGCTGCCCGGAACGCTACGCAGGGCAAAAGCGATTCTCGTCCTCCGTGCTTGCTTTTTCTCAGAAAGAGCCGTGGTGTGCGTTTTCGCCGGAAAACGCATTTTCGGCGAAAACGTGTACGTTTGCACTTCCCGGCCACAGGGAAGCTGCTAGCCGGGAATTCTCTGCCTGGTTCTACCCGCTGCCCGGAACACTACGCAGGGCAAAAGCGATTCTCGTCCTCCGTGCTTGCTTTTTCTCAGAAAGAGCCGTGGTGTGCTTTTTCGCCAGAAAACGCGTTTTCGGCCGAAAACGTGTACGTTTGCACTTCCCCGCCACAGGGCAGCTGCTAGCCGGGAATTCTCTGCCTGGTTCTACCCGCTGCCCGGAACGCTACGCAGGGCAAAATCGATTCTCGTCCTCCGTGCTTGCTTTTTCTCAGAAAGAGCCGTGTAGTGCGTTTTCGCCGGAAAACGCGTTTTCGGCCGAAAACGTGTACGTTTGCACTTCCCGGCCACAGGGAAGCTGCTAGCCGGCAATTCTCTGACTGGTTCTACCCGCTGCCCGGAACGCTACGCAGGGCAAAAGCGATTCTCGTCCTCCGTGCTTGCTTTTTCTCAGAAAGAGCCGTGGTGTGCGTTTTCGCCGGAAAACGCTTTTTCGGCGAAAACCTGTACGTTTGCACTTCCCGGCCACAGGGAAGCTGCTAGCCGGGAATTCTCTGCCTGGTTCTACCCGCTGCCCGGAACGCTACGCAGGGCAAAAGCGATTCTCGTCCTCCGTGCTTGCTTTTTCTCAGAAAGAGCCGTGGTGTGCGTTTTCGCCGTAAAACGCATTTTCGGCGAAAACGTGTACGTTTGCACTTCCCGGCCACAGGGAAGCTGCTAGCCGGGAATTCTCTGCCTGGTTCTACCCGCTGCCCGGAACACTACGCAGGGCAAAAGCGATTCTCGTCCTCCGTGCTTGCTTTTTCTCAGAAAGAGCCGTGGTGTGCTTTTTCGCCAGAAAACGCGTTTTCGGCCGAAAACGTGTACGTTTGCACTTCCCCGCCACAGGGAAGCTGCTAGCCGGGAATTCTCTGCCTGGTTCTACCCGCTGCCCGGAACGCTACGCAGGGCAAAATCGATTCTCGTCCTCCGTGCTTGCTTTTTCTCAGAAAGAGCCGTGTAGTGCGTTTTCGCCGGAAAACGCGTTTTCGGCCGAAAACGTGTACGTTTGCACTTCCCGGCCACAGGGAAGCTGCTAGCCGGGAATTCTCTGCCTGGTTCTACCCGCTGCCCGGAACGCTACGCAGGGCAAAAGCGATTCTCGTCCTCCGTGCTTGCTTTTTCTCAGAAAGAGCCGTGGTGTGCGTTTTCGCCGGAAAACGCGTTTTCGGCCGAAAACGTGTACGTTTGCACTTCCCGGCCACAGGGAAGCTGCTAGCCGGCAATTCTCTGACTGGTTCTACCCGCTGCCCGGAACGCTACGCAGGGCAAAAGCGATTCTCGTCCTCCGTGCTTGCTTTTTCCCAGAAAGAGCCGTGGTGTGCGTTTTCGCGGGAAAACGCGTTTTCGGCCGAAAACGTGTACGTTTGCACTTCCCGGCCACAGGGAAGCTGCTAGCCGGGAATTCTCTGCCTGGTTCTACCCGCTGCCCGGAACGCTACGCAGGGCAAAAGCGATTCTCGTCCTCCGTGCTTGCTTTTTCTCAGAAAGAGCCGTGGTGTGCGTTTTCGCCGGAAAACGCGTTTTCGGCCGAAAACGTGTACGTTTGCACTTCCCCGCCACAGGGAAGCTGCTAGCCGGGAATCCTCTGCTTGGTTCTACCCGCTGCCCGGAACGCTACGCAGGGCAAAAGCGATTCTCGTCCTCCGTGCTTGCTTTTTCTCAGAAAGAGCCGTGGTGTGCGTTTTCGCCGGAAAACGCGTTTTCGGCCGAAAACGTGTACGTTTGCACTTCCCGGCCACAGGGAAGCTGCTAGCCGGGAATTCTCTGACTGGTTCTACCCGCTGCCCGGAACGCTACGCAGGGCAAAAGCGATTCTCGTCCTCCATGCTTGCTTTTTCTCAGAAAGAGCCGTGGTGTGCGTTTTCGCCGGAAAACGCGTTTTCGGCCGAAAACGTGTACGTTTGCACTTCCCGGCCACAGGGAAGCTGCTAGCCGGGAATTCTCTGCCTGGTTCTACCCGCTGCCCGGAACGCTACGCAGGGCAAAAGCGATTCTCGTCCTCCGTGCTTGCTTTTTCTCAGAAAGAGCCGTGGTGTGCGTTTTCGCCGGAAAACGCGTTTTCGGCCGAAAACGTGTACGTTTGCACTTCCCGGCCACAGGGAAGCTGCTAGCCGGGAATTCTCTGCCTGGTTCTACCCGCTGCCCGGAACGCTACGCAGGGCAAAAGCGATTCTCGTCCTCCGTGCTTGCTTTTTCTCAGAAAGAGCCGTGGTGTGCGTTTTCGCGGGAAAAAGCGTTTTCGGCCGAAAACGTGTACGTTTGCACTTCCCGGCCACAGGGCAGCTGCTAGCCGGGAATTCTCTGCCTGGTTCTACCCGCTGCCCGGAACGCTACGCAGGGCAAAAGCGATTCTCGTCCTCCGTGCTTGCTTTTTCTCAGAAAGAGCCGTGGTGTGCGTTTTCGCCGGAAAACGCGTTTTCGGCCGAAAACGTGTACGTTTGCACTTCCCGGCCACAGGGAAGCTGCTAGCCGGCAGTTCTCTGACTGGTTCTACCCGCTGCCCGGAACGCTACGCAGGGGAAAAGCGATTTTCGTCCTCCGTGCTTTCTTTTTCTCAGAAAGAGCCATGGTGTGCTTTTTCGCCGGAAAACGCTTTTTCGGCCGAAAACGTGTACGTTTGCACTTCCCCGCCACAGGGAAGCTGCTAGCCGGGAATTCTCTGCCTGGTTCTACCCGCTGCCCGGAACGCTACGCAGGGCAAAAGCGATTTTCGTCCTCCGTGCTTGCTTTTTCTCAGAAAGAGCCGTGGTGTGCGTTTTCGCCAGAAAACGCGTTTTCGGCTGAAAACGTGTACGTTTGCACTTCCCGGCCACAGGGAAGCTGCTAGCCGGGAATTCTCTGCCTGGTTCTACCCGCTGCCCGGAACGCTACGCAGGGCAAAAGCGATTCTCGTCCTCCGTGCTTGCTTTTTCTCAGAAAGAGCCGTGGTGTGCGTTTTCGCAAGAAAACGAGTTTTCGGCCGAAAACGTATACGTTTGCACTTCCCGGCCACAGGGAATCTGCTAGCCGGGAATTCTCTGCCTGGTTCTACCCGCTGCCCGGAACGCTACGCAGGGCAAAAGCGATTCTCGTCCTCCGTGCTTGCTTTTTCTCAGAAAGAGCCGTGGTGTGCGTTTTCGCCGGAAAACGCTTTTTCGGCGAAAACCTGTACGTTTGCACTTCCCGGCCACAGGGAAGCTGCTAGCCGGGAATTCTCTGCCTGGTTCTACCCGCTGCCCGGAACGCTACGCAGGGCAAAAGCGATTCTCGTCCTCCGTGCTTGCTTTTTCTCAGAAAGAGCCGTGGTGTGCGTTTTCGCCGGAAAACGCATTTTCGGCGAAAACGTGTACGTTTGCACTTCCCGGCCACAGGGAAGCTGCTAGCCGGGAATTCTCTGCCTGGTTCTACCCGCTGCCCGGAACACTACGCAGGGCAAAAGCGATTCTCGTCCTCCGTGCTTGCTTTTTCTCAGAAAGAGCCGTGGTGTGCTTTTTCGCCAGAAAACGCGTTTTCGGCCGAAAACGTGTACGTTTGCACTTCCCCGCCACAGGGAAGCTGCTAGCCGGGAATTCTCTGCCTGGTTCTACCCGCTTTTCGGAACGCTACGCAGGGCAAAAGCGATTCTCGTCCTCCGTGCTTGCTTTTTCTCAGAAAGAGCCGTGTAGTGCGTTTTCGCCGGAAAACGCGTTTTCGGCCGAAAACGTGTACGTTTGCACTTCCCGGCCACAGGGAAGCTGCTAGCCGGGAATTCTCTGCCTGGTTCTACCCGCTGCCCGGAACGCTACGCAGGGCAAAAGCGATTCTCGTCCTCCGTGCTTGCTTTTTCTCAGAAAGAGCCGTGGTGTGCGTTTTCGCCGGAAAACGCGTTTTCGGCCGAAAACGTGTACGTTTGCACTTCCCGGCCACAGGGAAGCTGCTAGCCGGGAATTCTCTGCCTGGTTCTACCCGCTGCCCGGAACGCTACGCAGGGCAAAAGCGATTCTCGTCCTCCGTGCTTGCTTTTTCTCAGAAAGAGCCGTGGTGTGCGTTTTCGCCGGAAAACGCGTTTTCGGCCGAAAACGTGTACGTTTGCACTTCCCGGCCACAGGGAAGCTGCTAGCCGGCAATTCTCTGACTGGTTCTACCCGCTGCCCGGAACGCTACGCAGGGCAAAAGCGATTCTCGTCCTCCGTGCTTGCTTTTTCCCAGAAAGAGCCGTGGTGTGCGTTTTCGCGGGAAAACGCGTTTTCGGCCGAAAACGTGTACGTTTGCACTTCCCGGCCACAGGGAAGCTGCTAGACGGGAATTCTCTGCCTGGTTCTACCCGCTGCCCGGAACGCTACGCAGGGCAAAAGCGATTCTCGTCCTCCGTGCTTGCTTTTTCTCAGAAAGAGCCGTGGTGTGCGTTTTCGCCGGAAAACGCGTTTTCGGCCGAAAACGTGTACGTTTGCACTTCCCCGCCACAGGGAAGCTGCTAGCCGGGAATCCTCTGCTTGGTTCTACCCGCTGCCCGGAACGCTACGCAGGGCAAAAGCGATTCTCGTCCTCCGTGCTTGCTTTTTCTCAGAAAGAGCCGTGGTGTGCGTTTTCGCCGGAAAACGCGTTTTCGGCCGAAAACGTGTACGTTTGCACTTCCCGGCCACAGGGAAGCTGCTAGCCGGGAATTCTCTGACTGGTTCTACCCGCTGCCCGGAACGCTACGCAGGGCAAAAGCGATTCTCGTCCTCCATGCTTGCTTTTTCTCAGAAAGAGCCGTGGTGTGCGTTTTCGCCGGAAAACGCGTTTTCGGCCGAAAACGTGTACGTTTGCACTTCCCGGCCACAGGGAAGCTGCTAGCCGGGAATTCTCTGCCTGGTTCTACCCGCTGCCCGGAACGCTACGCAGGGCAAAAGCGATTCTCGTCCTCCGTGCTTGCTTTTTCTCAGAAAGAGCCGTGGTGTGCGTTTTCGCCGGAAAACGCGTTTTCGGCCGAAAACGTGTACGTTTGCACTTCCCGGCCACAGGGAAGCTGCTAGCCGGGAATTCTCTGCCTGGTTCTACCCGCTGCCCGGAACGCTACGCAGGGCAAAAGCGATTCTCGTCCTCCGTGCTTGCTTTTTCTCAGAAAGAGCCGTGGTGTGCGTTTTCGCGGGAAAAAGCGTTTTCGGCCGAAAACGTGTACGTTTGCACTTCCCGGCCACAGGGCAGCTGCTAGCCGGGAATTCTCTGCCTGGTTCTACCCGCTGCCCGGAACGCTACGCAGGGCAAAAGCGATTTTCGTCCTCCGTGCTTGCTTTTTCTCAGAAAGAGCCGTGGTGTGCGTTTTCGCCGGAAAACGCGTTTTCGGCCGAAAACGTGTACGTTTGCACTTCCCCGCCACAGGGAAGCTGCTAGACGGGAATTCTCTGCCTCGTTCTACCCGCTGCCCGGAACGCTACGCAGGGCAAAAGCGATTCTCGTCCTCCGTGCTTGCTTTTTCTCAGAAAGAGCCGTGGTGTGCGTTTTCGCCGGAAAACGCGTTTTCGGCCGAAAACGTGTACGTTTGCACTTCCCGGCCACAGGGAAGCTGCTAGCCGGCAGTTCTCTGACTGGTTCTACCCGCTGCCCGGAACGCTACGCAGGGGAAAAGCGATTTTCGTCCTCCGTGCTTTCTTTTTCTCAGAAAGAGCCATGGTGTGCTTTTTCGCCGGAAAACGCTTTTTCGGCCGAAAACGTGTACGTTTGCACTTCCCCGCCACAGGGAAGCTGCTAGCCGGCAATTCTCTGCCTGGTTCTACCCGCTGCCCGGAACGCTACGCAGGGCAAAAGCGATTTTCGTCCTCCGTGCTTGCTTTTTCTCAGAAAGAGCCGTGGTGTGCGTTTTCGCCAGAAAACGCGTTTTCGGCTGAAAACGTGTACGTTTGCACTTCCCGGCCACAGGGAAGCTGCTAGCCGGGAATTCTCTGCCTGGTTCTACCCGCTGCCCGGAACGCTACGCAGGGCAAAAGCGATTCTCGTCCTCCGTGCTTGCTTTTTCTCAGAAAGAGCCGTGGTGTGCGTTTTCGCCGGAAAACGCTTTTTCGGCGAAAACCTGTACGTTTGCACTTCCCGGCCACAGGGAAGCTGCTAGCCGGGAATTCTCTGCCTGGTTCTACCCGCTGCCCGGAACGCTACGCAGGGCAAAAGCGATTCTCGTCCTCCGTGCTTGCTTTTTCTCAGAAAGAGCCGTGGTGTGCGTTTTCGCCGGAAAACGCATTTTCGGCGAAAACGTGTACGTTTGCACTTCCCGGCCACAGGGAAGCTGCTAGCCGGGAATTCTCTGCCTGGTTCTACCCGCTGCCCGGAACACTACGCAGGGCAAAAGCGATTCTCGTCCTCCGTGCTTGCTTTTTCTCAGAAAGAGCCGTGGTGTGCTTTTTCGCCAGAAAACGCGTTTTCGGCCGAAAACGTGTACGTTTGCACTTCCCCGCCACAGGGCAGCTGCTAGCCGGGAATTCTCTGCCTGGTTCTACCCGCTGCCCGGAACGCTACGCAGGGCAAAATCGATTCTCGTCCTCCGTGCTTGCTTTTTCTCAGAAAGAGCCGTGTAGTGCGTTTTCGCCGGAAAACGCGTTTTCGGCCGAAAACGTGTACGTTTGCACTTCCCGGCCACAGGGAAGCTGCTAGCCGGGAATTCTCTGCCTGGTTCTACCCGCTGCCCGGAACGCTACGCAGGGCAAAAGCGATTCTCGTCCTCCGTGCTTGCTTTTTCTCAGAAAGAGCCGTGGTGTGCGTTTTCGCCGGAAAACGCGTTTTCGGCCGAAAACGTGTACGTTTGCACTTCCCGGCCACAGGGAAGCTGCTAGCCGGGAATTCTCTGCCTGGTTCTACCCGCTGCCCGGAACGCTACGCAGGGCAAAAGCGATTCTCGTCCTCCGTGCTTGCTTTTTCTCAGAAAGAGCCGTGGTGTGCGTTTTCGCCGGAAAACGCGTTTTCGGCCGAAAACGTGTACGTTTGCACTTCCCGGCCACAGGGAAGCTGCTAGCCGGCAATTCTCTGACTGGTTCTACCCGCTGCCCGGAACGCTACGCAGGGCAAAAGCGATTCTCGTCCTCCGTGCTTGCTTTTTCCCAGAAAGAGCCGTGGTGTGCGTTTTCGCGGGAAAACGCGTTTTCGGCCGAAAACGTGTACGTTTGCACTTCCCGGCCACAGGGAAGCTGCTAGACGGGAATTCTCTGCCTGGTTCTACCCGCTGCCCGGAACGCTACGCAGGGCAAAAGCGATTCTCGTCCTCCGTGCTTGCTTTTTCTCAGAAAGAGCCGTGGTGTGCGTTTTCGCCGGAAAACGCGTTTTCGGCCGAAAACGTGTACGTTTGCACTTCCCCGCCACAGGGAAGCTGCTAGCCGGGAATCCTCTGCTTGGTTCTACCCGCTGCCCGGAACGCTACGCAGGGCAAAAGCGATTCTCGTCCTCCGTGCTTGCTTTTTCTCAGAAAGAGCCGTGGTGTGCGTTTTCGCCGGAAAACGCGTTTTCGGCCGAAAACGTGTACGTTTGCACTTCCCGGCCACAGGGAAGCTGCTAGCCGGGAATTCTCTGACTGGTTCTACCCGCTGCCCGGAACGCTACGCAGGGCAAAAGCGATTCTCGTCCTCCATGCTTGCTTTTTCTCAGAAAGAGCCGTGGTGTGCGTTTTCGCCGGAAAACGCGTTTTCGGCCGAAAACGTGTACGTTTGCACTTCCCGGCCACAGGGAAGCTGCTAGCCGGGAATTCTCTGCCTGGTTCTACCCGCTGCCCGGAACGCTACGCAGGGCAAAAGCGATTCTCGTCCTCCGTGCTTGCTTTTTCTCAGAAAGAGCCGTGGTGTGCGTTTTCGCCGGAAAACGCGTTTTCGGCCGAAAACGTGTACGTTTGCACTTCCCGGCCACAGGGAAGCTGCTAGCCGGCAGTTCTCTGACTGGTTCTACCCGCTGCCCGGAACGCTACGCAGGGGAAAAGCGATTTTCGTCCTCCGTGCTTTCTTTTTCTCAGAAAGAGCCATGGTGTGCTTTTTCGCCGGAAAACGCTTTTTCGGCCGAAAACGTGTACGTTTGCACTTCCCCGCCACAGGGAAGCTGCTAGCCGGGAATTCTCTGCCTGGTTCTACCCGCTGCCCGGAACGCTACGCAGGGCAAAAGCGATTTTCGTCCTCCGTGCTTGCTTTTTCTCAGAAAGAGCCGTGGTGTGCGTTTTCGCCAGAAAACGCGTTTTCGGCTGAAAACGTGTACGTTTGCACTTCCCGGCCACAGGGAAGCTGCTAGCCGGGAATTCTCTGCCTGGTTCTACCCGCTGCCCGGAACGCTACGCAGGGCAAAAGCGATTCTCGTCCTCCGTGCTTGCTTTTTCTCAGAAAGAGCCGTGGTGTGCGTTTTCGCCAGAAAACGAGTTTTCGGCCGAAAACGTATACGTTTGCACTTCCCGGCCACAGGGAATCTGCTAGCCGGGAATTCTCTGCCTGGTTCTACCCGCTGCCCGGAACGCTACGCAGGGCAAAAGCGATTCTCGTCCTCCGTGCTTGCTTTTTCTCAGAAAGAGCCGTGGTGTGCGTTTTCGCCGGAAAACGCTTTTTCGGCGAAAACCTGTACGTTTGCACTTCCCGGCCACAGGGAAGCTGCTAGCCGGGAATTCTCTGCCTGGTTCTACCCGCTGCCCGGAACGCTACGCAGGGCAAAAGCGATTCTCGTCCTCCGTGCTTGCTTTTTCTCAGAAAGAGCCGTGGTGTGCGTTTTCGCCGGAAAACGCATTTTCGGCGAAAACGTGTACGTTTGCACTTCCCGGCCACAGGGAAGCTGCTAGCCGGGAATTCTCTGCCTGGTTCTACCCGCTGCCCGGAACACTACGCAGGGCAAAAGCGATTCTCGTCCTCCGTGCTTGCTTTTTCTCAGAAAGAGCCGTGGTGTGCTTTTTCGCCAGAAAACGCGTTTTCGGCCGAAAACGTGTACGTTTGCACTTCCCCGCCACAGGGAAGCTGCTAGCCGGGAATTCTCTGCCTGGTTCTACCCGCTTTTCGGAACGCTACGCAGGGCAAAAGCGATTCTCGTCCTCCGTGCTTGCTTTTTCTCAGAAAGAGCCGTGTAGTGCGTTTTCGCCGGAAAACGCGTTTTCGGCCGAAAACGTGTACGTTTGCACTTCCCGGCCACAGGGAAGCTGCTAGCCGGGAATTCTCTGCCTGGTTCTACCCGCTGCCCGGAACGCTACGCAGGGCAAAAGCGATTCTCGTCCTCCGTGCTTGCTTTTTCTCAGAAAGAGCCGTGGTGTGCGTTTTCGCCGGAAAACGCGTTTTCGGCCGAAAACGTGTACGTTTGCACTTCCCGGCCACAGGGAAGCTGCTAGCCGGGAATTCTCTGCCTGGTTCTACCCGCTGCCCGGAACGCTACGCAGGGCAAAAGCGATTCTCGTCCTCCGTGCTTGCTTTTTCTCAGAAAGAGCCGTGGTGTGCGTTTTCGCCGGAAAACGCGTTTTCGGCCGAAAACGTGTACGTTTGCACTTCCCGGCCACAGGGAAGCTGCTAGCCGGCAATTCTCTGACTGGTTCTACCCGCTGCCCGGAACGCTACGCAGGGCAAAAGCGATTCTCGTCCTCCGTGCTTGCTTTTTCCCAGAAAGAGCCGTGGTGTGCGTTTTCGCGGGAAAACGCGTTTTCGGCCGAAAACGTGTACGTTTGCACTTCCCGGCCACAGGGAAGCTGCTAGACGGGAATTCTCTGCCTGGTTCTACCCGCTGCCCGGAACGCTACGCAGGGCAAAAGCGATTCTCGTCCTCCGTGCTTGCTTTTTCTCAGAAAGAGCCGTGGTGTGCGTTTTCGCCGGAAAACGCGTTTTCGGCCGAAAACGTGTACGTTTGCACTTCCCCGCCACAGGGAAGCTGCTAGCCGGGAATCCTCTGCTTGGTTCTACCCGCTGCCCGGAACGCTACGCAGGGCAAAAGCGATTCTCGTCCTCCGTGCTTGCTTTTTCTCAGAAAGAGCCGTGGTGTGCGTTTTCGCCGGAAAACGCGTTTTCGGCCGAAAACGTGTACGTTTGCACTTCCCGGCCACAGGGAAGCTGCTAGCCGGGAATTCTCTGACTGGTTCTACCCGCTGCCCGGAACGCTACGCAGGGCAAAAGCGATTCTCGTCCTCCATGCTTGCTTTTTCTCAGAAAGAGCCGTGGTGTGCGTTTTCGCCGGAAAACGCGTTTTCGGCCGAAAACGTGTACGTTTGCACTTCCCGGCCACAGGGAAGCTGCTAGCCGGGAATTCTCTGCCTGGTTCTACCCGCTGCCCGGAACGCTACGCAGGGCAAAAGCGATTCTCGTCCTCCGTGCTTGCTTTTTCTCAGAAAGAGCCGTGGTGTGCGTTTTCGCCGGAAAACGCGTTTTCGGCCGAAAACGTGTACGTTTGCACTTCCCGGCCACAGGGAAGCTGCTAGCCGGGAATTCTCTGCCTGGTTCTACCCGCTGCCCGGAACGCTACGCAGGGCAAAAGCGATTCTCGTCCTCCGTGCTTGCTTTTTCTCAGAAAGAGCCGTGGTGTGCGTTTTCGCGGGAAAAAGCGTTTTCGGCCGAAAACGTGTACGTTTGCACTTCCCGGCCACAGGGCAGCTGCTAGCCGGGAATTCTCTGCCTGGTTCTACCCGCTGCCCGGAACGCTACGCAGGGCAAAAGCGATTTTCGTCCTCCGTGCTTGCTTTTTCTCAGAAAGAGCCGTGGTGTGCGTTTTCGCCGGAAAACGCGTTTTCGGCCGAAAACGTGTACGTTTGCACTTCCCCGCCACAGGGAAGCTGCTAGACGGGAATTCTCTGCCTCGTTCTACCCGCTGCCCGGAACGCTACGCAGGGCAAAAGCGATTCTCGTCCTCCGTGCTTGCTTTTTCTCAGAAAGAGCCGTGGTGTGCTTTTTCGCTAGAAAACGCGTTTTCGGCCGAAAACGTGTACGTTTGCACTTCCCGGCCACAGGGAAGCTGCTAGCCGGGAATTCTCTGCCTGGTTCTACCCGCTGCCCGAAACGCTACGCAGGGCAAAAGCGATTCTCGTCCTCCGTGCTTGCTTTTTCTCAGAAAGAGCCGTGGTGTGCGTTTTCGCCGGAAAACGCGTTTTCGGCGAAAACGTGTACGTTTGCACTTCCCGGCCACAGGGAAGCTGCTAGCCGGGAATTCTCTGCCTGGTTCTACCCGCTGCCCGGAACACTACGCAGGGCAAAAGCGATTCTCGTCCTCCGTGCTTGCTTTTTCTCAGAAAGAGCCGTGGTGTGCGTTTTCGCCGGTAAACGCGTTTTCGGCCGAAAACGTGTACGTTTGCACTTCCCGGCCACAGGGAAGCTGCTAGCCGGGAATTCTCTGCCTGGTTCTACCCGCTGCCCGGAACGCTACGCAGGGCAAAAGCGATTCTCGTCCTCCGTGCTTGCTTTTTCTCAGAAAGAGCCGTGGTGTGCGTTTTCGCCGGTAAACGCGTTTTCGGCCGAAAACGTGTACGTTTGCACTTCCCGGCCACAGGGAAGCTGCTAGCCGGGAATTCTCTGCCTGGTTCTACCCGCTGCCCGGAACGCTACGCAGGGCAAAAGCGATTCTCGTCCTCCGTGCTTGCTTTTTCTCAGAAAGAGCCGTGGTGTGCGTTTTCGCCGGTAAACGCGTTTTCGGCCGAAAACGTGTACGTTTGCACTTCCCCGCCACAGGGAAGCTGCTAGCCGGGAATTCTCTGCCTGGTTCTACCCGCTGCCCGGAACGCTACGCAGGGCAAAAGCGATTCTCGTCCTCCGTGCTTGCTTTTTCTCAGAAAGAGCCGTGGTGTGCGTTTTCGCCGGAAAACGCGTTTTCGGCCGAAAACGTGTACGTTTGCACTTCCCGGCCATAGGGAAGCTGCTAGGCGGCAATTCTCTGACTGGGTCTACCCGCTGCCCGGAACGCTACGCAGGGCAAAAGCGATTTTCGTCCTCCGTGCTTGCTTTTTCTCAGAAAGAGCCATGGTGTGCTTTTTCGCCGGAAAACGCTTTTTCGGCCGAAAACGTGTACATTTGCACTTCCCCGCCACAGGGAAGCTGCTAGCCGGGAATTCTCTGCCTGCTTCTACCCGCTGCTGAGAACGCTACGCAGGGCAAAAGCGATTCTCGTCCTCCGTGCTTGCTTTTTCTCAGAAAGAGCCGTGGTGGGCGTTTTCGCCGGAAAACGCGTTTTCGGCCGAAAACGTGTACGTTTGCACTTCCCGGCCACAGGGAAGCTGCTAGCCGGGAATTCTCTGCCTGGTTCTACCCGCTGCCCGGAACGCTACGCAGGGCAAAAGCGATTCTCGTCCTCCGTGCTTGCTTTTTCTCAGAAAGAGCCGTGGTGTGCGTTTTCGCCGGAAAACGCGTTTTCGGCCGAAAACGTGTACGTTTGCACTTCCCGGCCACAGGGCAGCTGCTAGCCGGGAATTCTCTGCCTGGTTCTACCCGCTGCCCGGAACGCTACGCAGGGCAAAAGCGATTCTCGTCCTCCGTGCTTGCTTTTTCTCAGAAAGAGCCGTGTAGTGCGTTTTCGCCGGAAAACGCGTTTTCGGCCGAAAACGTGTACGTTTGCACTTCCCGGCCACAGGGAAGCTGCTAGCCGGGAATTCTCTGCCTGGTTCTACCCGCTGCCCGGAACACTACGCAGGGCAAAAGCGATTCTCGTCCTCCGTGCTTGCTTTTTCTCAGAAAGAGCCGTGGTGTGCGTTTTCGCCGGAAAACGCGTTTTCGACCGAAAACGTGTACGTTTGCACTTCCCCGCCACAGGGAAGCTGCTAGCCGGGAATTCTCTGCCTGGTTCTACCCGCTGCCCGGAACGCTACGCAGGGCAAAAGCGATTCTCGTCCTCCGTGCTTGCTTTTTCTCAGAAAGAGCCGTGGTGTGCGTTTTCGCCGGAAAACGCGTTTTCGGCCGAAAACGTGTACGTTTGCACTTCCCCGCCACAGGGAAGCTGCTAGCCCGGAATTCTCTGCCTGGCTCTACCCGCTGCCCGGAACGCTACGCAGGGCAAAAGCGATTTTCGTCCTCCGTGCTTGCTTTTTCTCAGAAAGAGCCGTGGTGTGCGTTTTCGCCGCAAAACGCGTTTTCGGCCGAAAACGTGTACGTTTGCACTTCCCGGCCACAGGGAAGCTGCTAGCCGGGAATTCTCTGCCTGGTTCTACCCGCTGCCCGGAACGCTACGCAGGGCAAAAGCGATTCTCGTCCTCCGTGCTTGCTTTTTCTCAGAAAGAGCCGTGGTGTGCGTTTTCGCCGGAAAACGCGTTTTCGGCCGAAAACGTGTACGTTTGCACTTCCCGGCCACAGGGAAGCTGCTAGCCGGGAATTCTCTGCCTGGTTCTACCCGCTGCCCGGAACGCTACGCAGGGCAAAAGCGATTCTCGTCCTCCGTGCTTGCTTTTTCTCAGAAAGAGCCGTGGTGTGCGTTTTCGCCGGAAAACGCTTTTTCGGCGAAAACCTGTACGTTTGCACTTCCCGGCCACAGGGAAGCTGCTAGACGGGAATTCTCTGCCTGGTTCTACCCGCTGCCCGGAACGCTACGCAGGGCAAAAGCGATTTTCGTCCTCCGTGCTTGCTTTTTCTCAGAAAGAGCCGTGGTGTGCGTTTTCGCCGGAAAACGCATTTTCGGCGAAAACGTGTACGTTTGCAATTCCCGGCCACAGGGAAGCTGCTAGACGGGAATTCTCTGCCTGGTTCTACCCGCTGCCCGGAACACTACGCAGGGCAAAAGCGATTCTCGTCCTCCGTGCTTGCTTTTTCTCAGAAAGAGCCGTGGTGTGCTTTTTCGCCAGAAAACGCGTTTTCGGCCGAAAACGTGTACGTTTGCACTTCCCCGCCACAGGGAAGCTGCTAGCCGGGAATTCTCTGCCTGGTTCTACCCGCTGCCCGGAACGCTACGCAGGGCAAAAGCGATTCTCGTCCTCCGTGCTTGCTTTTTCTCAGAAAGAGCCGTGTAGTGCGTTTTCGCCGGAAAACGCGTTTTCGGCCGAAAACGTGTACGTTTGCACTTCCCGGCCACAGGGAAGCTGCTAGCCGGGAATTCTCTGCCTGGTTCTACCCGCTGCCCGGAACGCTACGCAGGGCAAAAGCGATTCTCGTCCTCCGTGCTTGCTTTTTCTCAGAAAGAGCCGTGTAGTGCGTTTTCGCCGGAAAACGCGTTTTCGGCCGAAAACGTGTACGTTTGCACTTCCCGGCCACAGGGAAGCTGCTAGACGGGAATTCTCTGCCTGGTTCTACTCGCTGCCCGGAACGCTACGCAGGGCAAAAGCGATTCTCGTCCTCCGTGCTTGCTTTTTCTCAGAAAGAGCCGTGGTGTGCGTTTTCGCCGGAAAACGCGTTTTCGGCCGAAAACGTGTACGTTTGCACTTCCCGGCCACAGGGAAGCTGCTAGCCGGCAATTCTCTGACTGGTTCTACCCGCTGCCCGGAACGCTACGCAGGGCAAAAGCGATTTTCGTCCTCCGTGCTTGCTTTTTCTCAGAAACAGCCATGGTGTGCTTTTTCGCCGGTAAACGCTTTTTCGGCCGAAAACGTGTACGTTTGCACTTCCCGGCCACAGGGAAGCTGCTAGACGGGAATTCTCTGCCTGGTTCTACCCGCTGCCCGGAACGCTACGCAGGGCAAAAGCGATTCTCGTCCTCCGTGCTTGCTTTTTCCCAGAAAGAGCCGTGGTGTGCGTTTTCGCGGGAAAACGCGTTTTCGGCCGAAAACGTGTACGTTTGCACTTCCCGGCCACAGGGAAGCTGCTAGCCGGGAATTCTCTGCCTGGTTCTACCCGCTGCCCGGAACGCTACGCAGGGCAAAAGCGATTCTCGTCCTCCGTGCTTGCTTTTTCTCAGAAAGAGCCGTGGTGTGCGTTTTCGCCGGAAAACGCGTTTTCGGCCGAAAACGTGTA
The DNA here is from genome assembly GCF_965140245.1 of Athene noctua. NCBI lineage: Eukaryota > Metazoa > Chordata > Aves > Strigiformes > Strigidae > Athene > Athene noctua. The sequence continues at coordinate 66,309 of NW_027437587.1, forward strand.
CGTTTGCACTTCCCGGCCACAGGGAAGCTGCTAGCCGGGAATTCTCTGCCTGGTTCTACCCGCTGCCCGGAACGCTACGCAGGGCAAAAGCGATTCTCGTCCTCCGTGCTTGCTTTTTCTCAGAAAGAGCCGTGGTGTGCATTTTCGCCGGAAAACGCGTTTTCGGCCGAAAACGTGTACGTTTGCACTTCCCGGCCACAGGGAAGCTGCTAGCCGGGAATTCTCTGCCTGGTTCTACCCGCTGCCCGGAACGCTACGCAGGGCAAAAGCGATTCTCGTCCTCCGTGCTTGCTTTTTCTCAGAAAGAGCCGTGGTGTGCATTTTCGCCGGAAAACGCGTTTTCGGCCGAAAACGTGTACGTTTGCACTTCCCGGCCACAGGGAAGCTGCTAGCCGGGAATTCTCTGCCTGGTTCTACCCGCTGCCCGGAACACTACGCAGGGCAAAAGCGATTCTAGTCCTCCGTGCTTGCTTTTTCTCAGAAACAGCCGTGGTGTGCGTTTTCGCGGGAAAACGCGTTTTCGCCAGAAAACGTGTACGTTTGCACTTCCCCGCCACAGGGAAGCTGCTAGCCGGGAATTCTCTGCCTGGTTCTACCCGCTGCCCGGAACGCTACGCAGAGCAAAATCGATTGTCGTCCTCCGTGCTTGCTTTTTCTCAGAAAGAGCCGTGGTGTGCGTTTTCGCCGGAAAACGCGTTTTCGGCCGAAAACGTGTACGTTTGCACTTCCCGGCCACAGGGAAGCTGCTAGACGGGAATTCTCTGCCTGGTTCTACCCGCTGCCCGGAACGCTACGCAGGGCAAAAGCGATTCTCGTCCTCCGTGCTTGCTTTTTCTCAGAAAGAGCCGTGGTGTGCGTTTTCGCCGGAAAACGCGTTTTCGGCCGAAAACGTGTACGTTTGCACTTCCCGGCCACAGGGAAGCTGCTAGCCGGGAATTCTCTGCCTGGTTCTACCCGCTGCCCGGAACACTACGCAGGGCAAAAGCGATTCTCGTCCTCCGTGCTTGCTTTTTCTCAGAAAGAGCCGTGGTGTGCGTTTTCGCCAGAAAACGCATTTTCGGCCGAAAACGTGTACGTTTGCACTTCCCCGCCACAGGGAAGCTGCTAGCCGGGAATTCTCTGCCTGGTTCTACCCGCTGCCCGGAACGCTACGCAGGGCAAAAGCGGTTCTCGTCCTCCGTGCTTGCTTTATCTCAGAAAGAGCCGTGGTGTGCGTTTTCGCCAGAAAACGCGTTTTCGACCGAAAACGTGTACGTTTGCACTTCCCCGCCACAGGGAAGCTGCTAGCCGGGAATTCTCTGCCTGGTTCTACCCGCTGCCCGGAACGCTACGCAGGGCAAAAGCGATTCTCGTCCTCCGTGCTTGCTTTTTCTCAGAAAGAGCCGTGGTGTGCGTTTTCGCCGGAAAACGCGTTTTCGGCCGAAAACGTGTACGTTTGCACTTCCCGGCCACAGCTAAGCTGCTAGCCGGGAATTGTCTGCCTGGTTCTACCCGCTGCCCGGAACGCTACGCAGGGCAAAAGCGATTCTCGTCCTCCGTGCTTGCTTTTTCTCAGAAAGAGCCGTGGTGTGCGTTTTCGCCGGTAAACGCGTTTTCGGCCGAAAACGTGTACGTTTGCACTTCCCGGCCACAGGGAAGCTGCTAGCCGGGAATTCTCTGACTGGTTCTACCCGCTGCCCGGAACGCTACGCAGGGCAAAAGCGATTTTCGTCCTCCGTGCTTGCTTTTTCTCAGAAAGAGCCGTGGTGTGCGTTTTCGCCAGAAAACGCGTTTTCGGCCGAAAACGTGTACGTTTGCACTTCCCGGCCACAGGGAAGCTGCTAGCCGGGAATTCTCTGACTGGTTCTACCCGCTGCCCGGAACGCTACGCAGGGCAAAAGCGATTCTCGTCCTCCGTGCTTGCTTTATCTCAGAAAGAGCCGTGGTGTGCGTTTTCGCCGGTAAACGCTTTTTCGGCCGAAAACGTGTACGTTTGCACTTCCCCGCCACAGGGAAGCTGCTAGCCGGGAATTCTCTGCCTGGTTCTACCCGCTGCCCGGAACGCTACGCAGGGCAAAAGCGGTTCTCGTCCTCCGTGCTTGCTTTATCTCAGAAAGAGCCGTGGTGTGCGTTTTCGCCGGAAAACGCGTTTTCGACCGAAAACGTGTACGTTTGCACTTCCCCGCCACAGGGAAGCTGCTAGCCGGGAATTCTCTGCCTGGTTCTACCCGCTGCCCGGAACGCTACGCAGGGCAAAAGCGATTCTCGTCCTCCGTGCTTGCTTTTTCTCAGAAAGAGCCGTGGTGTGCGTTTTCGCCGGAAAACGCGTTTTCGGCCGAAAACGTGTACGTTTGCACTTCCCGGCCACAGCTAAGCTGCTAGCCGGGAATTCTCTGCCTGGTTCTACCCGCTGCCCGGAACGCTACGCAGGGCAAAAGCGATTCTCGTCCTCCGTGCTTGCTTTTTCTCAGAAAGAGCCGTGGTGTGCGTTTTCGCCGGTAAACGCGTTTTCGGCCGAAAACGTGTACGTTTGCACTTCCCGGCCACAGGGAAGCTGCTAGACGGGAATTCTCTGCATGGTTCTACCCGCTGCCCGGAACGCTACGCAGGGCAAAAGCGATTCTCGTCCTCCGTGCTTGCTTTTTCTCAGAAAGAGCCGTGGTGTGCGTTTTCGCCGGAAAACGCGTTTTCGGCGAAAACGTGTACGTTTGCACTTCCCGGCCACAGGGAAGCTGCTAGACGGGAATTCTCTGCCTGGTTCTACCCGCTGCCCGGAACGCTACGCAGGGCAAAAGCGATTCTCGTCCTCCGTGCTTGCTTTTTCTCAGAAAGAGCCGTGGTGTGCGTTTTCGCCGGAAAACGCGTTTTCGGCCGAAAACGTGTACGTTTGCACTTCCCGGCCACAGGGAAGCTGCTAGCCGGGAATTCTCTGCCTGGTTCTACCCGCTGCCCGGAACGCTACGCAGGGCAAAAGCGATTCTCGTCCTCCGTGCTTGCTTTTTCTCAGAAAGAGCCGTGGTGTGCGTTTTCGCCAGAAAACACGTTTTCGGCCGAAAACGTGTACGTTTGCACTTCCCGGCCACAGGGAAGCTGCTAGCCGGGAATTCTCTGACTGGTTCTACCCGCTGCCCGGAACGCTACGCAGGGCAAAAGCGATTTTCGTCCTCCGTGCTTGCTTTTTCTCAGAAAGAGCCGTGGTGTGCGTTTTCGCCGCAAAACGCTTTTTCGGCCGAAAACGTGTACGTTTGCACTTCCCCGCCACAGGGAAGCTGCTAGCCGGGAATTCTCTGCCTGGTTCTACCCGCTGCCCGGAACGCTACGCAGGGCAAAAGCGGTTCTCGTCCTCCGTGCTTGCTTTATCTCAGAAAGAGCCGTGGTGTGCGTTTTCGCCGGAAAACGCGTTTTCGACCGAAAACGTGTACGTTTGCACTTCCCCGCCACAGGGAAGCTGCTAGCCGGGAATTCTCTGCCTGGTTCTACCCGCTGCCCGGAACGCTACGCAGGGCAAAAGCGATTCTCGTCCTCCGTGCTTGCTTTTTCTCAGAAAGAGCCGTGGTGTGCGTTTTCGCCGGAAAACGCGTTTTCGGCCGAAAACGTGTACGTTTGCACTTCCCGGCCACAGCTAAGCTGCTAGCCGGGAATTCTCTGCCTGGTTCTACCCGCTTTTCGGAACGCTACGCAGGGCAAAAGCGATTCTCGTCCTCCGTGCTTGCTTTTTCTCAGAAAGAGCCGTGGTGTGCGTTTTCGCCGGTAAACGCGTTTTCGGCCGAAAACGTGTACGTTTGCACTTCCCGGCCACAGGGAAGCTGCTAGACGGGAATTCTCTGCATGGTTCTACCCGCTGCCCGGAACGCTACGCAGGGCAAAAGCGATTCTCGTCCTCCGTGCTTGCTTTTTCTCAGAAAGAGCCGTGGTGTGCGTTTTCGCCGGAAAACGCGTTTTCGGCGAAAACGTGTACGTTTGCACTTCCCGGCCACAGGGAAGCTGCTAGACGGGAATTCTCTGCCTGGTTCTACCCGCTGCCCGGAACGCTACGCAGGGCAAAAGCGATTCTCGTCCTCCGTGCTTGCTTTTTCTCAGAAAGAGCCGTGGTGTGCGTTTTCGCCGGAAAACGCGTTTTCGGCCGAAAACGTGTACGTTTGCACTTCCCGGCCACAGGGAAGCTGCTAGCCGGGAATTCTCTGCCTGGTTCTACCCGCTGCCCGGAACGCTACGCAGGGCAAAAGCGATTCTCGTCCTCCGTGCTTGCTTTTTCTCAGAAAGAGCCGTGGTGTGCGTTTTCGCCAGAAAACGCGTTTTCGGCCGAAAACGTGTACGTTTGCACTTCCCGGCCACAGGGAAGCTGCTAGCCGGGAATTCTCTGACTGGTTCTACCCGCTGCCCGGAACGCTACGCAGGGCAAAAGCGATTTTCGTCCTCCGTGCTTGCTTTTTCTCAGAAAGAGCCGTGGTGTGCGTTTTCGCCGGAAAACGCGTTTTCGGCCGAAAACGTGTACGTTTGCACTTCCCGGCCACAGGGAAGCTGCTAGCCGGGAATTCTCTGCCTGGTTCTACCCGCTGCCCGGAACGCTACGCAGGGCAAAAGCGATTCTCGTCCTCCGTGCTTGCTTTTTCTCAGAAAGAGCCGTGGTGTGCGTTTTCACCAGAAAACGCGTTTTCGGCCGAAAACGTGTACGTTTGCACTTCCCGGCCACAGGGAAGCTGCTAGCCGGGAATTCTCTGCCTGGTTCTACCCGCTGCCCGGAACGCTACGCAGGGCAAAAGCGATTCTCGTCCTCCGTGCTTGCTTTTTCTCAGAAAGAGCCGTGGTGTGCGTTTTCGCCGGAAAACGCGTTTTCGGCCGAAAACGTGTACGTTTGCACTTCCCGGCCACAGGGAAGCTGCTAGCCGGGAATTCTCTGCCTGGTTCTACCCGCTGCCCGGAACGCTACGCAGGGCAAAAGCGATTCTCGTCCTCCGTGCTTGCTTTTTCTCAGAAAGAGCCGTGGTGTGCGTTTTCGCCGGTAAACGCGTTTTCGGCCGAAAACGTGTACGTTTGCACTTCCCGGCCACAGGGAAGCTGCTAGCCGGGAATTCTCTGCATGGTTCTACCCGCTGCCCGGAACGCTACGCAGGGCAAAAGCGATTCTCGTCCTCCGTGCTTGCTTTTTCTCAGAAAGAGCCGTGGTGTGCGTTTTCGCCGGAAAACGCGTTTTCGGCGAAAACTTGTACGTTTGCACTTCCCGGCCACAGGGAAGCTGCTAGCCGGGAATTCTCTGCCTGGTTCTACCCGCTGCCCGGAACACTACGCAGGGCAAAAGCGATTCTCGTCCTCCGTGCTTGCTTTTTCTCAGAAAGAGCCGTGGTGTGCGTTTTCGCCGGAAAACGCGTTTTCGGCCGAAAACGTGTACGTTTGCACTTCCCGGCCACAGGGAAGCTGCTAGCCGGGAATTCTCTGACTGGTTCTACCCGCTGCCCGGAACGCTACGCAGGGCAAAAGCGATTCTCGTCCTCCGTGCTTGCTTTATCTCAGAAAGAGCCGTGGTGTGCGTTTTCGCCGCAAAACGCTTTTTCGGCCGAAAACGTGTACGTTTGCACTTCCCCGCCACAGGGAAGCTGCTAGCCGGGAATTCTCTGCCTGGTTCTACCCGCTGCCCGGAACGCTACGCAGGGCAAAAGCGATTCTCGTCCTCCGTGCTTGCTTTTTCTCAGAAAGAGCCGTGGAGTGCGTTTTCGCCGGAAAACGCGTTTTCGGCCGAAAACGTGTACGTTTGCACTTCCCGGCCACAGGGAAGCTGCTAGCCGGGAATTCTCTGCCTGGTTCTACCCGCTGCCCGGAACGCTACGCAGGGCAAAAGCGATTCTCGTCCTCCGTGCTTGCTTTTTCTCAGAAAGAGCCGTGGTGTGCGTTTTCGCCGGAAAACGCGTTTTCGGCCGAAAACGTGTACGTTTGCACTTCCCGGCCACAGGGAAGCTGCTAGCCGGGAATTCTCTGCCTGGTTCTACCCGCTGCCCGGAACGCTACGCAGGGCAAAAGCGATTCTCGTCCTCCGTGCTTGCTTTTTCTCAGAAAGAGCCGTGGTGTGCGTTTTCGCCGGTAAACGCGTTTTCGGCCGAAAACGTGTACGTTTGCACTTCCCGGCCACAGGGAAGCTGCTAGCCGGGAATTCTCTGCATGGTTCTACCCGCTGCCCGGAACGCTACGCAGGGCAAAAGCGATTCTCGTCCTCCGTGCTTGCTTTTTCTCAGAAAGAGCCGTGGTGTGCGTTTTCGCCGGAAAACGCGTTTTCGGCGAAAACGTGTACGTTTGCACTTCCCGGCCACAGGGAAGCTGCTAGCCGGGAATTCTCTGCCTGGTTCTACCCGCTGCCCGGAACACTACGCAGGGCAAAAGCGATTCTCGTCCTCCGTGCTTGCTTTTTCTCAGAAAGAGCCGTGGTGTGCGTTTTCGCGGGAAAACGCGTTTTCGGCCGAAAACGTGTACGTTTGCACTTCCCGGCCACAGGGAAGCTGCTAGCCGGGAATTCTCTGCCTGGTTCTACCCGCTGCCCGGAACGCTACGCAGGGCAAAAGCGATTCTCGTCCTCCGTGCTTGCTTTTTCTCAGAAAGAGCCGTGGTGTGCGTTTTCGCCGGTAAACGCGTTTTCGGCCGAAAACGTGTACGTTTGCACTTCCCGGCCACAGGGAAGCTGCTAGCCGGGAATTCTCTGCCTGGTTCTACCCGCTGCACGGAACGCTACACAGGCCAAAAGCGATTCTCGTCCTCCGTGCTTGCTTTTTCTCAGAAAGAGCCGTGGTGTGCGTTTTCGCCGGAAAACGCGTTTTCGGCCGAAAACGTGTACGTTTGCACTTCCCGGCCACAGGGAAGCTGCTAGCCGGGAATTCTCTGCCTGGTTCTACCCACTGCCCGGAACGCTACGCAGGGCAAAAGCGAATCTCGTCCTCCGTGCTTGCTTTTTCTCAGAAAGAGCCGTGGTGTGCGTTTTCGCCGGAAAACGCGTTTTCGGCCGAAAACGTGTACGTTTGCACTTCCCGGCCACAGGGAAGCTGCTAGCCGGCAATTCTCTGCCTGGTTCTACCCGCTGCCCGGAACGCTACGCAGGGCAGAAGCGATTCTCGTCCTCCGTGCTTGCTTTTTCTCAGAAAGAGCCATGGTGTGCTTTTTCGCCGGAAAACGCTTTTTCGGCCGAAAACGTGTACGTTTGCACTTCCCCGCCACAGGGAAGCTGCTAGCCGGGAATTCTCTGCCTGGTTCTACCCGGTGCTGAGAACGCTACGCAGGGCAAAAGCGATTCTCGTCCTCCGTGCTTGCTTTTTCTCAGAAAGAGCCGTGGTGTGCGTTTTCGCCGGAAAACGCGTTTTCGGCCGAAAACGTGTACGTTTGCACTTCCCCGCCACAGGGAAGCTGCTAGCCGGGAATTCTCTGCCTGGTTCTACCCGCTGCCCGGAACGCTACGCAGGGCAAAAGCGATTCTCGTCCTCCGTGCTTGCTTTTTCTCAGAAAGAGCCGTGGTGTGCGTTTTCGCCAGAAAACGCATTTTCGGCCGAAAACGTGTACGTTTGCACTTCCCCGCCACAGGGAAGCTGCTAGCCGGGAATTCTCTGCCTGGTTCTACCCGCTGCCCGGAACGCTACGCAGGGCAAAAGCGGTTCTCGTCCTCCGTGCTTGCTTTATCTCAGAAAGAGCCGTGGTGTGCGTTTTCGCCGGAAAACGCGTTTTCGACCGAAAACGTGTACGTTTGCACTTCCCGGCCACAGGGAAGCTGCTAGCCGGGAATTCTCTGCCTGGTTCTACCCGCTGCCCGGAACGCTACGCAGGGCAAAAGCGATTTTCGTCCTCCGTGCTTGCTTTTTCTCAGAAAGAGCCGTGGTGTGCGTTTTCGCCGGAAAACGCGTTTTCGGCCGAAAACGTGTACGTTTGCACTTCCCGGCCACAGGGAAGCTGCTAGCCGGGAATTCTCTGACTGGTTCTACCCGCTGCCCGGAACGCTACGCAGGGCAAAAGCGATTCTCGTCCTCCGTGCTTGCTTTATCTCAGAAAGAGCCGTGGTGTGCGTTTTCGCCGCAAAACGCTTTTTCGGCCGAAAACGTGTACGTTTGCACTTCCCCGCCACAGGGAAGCTGCTAGCCGGGAATTCTCTGCCTGGTTCTACCCGCTGCCCGGAACGCTACGCAGGGCAAAAGCGGTTCTCGTCCTCCGTGCTTGCTTTATCTCAGAAAGAGCCGTGGTGTGCGTTTTCGCCGGAAAACGCGTTTTCGACCGAAAACGTGTACGTTTGCACTTCCCCGCCACAGGGAAGCTGCTAGCCGGGAATTCTCTGCCTGGTTCTACCCGCTGCCCGGAACGCTACGCAGGGCAAAAGCGATTCTCGTCCTCCGTGCTTGCTTTTTCTCAGAAAGAGCCGTGGTGTGCGTTTTCGCCGGAAAACGCGTTTTCGGCCGAAAACGTGTACGTTTGCACTTCCCGGCCACAGCTAAGCTGCTAGCCGGGAATTCTCTGCCTGGTTCTACCCGCTGCCCGGAACGCTACGCAGGGCAAAAGCGATTCTCGTCCTCCGTGCTTGCTTTTTCTCAGAAAGAGCCGTGGTGTGCGTTTTCGCCGGTAAACGCGTTTTCGGCCGAAAACGTGTACGTTTGCACTTCCCGGCCACAGGGAAGCTGCTAGACGGGAATTCTCTGCATGGTTCTACCCGCTGCCCGGAACGCTACGCAGGGCAAAAGCGATTCTCGTCCTCCGTGCTTGCTTTTTCTCAGAAAGAGCCGTGGTGTGCGTTTTCGCCGGAAAACGCGTTTTCGGCGAAAACGTGTACGTTTGCACTTCCCGGCCACAGGGAAGCTGCTAGACGGGAATTCTCTGCCTGGTTCTACCCGCTGCCCGGAACGCTACGCAGGGCAAAAGCGATTCTCGTCCTCCGTGCTTGCTTTTTCTCAGAAAGAGCCGTGGTGTGCGTTTTCGCCGGAAAACGCGTTTTCGGCCGAAAACGTGTACGTTTGCACTTCCCGGCCACAGGGAAGCTGCTAGCCGGGAATTCTCTGCCTGGTTCTACCCGCTGCCCGGAACGCTACGCAGGGCAAAAGCGATTCTCGTCCTCCGTGCTTGCTTTTTCTCAGAAAGAGCCGTGGTGTGCGTTTTCGCCAGAAAACGCGTTTTCGGCCGAAAACGTGTACGTTTGCACTTCCCGGCCACAGGGAAGCTGCTAGCCGGGAATTCTCTGCCTGGTTCTACCCGCTGCCCGGAACGCTACGCAGGGCAAAAGCGATTCTCGTCCTCCGTGCTTGCTTTTTCTCAGAAAGAGCCGTGGTGTGCGTTTTCGCCGGAAAACGCGTTTTCGGCCGAAAACGTGTACGTTTGCACTTCCCGGTCACAGGGAAGCTGCTAGCCGGGAATTCTCTGACTGGTTCTACCCGCTGCCCGGAACGCTACGCAGGGCAAAAGCGATTCTCGTCCTCCGTGCTTGCTTTATCTCAGAAAGAGCCGTGGTGTGCGTTTTCGCCGCAAAACGCTTTTTCGGCGAAAACGTGTACGTTTGCACTTCCCGGCCACAGGGAAGCTGCTAGACGGGAATTCTCTGCCTGGTTCTACCCGCTGCCCGGAACGCTACGCAGGGCAAAAGCGATTCTCGTCCTCCGTGCTTGCTTTTTCTCAGAAAGAGCCGTGGTGTGCGTTTTCGCCGGAAAACGCGTTTTCGGCCGAAAACGTGTACGTTTGCACTTCCCGGCCACAGGGAAGCTGCTAGCCGGGAATTCTCTGCCTGGTTCTACCCGCTGCCCGGAACGCTACGCAGGGCAAAAGCGATTCTCGTCCTCCGTGCTTGCTTTTTCTCAGAAAGAGCCGTGGTGTGCGTTTTCGCCGGAAAACGCGTTTTCGGCCGAAAACGTGTACGTTTGCACTTCCCGGCCACAGGGAAGCTGCTAGCCGGGAATTCTCTGCCTGGTTCTACCCGCTGCCCGGAACGCTACGCAGGGCAAAAGCGATTCTCGTCCTCCGTGCTTGCTTTTTCTCAGAAAGAGCCGTGGTGTGCGTTTTCGCCGGTAAACGCGTTTTCGGCCGAAAACGTGTACGTTTGCACTTCCCGGCCACAGGGAAGCTGCTAGCCGGGAATTCTCTGCATGGTTCTACCCGCTGCCCGGAACGCTACGCAGGGCAAAAGCGATTCTCGTCCTCCGTGCTTGCTTTTTCTCAGAAAGAGCCGTGGTGTGCGTTTTCGCCGGAAAACGCGTTTTCGGCGAAAACTTGTACGTTTGCACTTCCCGGCCACAGGGAAGCTGCTAGCCGGGAATTCTCTGCCTGGTTCTACCCGCTGCCCGGAACACTACGCAGGGCAAAAGCGATTCTCGTCCTCCGTGCTTGCTTTTTCTCAGAAAGAGCCGTGGTGTGCGTTTTCGCCGGAAAACGCGTTTTCGGCCGAAAACGTGTACGTTTGCACTTCCCGGCCACAGGGAAGCTGCTAGCCGGGAATTCTCTGACTGGTTCTACCCGCTGCCCGGAACGCTACGCAGGGCAAAAGCGATTCTCGTCCTCCGTGCTTGCTTTATCTCAGAAAGAGCCGTGGTGTGCGTTTTCGCCGCAAAACGCTTTTTCGGCCGAAAACGTGTACGTTTGCACTTCCCCGCCACAGGGAAGCTGCTAGCCGGGAATTCTCTGCCTGGTTCTACCCGCTGCCCGGAACGCTACGCAGGGCAAAAGCGATTCTCGTCCTCCGTGCTTGCTTTTTCTCAGAAAGAGCCGTGGTGTGCGTTTTCGCCGGAAAACGCGTTTTCGGCCGAAAACGTGTACGTTTGCACTTCCCGGCCACAGGGAAGCTGCTAGCCGGGAATTCTCTGCCTGGTTCTACCCGCTGCCCGGAACGCTACGCAGGGCAAAAGCGATTCTCGTCCTCCGTGCTTGCTTTTTCTCAGAAAGAGCCGTGGTGTGCGTTTTCGCCGGAAAACGCGTTTTCGGCCGAAAACGTGTACGTTTGCACTTCCCGGCCACAGGGAAGCTGCTAGCCGGGAATTCTCTGCCTGGTTCTACCCGCTGCCCGGAACGCTACGCAGGGCAAAAGCGATTCTCGTCCTCCGTGCTTGCTTTTTCTCAGAAAGAGCCGTGGTGTGCGTTTTCGCCGGTAAACGCGTTTTCGGCCGAAAACGTGTACGTTTGCACTTCCCGGCCACAGGGAAGCTGCTAGCCGGGAATTCTCTGCATGGTTCTACCCGCTGCCCGGAACGCTACGCAGGGCAAAAGCGATTCTCGTCCTCCGTGCTTGCTTTTTCTCAGAAAGAGCCGTGGTGTGCGTTTTCGCCGGAAAACGCGTTTTCGGCGAAAACGTGTACGTTTGCACTTCCCGGCCACAGGGAAGCTGCTAGCCGGGAATTCTCTGCCTGGTTCTACCCGCTGCCCGGAACACTACGCAGGGCAAAAGCGATTCTCGTCCTCCGTGCTTGCTTTTTCTCAGAAAGAGCCGTGGTGTGCGTTTTCGCGGGAAAACGCGTTTTCGGCCGAAAACGTGTACGTTTGCACTTCCCGGCCACAGGGAAGCTGCTAGCCGGGAATTCTCTGCCTGGTTCTACCCGCTGCCCGGAACACTACGCAGGGCAAAAGCGATTCTCGTCCTCCGTGCTTGCTTTTTCTCAGAAAGAGCCGTGGTGTGCGTTTTCGCCGGAAAACGCGTTTTCGGCCGAAAACGTGTACGTTTGCACTTCCCGGCCACAGGGAAGCTGCTAGCCGGGAATTCTCTGACTGGTTCTACCCGCTGCCCGGAACGCTACGCAGGGCAAAAGCGATTCTCGTCCTCCGTGCTTGCTTTATCTCAGAAAGAGCCGTGGTGTGCGTTTTCGCCGCAAAACGCTTTTTCGGCCGAAAACGTGTACGTTTGCACTTCCCCGCCACAGGGAAGCTGCTAGCCGGGAATTCTCTGCCTGGTTCTACCCGCTGCCCGGAACGCTACGCAGGGCAAAAGCGATTCTCGTCCTCCGTGCTTGCTTTTTCTCAGAAAGAGCCGTGGTGTGCGTTTTCGCCGGAAAACGCGTTTTCGGCCGAAAACGTGTACGTTTGCACTTCCCGGCCACAGGGAAGCTGCTAGCCGGGAATTCTCTGCCTGGTTCTACCCGCTGCCCGGAACGCTACGCAGGGCAAAAGCGATTCTCGTCCTCCGTGCTTGCTTTTTCTCAGAAAGAGCCGTGGTGTGCGTTTTCGCCGGAAAACGCGTTTTCGGCCGAAAACGTGTACGTTTGCACTTCCCGGCCACAGGGAAGCTGCTAGCCGGGAATTCTCTGCCTGGTTCTACCCGCTGCCCGGAACGCTACGCAGGGCAAAAGCGATTCTCGTCCTCCGTGCTTGCTTTTTCTCAGAAAGAGCCGTGGTGTGCGTTTTCGCCGGTAAACGCGTTTTCGGCCGAAAACGTGTACGTTTGCACTTCCCGGCCACAGGGAAGCTGCTAGCCGGGAATTCTCTGCATGGTTCTACCCGCTGCCCGGAACGCTACGCAGGGCAAAAGCGATTCTCGTCCTCCGTGCTTGCTTTTTCTCAGAAAGAGCCGTGGTGTGCGTTTTCGCCGGAAAACGCGTTTTCGGCGAAAACGTGTACGTTTGCACTTCCCGGCCACAGGGAAGCTGCTAGCCGGGAATTCTCTGCCTGGTTCTACCCGCTGCCCGGAACACTACGCAGGGCAAAAGCGATTCTCGTCCTCCGTGCTTGCTTTTTCTCAGAAAGAGCCGTGGTGTGCGTTTTCGCGGGAAAACGCGTTTTCGGCCGAAAACGTGTACGTTTGCACTTCCCGGCCACAGGGAAGCTGCTAGCCGGGAATTCTCTGCCTGGTTCTACCCGCTGCCCGGAACGCTACGCAGGGCAAAAGCGATTCTCGTCCTCCGTGCTTGCTTTTTCTCAGAAAGAGCCGTGGTGTGCGTTTTCGCCGGTAAACGCGTTTTCGGCCGAAAACGTGTACGTTTGCACTTCCCGGCCACAGGGAAGCTGCTAGCCGGGAATTCTCTGCCTGGTTCTACCCGCTGCCCGGAACGCTACGCAGGGCAAAAGCGGTTCTCGTCCTCCGTGCTTGCTTTATCTCAGAAAGAGCCGTGGTGTGCGTTTTCGCCGGAAAACGCGTTTTCGACCGAAAACGTGTACGTTTGCACTTCCCCGCCACAGGGAAGCTGCTAGCCGGGAATTCTCTGCCTGGTTCTACCCGCTGCCCGGAACGCTACGCAGGGCAAAAGCGATTCTCGTCCTCCGTGCTTGCTTTTTCTCAGAAAGAGCCGTGGTGTGCGTTTTCGCCGGAAAACGCGTTTTCGGCCGAAAACGTGTACGTTTGCACTTCCCGGCCACAGCTAAGCTGCTAGCCGGGAATTCTCTGCCTGGTTCTACCCGCTGCCCGGAACGCTACGCAGGGCAAAAGCGATTCTCGTCCTCCGTGCTTGCTTTTTCTCAGAAAGAGCCGTGGTGTGCGTTTTCGCCGGTAAACGCGTTTTCGGCCGAAAACGTGTACGTTTGCACTTCCCGGCCACAGGGAAGCTGCTAGACGGGAATTCTCTGCATGGTTCTACCCGCTGCCCGGAACGCTACGCAGGGCAAAAGCGATTCTCGTCCTCCGTGCTTGCTTTTTCTCAGAAAGAGCCGTGGTGTGCGTTTTCGCCGGAAAACGCGTTTTCGGCGAAAACGTGTACGTTTGCACTTCCCGGCCACAGGGAAGCTGCTAGACGGGAATTCTCTGCCTGGTTCTACCCGCTGCCCGGAACGCTACGCAGGGCAAAAGCGATTCTCGTCCTCCGTGCTTGCTTTTTCTCAGAAAGAGCCGTGGTGTGCGTTTTCGCCGGAAAACGCGTTTTCGGCCGAAAACGTGTACGTTTGCACTTCCCGGCCACAGGGAAGCTGCTAGCCGGGAATTCTCTGCCTGGTTCTACCCGCTGCCCGGAACGCTACGCAGGGCAAAAGCGATTCTCGTCCTCCGTGCTTGCTTTTTCTCAGAAAGAGCCGTGGTGTGCGTTTTCGCCAGAAAACGCGTTTTCGGCCGAAAACGTGTACGTTTGCACTTCCCGGCCACAGGGAAGCTGCTAGCCGGGAATTCTCTGCCTGGTTCTACCCGCTGCCCGGAACGCTACGCAGGGCAAAAGCGATTCTCGTCCTCCGTGCTTGCTTTTTCTCAGAAAGAGCCGTGGTGTGCGTTTTCGCCGGAAAACGCGTTTTCGGCCGAAAACGTGTACGTTTGCACTTCCCGGTCACAGGGAAGCTGCTAGCCGGGAATTCTCTGACTGGTTCTACCCGCTGCCCGGAACGCTACGCAGGGCAAAAGCGATTCTCGTCCTCCGTGCTTGCTTTATCTCAGAAAGAGCCGTGGTGTGCGTTTTCGCCGCAAAACGCTTTTTCGGCCGAAAACGTGTACGTTTGCACTTCCCGGCCACAGGGAAGCTGCTAGCCGGGAATTCTCTGCCTGGTTCTACCCGCTGCCCGGAACGCTACGCAGGGCAAAAGCGATTCTCGTCCTCCGTGCTTGCTTTTTCTCAGAAAGAGCCGTGGTGTGCGTTTTCGCCGGAAAACGCGTTTTCGGCCGAAAACGTGTACGTTTGCACTTCCCGGCCACAGGGAAGCTGCTAGCCGGGAATTCTCTGCCTGGTTCTACCCGCTGCCCGGAACGCTACGCAGGGCAAAAGCGATTCTCGTCCTCCGTGCTTGCTTTTTCTCAGAAAGAGCCGTGGTGTGCGTTTTCGCCGGAAAACGCGTTTTCGGCCGAAAACGTGTACGTTTGCACTTCCCGGCCACAGGGAAGCTGCTAGCCGGGAATTCTCTGCCTGGTTCTACCCGCTGCCCGGAACGCTACGCAGGGCAAAAGCGATTCTCGTCCTCCGTGCTTGCTTTTTCTCAGAAAGAGCCGTGGTGTGCGTTTTCGCCGGAAAACGCGTTTTCGGCCGAAAACGTGTACGTTTGCACTTCCCGGCCACAGGGAAGCTGCTAGCCGGGAATTCTCTGCATGGTTCTACCCGCTGCCCGGAACGCTACGCAGGGCAAAAGCGATTCTCGTCCTCCGTGCTTGCTTTTTCTCAGAAAGAGCCGTGGTGTGCGTTTTCGCCGGAAAACGCGTTTTCGGCGAAAACTTGTACGTTTGCACTTCCCGGCCACAGGGAAGCTGCTAGCCGGGAATTCTCTGCCTGGTTCTACCCGCTGCCCGGAACACTACGCAGGGCAAAAGCGATTCTCGTCCTCCGTGCTTGCTTTTTCTCAGAAAGAGCCGTGGTGTGCGTTTTCGCCGGAAAACGCGTTTTCGGCCGAAAACGTGTACGTTTGCACTTCCCGGCCACAGGGAAGCTGCTAGCCGGGAATTCTCTGACTGGTTCTACCCGCTGCCCGGAACGCTACGCAGGGCAAAAGCGATTCTCGTCCTCCGTGCTTGCTTTATCTCAGAAAGAGCCGTGGTGTGCGTTTTCGCCGCAAAACGCTTTTTCGGCCGAAAACGTGTACGTTTGCACTTCCCCGCCACAGGGAAGCTGCTAGCCGGGAATTCTCTGCCTGGTTCTACCCGCTGCCCGGAACGCTACGCAGGGCAAAAGCGATTCTCGTCCTCCGTGCTTGCTTTTTCTCAGAAAGAGCCGTGGTGTGCGTTTTCGCCGGAAAACGCGTTTTCGGCCGAAAACGTGTACGTTTGCACTTCCCGGCCACAGGGAAGCTGCTAGCCGGGAATTCTCTGCCTGGTTCTACCCGCTGCCCGGAACGCTACGCAGGGCAAAAGCGATTCTCGTCCTCCGTGCTTGCTTTTTCTCAGAAAGAGCCGTGGTGTGCGTTTTCGCCGGAAAACGCGTTTTCGGCCGAAAACGTGTACGTTTGCACTTCCCGGCCACAGGGAAGCTGCTAGCCGGGAATTCTCTGCCTGGTTCTACCCGCTGCCCGGAACGCTACGCAGGGCAAAAGCGATTCTCGTCCTCCGTGCTTGCTTTTTCTCAGAAAGAGCCGTGGTGTGCGTTTTCGCCGGTAAACGCGTTTTCGGCCGAAAACGTGTACGTTTGCACTTCCCGGCCACAGGGAAGCTGCTAGCCGGGAATTCTCTGCATGGTTCTACCCGCTGCCCGGAACGCTACGCAGGGCAAAAGCGATTCTCGTCCTCCGTGCTTGCTTTTTCTCAGAAAGAGCCGTGGTGTGCGTTTTCGCCGGAAAACGCGTTTTCGGCGAAAACGTGTACGTTTGCACTTCCCGGCCACAGGGAAGCTGCTAGCCGGGAATTCTCTGCCTGGTTCTACCCGCTGCCCGGAACACTACGCAGGGCAAAAGCGATTCTCGTCCTCCGTGCTTGCTTTTTCTCAGAAAGAGCCGTGGTGTGCGTTTTCGCGGGAAAACGCGTTTTCGGCCGAAAACGTGTACGTTTGCACTTCCCGGCCACAGGGAAGCTGCTAGCCGGGAATTCTCTGCCTGGTTCTACCCGCTGCCCGGAACGCTACGCAGGGCAAAAGCGATTCTCGTCCTCCGTGCTTGCTTTTTCTCAGAAAGAGCCGTGGTGTGCGTTTTCGCCGGTAAACGCGTTTTCGGCCGAAAACGTGTACGTTTGCACTTCCCGGCCACAGGGAAGCTGCTAGCCGGGAATTCTCTGCCTGGTTCTACCCGCTGCCCGGAACGCTACGCAGGGCAAAAGCGATTCTCGTCCTCCGTGCTTGCTTTTTCTCAGAAAGAGCAGTGGTGTGCGTTTTCGCCGGAAAACGCGTTTTCGGCCGAAAACGTGTACGTTTGCACTTCCCGGCCACAGGGAAGCTGCTAGCCGGGAATTCTCTGCCTGGTTCTACCCACTGCCCGGAACGCTACGCAGGGCAAAAGCGATTCTCGTCCTCCGTGCTTGCTTTTTCTCAGAAAGAGCCGTGGTGTGCGTTTTCGCCGGAAAACGCGTTTTCGGCCGAAAACGTGTACGTTTGCACTTCCCGGCCACAGGGAAGCTGCTAGCCGGCAATTCTCTGCCTGGTTCTACCCGCTGCCCGGAACGCTACGCAGGGCAGAAGCGATTCTCGTCCTCCGTGCTTGCTTTTTCTCAGAAAGAGCCATGGTGTGCTTTTTCGCCGGAAAACGCTTTTTCGGCCGAAAACGTGTACGTTTGCACTTCCCCGCCACAGGGAAGCTGCTAGCCGGGAATTCTCTGCCTGGTTCTACCCGGTGCTGAGAACGCTACGCAGGGCAAAAGCGATTCTCGTCCTCCGTGCTTGCTTTTTCTCAGAAAGAGCCGTGGTGTGCGTTTTCGCCGGAAAACGCGTTTTCGGCCGAAAACGTGTACGTTTGCACTTCCCGGCCACAGGGAAGCTGCTAGACGGGAATTCTCTGCATGGTTCTACCCGCTGCCCGGAACGCTACGCAGGGCAAAAGCGATTCTCGTCCTCCGTGCTTGCTTTTTCTCAGAAAGAGCCGTGGTGTGCGTTTTCGCCGGAAAACGCGTTTTCGGCGAAAACGTGTACGTTTGCACTTCCCGGCCACAGGGAAGCTGCTAGCCGGGAATTCTCTGCCTGGTTCTACCCGCTGCCCGGAACGCTACGCAGGGCAAAAGCAATTCTCGTCCTCCGTGCTTGCTTTTTCTCAGAAAGAGCCGTGGTGTGCGTTTTCGCCGGAAAACGCGTTTTCGGCCGAAAACGTGTACGTTTGCACTTCCCGGCCACAGGGAAGCTGCTAGCCGGCAATTCGCTGCCTGGTTCTACCCGCTGCCCGGAACACTACGCAGGGCAAAAGCGATTCTCGTCCTCCGTGCTTGCTTTTTCTCAGAAAGAGCCGTGGTGTGCGTTTTCGCCGGAAAACGCGTTTTCGGCCGAAAACGTGTACGTTTGCACTTCCCGGCCACAGGGAAGCTGCTAGCCGGGAATTCTCTGCCTGGTTCTACCCGCTGCCCGGAACGCTACGCAGGGCAAAAGCGATTCTCGTCCTCCGTGCTTGCTTTTTCTCAGAAAGAGCCGTGGTGTGCGTTTTCGCCGGTAAACGCGTTTTCGGCCGAAAACGTGTACGTTTGCACTTCCCCGCCACAGGGAAGCTGCTAGCCGGGAATTCTCTGCCTGGTTCTACCCGCTGCCCGGAACGCTACGCAGGGCAAAAGCGATTCTCGTCCTCCGTGCTTGCTTTTTCTCAGAAAGAGCCGTGGTGTGCGTTTTCGCCGGAAAACGCGTTTTCGGCCGAAAACGTGTACGTTTGCACTTCCCGGCCACAGGGAAGCTGCTAGCCGGCAATTCTCTGCCTGGTTCTACCCGCTGCCCGGAACGCTACGCAGGGCAAAAGCGATTTTCGTCCTCCGTGCTTGCTTTTTCTCAGAAAGAGCCATGGTGTGCTTTTAAGCCGGAAAACGCTTTTTCGGCCGAAAACGTGTACGTTTGCACTTCCCCGCCACAGGGAAGCTGCTAGCCGGCAATTCTCTGCCTGGTTCTACCCGCTGCCCGGAACGCTACGCAGGGCAAAAGCGATTTTCGTCCTCCGTGCTTGCTTTTTCTCAGAAGTAGCCATGGTGTGCTTTTAAGCCGGAAAACGCTTTTTCGGCCGAAAACGTGTACGTTTGCACTTCCCCGCCACAGGGAAGCTGCTAGCCGGGAATTCTCTGCCTGGTTCTACCCGCTGCCCGGAACGCTACGCAGGGCAAAAGCGGTTCTCGTCCTCCGTGCTTGCTTTCTCTCAGAAAGAGCCGTGGTGTGCGTTTTCGCCGGAAAACGCGTTTTCGGCCGAAAACGTGTACGTTTTCACTTCCCGGCCACAGGGAAGCTGCTAGCCGGGAATTCTCTGCCTGGTTCTACCCGCTGCCCGGAACGCTACGCAGGGCAAAAGCGATTCTCGTCCTCCGTGCTTGCTTTTTCTCAGAAAGAGCCGTGGTGTGCGTTTTCGCCGGAAAACGCGTTTTCGGCCGAAAACGTGTACGTTTGCACTTCCCGGCCACAGGGAAGCTGCTAGCCGGGAATTCTCTGCCTGGTTCTACCCGCTGCCCGGAACGCTACGCAGGGCAAAAGCGATTCTCGTCCTCCGTGCTTGCTTTTTCTCAGAAAGAGCCGTGGTGTGCGTTTTCGCCGGTAAACGCGTTTTCGGCCGAAAACGTGTACGTTTGCACTTCCCGGCCACAGGGCAGCTGCTAGCCGGGAATTCTCTGCCTGGTTCTACCCGCTGCCCGGAACGCTACGCAGGGCAAAAGCGATTCTCGTCCTCCGTGCTTGCTTTTTCTCAGAAAGAGCCGTGGTGTGCGTTTTCGCCGGAAAACGCGTTTTCGGCCGAAAACGTGTACGTTTGCACTTCCCGGCCACAGGGAAGCTGCTAGCCGGCAATTCTCTGACTGGTTCTACCCGCTGCCCGGAACGCTACGCAGGGCAAAAGCGATTCTCGTCCTCCGTGCTTGCTTTTTCTCAGAAAGAGCCGTGGTGTGCGTTTTCGCCAGAAAACGCGTTTTCGGCCGAAAACGTGTACGTTTGCACTTCCCGGCCACAGGGCAGCTGCTAGCCGGGAATTCTCTGCCTGGTTCTACCCGCTGCCCGGAACGCTACGCAGGGCAAAAGCGATTCTCGTCCTCCGTGCTTGCTTTTTCTCAGAAAGAGCCGTGGTGTGCGTTTTCGCCGGAAAACGCGTTTTCGGCCGAAAACGTGTACGTTTGCACTTCCCGGCCACAGGGAAGCTGCTAGCCGGCAATTCTCTGACTGGTTCTACCCGCTGCCCGGAACGCTACGCAGGGCAAAAGCGATTCTCGTCCTCCGTGCTTGCTTTTTCTCAGAAAGAGCCGTGGTGTGCGTTTTCGCCAGAAAACGCGTTTTCGGCCGAAAACGTGTACATTTGCACTTCCCGGCCACAGGGAAGCTGCTAGCCGGGAATTCTCTGCCTGGTTCTACCCGCTGCCCGGAACGCTACGCAGGGCAAAAGCGATTCTCGTCCTCCGTGCTTGCTTTTTCTCAGAAAGAGCCGTGGTGTGCGTTTTCGCCGGTAAACGCGTTTTCGGCCGAAAACGTGTACGTTTGCACTTCCCGGCCACAGGGAAGCTGCTAGACGGGAATTCTCTGCATGGTTCTACCCGCTGCCCGGAACGCTACGCAGGGCAAAAGCGATTCTCGTCCTCCGTGCTTGCTTTTTCTCAGAAAGAGCCGTGGTGTGCGTTTTCGCCGGAAAACGCGTTTTCGGCGAAAACGTGTACGTTTGCACTTCCCGGCCACAGGGAAGCTGCTAGCCGGGAATTCTCTGCCTGGTTCTACCCGCTGCCCGGAACGCTACGCAGGGCAAAAGCAATTCTCGTCCTCCGTGCTTGCTTTTTCTCAGAAAGAGCCGTGGTGTGCGTTTTCGCCGGAAAACGCGTTTTCGGCCGAAAACGTGTACGTTTGCACTTCCCGGCCACAGGGAAGCTGCTAGCCGGCAATTCGCTGCCTGGTTCTACCCGCTGCCCGGAACACTACGCAGGGCAAAAGCGATTCTCGTCCTCCGTGCTTGCTTTTTCTCAGAAAGAGCCGTGGTGTGCGTTTTCGCCGGAAAACGCGTTTTCGGCCGAAAACGTGTACGTTTGCACTTCCCGGCCACAGGGAAGCTGCTAGCCGGGAATTCTCTGCCTGGTTCTACCCGCTGCCCGGAACGCTACGCAGGGCAAAAGCGATTCTCGTCCTCCGTGCTTGCTTTTTCTCAGAAAGAGCCGTGGTGTGCGTTTTCGCCGGTAAACGCGTTTTCGGCCGAAAACGTGTACGTTTGCACTTCCCCGCCACAGGGAAGCTGCTAGCCGGGAATTCTCTGCCTGGTTCTACCCGCTGCCCGGAACGCTACGCAGGGCAAAAGCGATTCTCGTCCTCCGTGCTTGCTTTTTCTCAGAAAGAGCCGTGGTGTGCGTTTTCGCCGGAAAACGCGTTTTCGGCCGAAAACGTGTACGTTTGCACTTCCCGGCCACAGGGAAGCTGCTAGCCGGCAATTCTCTGCCTGGTTCTACCCGCTGCCCGGAACGCTACGCAGGGCAAAAGCGATTTTCGTCCTCCGTGCTTGCTTTTTCTCAGAAAGAGCCATGGTGTGCTTTTAAGCCGGAAAACGCTTTTTCGGCCGAAAACGTGTACGTTTGCACTTCCCCGCCACAGGGAAGCTGCTAGCCGGCAATTCTCTGCCTGGTTCTACCCGCTGCCCGGAACGCTACGCAGGGCAAAAGCGATTTTCGTCCTCCGTGCTTGCTTTTTCTCAGAAAGAGCCATGGTGTGCTTTTAAGCCGGAAAACGCTTTTTCGGCCGAAAACGTGTACGTTTGCACTTCCCGGCCACAGGGAAGCTGCTAGCCGGGAATTCTCTGCCTGGTTCTACCCGCTGCCCGGAACGCTACGCAGGGCAAAAGCGATTCTCGTCCTCCGTGCTTGCTTTTTCTCAGAAAGAGCCGTGGTGTGCGTTTTCGCCGGAAAACGCGTTTTCGGCCGAAAACGTGTACGTTTTCACTTCCCGGCCACAGGGAAGCTGCTAGCCGGGAATTCTCTGCCTGGTTCTACCCGCTGCCCGGAACGCTACGCAGGGCAAAAGCGATTCTCGTCCTCCGTGCTTGCTTTTTCTCAGAAAGAGCCGTGGTGTGCGTTTTCGCCGGAAAACGCGTTTTCGGCCGAAAACGTGTACGTTTGCACTTCCCGGCCACAGGGAAGCTGCTAGCCGGGAATTCTCTGCCTGGTTCTACCCGCTGCCCGGAACGCTACGCAGGGCAAAAGCGATTCTCGTCCTCCGTGCTTGCTTTTTCTCAGAAAGAGCCGTGGTGTGCGTTTTCGCCACAAAACGCGTTTTCGGCCGAAAACGTGTACGTTTGCACTTCCCGGCCACAGGGCAGCTGCTAGCCGGGAATTCTCTGCCTGGTTCTACCCGCTGCCCGGAACGCTACGCAGGGCAAAAGCGATTCTCGTCCTCCGTGCTTGCTTTTTCTCAGAAAGAGCCGTGGTGTGCGTTTTCGCCGGAAAACGCGTTTTCGGCCGAAAACGTGTACGTTTGCACTTCCCGGCCACAGGGAAGCTGCTAGCCGGCAATTCTCTGACTGGTTCTACCCGCTGCCCGGAACGCTACGCAGGGCAAAAGCGATTCTCGTCCTCCGTGCTTGCTTTATCTCAGAAAGAGCCGTGGTGTGCGTTTTCGCCGCAAAACGCTTTTTCGGCCGAAAACGTGTACGTTTGCACTTCCCCGCCACAGGGAAGCTGCTAGCCGGGAATTCTCTGCCTGGTTCTACCCGCTGCCCGGAACGCTACGCAGGGCAAAAGCGATTCTCGTCCTCCGTGCTTGCTTTTTCTCAGAAAGAGCCGTGGTGTGCGTTTTCGCCGGAAAACGCGTTTTCGGCCGAAAACGTGTACGTTTGCACTTCCCGGCCACAGGGAAGCTGCTAGCCGGGAATTCTCTGCCTGGTTCTACCCGCTGCCCGGAACGCTACGCAGGGCAAAAGCGATTCTCGTCCTCCGTGCTTGCTTTTTCTCAGAAAGAGCCGTGGTGTGCGTTTTCGCCGGTAAACGCGTTTTCGGCCGAAAACGTGTACGTTTGCACTTCCCGGCCACAGGGAAGCTGCTAGCCGGGAATTCTCTGCCTGGTTCTACCCGCTGCCCGGAACGCTACGCAGGGCAAAAGCGATTCTCGTCCTCCGTGCTTGCTTTTTCTCAGAAAGAGCCGTGGTGTGCGTTTTCGCCGGTAAACGCGTTTTCGGCCGAAAACGTGTACGTTTGCACTTCCCGGCCACAGGGAAGCTGCTAGACGGGAATTCTCTGCATGGTTCTACCCGCTGCCCGGAACGCTACGCAGGGCAAAAGCGATTCTCGTCCTCCGTGCTTGCTTTTTCTCAGAAAGAGCCGTGGTGTGCGTTTTCGCAAGAAAACGCGTTTTCGGCCGAAAACGTGTACGTTTGCACTTCCCGGCCACAGGGCAGCTGCTAGCCGGGAATTCTCTGCCTGGTTCTACCCGCTGCCCGGAACGCTACGCAGGGCAAAAGCGATTCTCGTCCTCCGTGCTTGCTTTTTCTCAGAAAGAGCCGTGGTGGGCGTTTTCGCCGGAAAACGCGTTTTCGGCCGAAAACGTGTACGTTTGCACTTCCCGGCCACAGGGAAGCTGCTAGCCGGCAATTCTCTGACTGGTTCTACCCGCTGCCCGGAACGCTACGCAGGGCAAAAGCGATTCTCGTCCTCCGTGCTTGCTTTTTCTCAGAAAGAGCCGTGGTGTGCGTTTTCGCCAGAAAACGCGTTTTCGGCCGAAAACGTGTACATTTGCACTTCCCGGCCACAGGGAAGCTGCTAGCAGGGAATTCTCTGCCTGGTTCTACCCGCTGCCCGGAACGCTACGCAGGGCAAAAGCGATTCTCGTCCTCCGTGCTTGCTTTTTCTCAGAAAGAGCCGTGGTGTGCGTTTTCGCCGGTAAACGCGTTTTCGGCCGAAAACGTGTACGTTTGCACTTCCCGGCCACAGGGAAGCTGCTAGACGGGAATTCTCTGCATGGTTCTACCCGCTGCCCGGAACGCTACGCAGGGCAAAAGCGATTCTCGTCCTCCGTGCTTGCTTTTTCTCAGAAAGAGCCGTGGTGTGCGTTTTCGCCGGAAAACGCGTTTTCGGCGAAAACGTGTACGTTTGCACTTCCCGGCCACAGGGAAGCTGCTAGCCGGGAATTCTCTGCCTGGTTCTACCCGCTGCCCGGAACACTACGCAGGGCAAAAGCGATTCTCGTCCTCCGTGCTTGCTTTTTCTCAGAAAGAGCCGTGGTGTGCGTTTTCGCCGGAAAACGCGTTTTCGGCCGAAAACGTGTACGTTTGCACTTCCCGGCCACAGGGAAGCTGCTAGCCGGGAATTCTCTGCCTGGTTCTACCCGCTGCCCGGAACGCTACGCAGGGCAAAAGCGATTCTCGTCCTCCGTGCTTGCTTTTTCTCAGAAAGAGCCGTGGTGTGCGTTTTCGCCGGTAAACGCGTTTTCGGCCGAAAACGTGTACGTTTGCACTTCCCGGCCACAGGGAAGCTGCTAGCCGGGAATTCTCTGCATGGTTCTACCCGCTGCCCGGAACGCTACGCAGGGCAAAAGCGATTCTCGTCCTCCGTGCTTGCTTTTTCTCAGAAAGAGCCGTGGTGTGCGTTTTCGCCGGAAAACGCGTTTTCGGCGAAAACGTGTACGTTTGCACTTCCCGGCCACAGGGAAGCTGCTAGCCGGGAATTCTCTGCCTGGTTCTACCCGCTGCCCGGAACGCTACGCAGGGCAAAAGCAATTCTCGTCCTCCGTGCTTGCTTTTTCTCAGAAAGAGCCGTGGTGTGCGTTTTCGCCGGAAAACGCGTTTTCGGCCGAAAACGTGTACGTTTGCACTTCCCCGCCACAGGGAAGCTGCTAGCCGGGAATTCTCTGCCTGGTTCTACCCGCTGCCCGGAACGCTACGCAGGGCAAAAGCGATTCTCGTCCTCCGTGCTTGCTTTTTCTCAGAAAGAGCCGTGGTGTGCGTTTTCGCCGGAAAACGCGTTTTCGGCCGAAAACGTGTACGTTTGCACTTCCCGGCCACAGGGAAGCTGCTAGCCGGCAATTCTCTGACTGGTTCTACCCGCTGCCCGGAACGCTACGCAGGGCAAAAGCGATTCTCGTCCTCCGTGCTTGCTTTTTCTCAGAAAGAGCCGTGGTGTGCGTTTTCGCCAGAAAACGCGTTTTCGGCCTAATACGTGTACATTTGCACTTCCCGGCCACAGGGAAGCTGCTAGCCGGGAATTCTCTGCCTGGTTCTACCCGCTGCCCGGAACGCTACGCAGGGCAAAAGCGATTCTCGTCCTCCGTGCTTGCTTTTTCTCAGAAAGAGCCGTGGTGTTCGTTTTCGCCGGTAAACGCGTTTTCGGCCGAAAACGTGTACGTTTGCACTTCCCGGCCACAGGGAAGCTGCTAGACGGGAATTCTCTGCATGGTTCTACCCGCTGCCCGGAACGCTACGCAGGGCAAAAGCGATTCTCGTCCTCCGTGCTTGCTTTTTCTCAGAAAGAGCCGTGGTGTGCGTTTTCGCCGGAAAACGCTTTTTCGGCCGAAAACGTGTACGTTTGCACTTCCCGGCCACAGGGAAGCTGCTAGCCGGGAATTCTCTGCCTGGTTCTACCCGCTGCCCGGAACACTACGCAGGGCAAAAGCGATTCTCGTCCTCCGTGCTTGCTTTTTCTCAGAAAGAGCCGTGGTGTGCGTTTTCGCCGGAAAACGCGTTTTCGGCCGAAAACGTGTACGTTTGCACTTCCCGGCCACAGGGAAGCTGCTAGCCGGGAATTCTCTGCCTGGTTCTACCCGCTGCCCGGAACGCTACGCAGGGCAAAAGCGATTCTCGTCCTCCGTGCTTGCTTTTTCTCAGAAAGAGCCGTGGTGTGCGTTTTCGCCGGTAAACGCGTTTTCGGCCGAAAACGTGTACGTTTGCACTTCCCGGCCACAGGGAAGCTGCTAGCCGGGAATTCTCTGCATGGTTCTACCCGCTGCCCGGAACGCTACGCAGGGCAAAAGCGATTCTCGTCCTCCGTGCTTGCTTTTTCTCAGAAAGAGCCGTGGTGTGCGTTTTCGCCGGAAAACGCGTTTTCGGCGAAAACGTGTACGTTTGCACTTCCCGGCCACAGGGAAGCTGCTAGCCGGGAATTCTCTGCCTGGTTCTACCCGCTGCCCGGAACGCTACGCAGGGCAAAAGCAATTCTCGTCCTCCGTGCTTGCTTTTTCTCAGAAAGAGCCGTGGTGTGCGTTTTCGCCGGAAAACGCTTTTTCGGCCGAAAACGTGTACGTTTGCACTTCCCGGCCACAGGGAAGCTGCTAGCCGGGACTTCTCTGCCTGGTTCTACCCGCTGCCCGGAACACTACGCAGGGCAAAAGCGATTCTCGTCCTCCGTGCTTGCTTTTTCTCAGAAAGACCCGTGGTGTGCGTTTTCGCCGGAAAACGCGTTTTCGGCCGAAAACGTGTACGTTTGCACTTCCCGGCCACAGGGAAGCTGCTAGCCGGGAATTCTCTGCCTGGTTCTACCCGCTGCCCGGAACGCTACGCAGGGCAAAAGCGATTCTCGTCCTCCGTGCTTGCTTTTTCTCAGAAAGAGCCGTGGTGTGCGTTTTCGCCGGAAAACGCGTTTTCGGCCGAAAACGTGTACGTTTGCACTTCCCCGCCACAGGGAAGCTGCTAGCCGGGAATTCTCTGCCTGGTTCTACCCGCTGCCAGCAACGCTACGCAGGGCAAAAGCGATTCTCGTCCTCCGTGCTTGCTTTTTCTCAGAAAGAGCCATGGTGTGCGTTTTCGCCGGAAAACGCGTTTTCGGCCGAAAACGTGTACGTTTGCACTTCCCGGCCACAGGGAAGCTGCTAGCCGGGAATTCTCTGCCTGGTTCTACCCGCTGCCCGGAACGCTACGCAGGGCAAAAGCGATTTTCGTCCTCCGTGCTTGCTTTTTCTCAGAAAGAGCCATGGTGTGCTTTTTCGCCGGAAAACGCTTTTTCGGCCGAAAACGTGTACGTTTGCACTTCCCCGCCACAGGGAAGCTGCTAGCCGGGAATTCTCTGCCTGGTTCTACCCGGTGCTGAGAACGCTACGCAGGGCAAAAGCGATTCTCGTCCTCCGTGCTTGCTTTTTCTCAGAAAGAGCCGTGGTGTGCGTTTTCGCCGGAAAACGCGTTTTCGGCCGAAAACGTGTACGTTTTCACTTCCCGGCCACAGGGAAGCTGCTAGCCGGGAATTCTCTGCCTGGTTCTACCCGCTGCCCGGAACGCTACGCAGGGCAAAAGCGATTCTCGTCCTCCGTGCTTGCTTTTTCTCAGAAAGAGCCGTGGTGTGCGTTTTCGCCGGAAAACGCGTTTTCGGCCGAAAACGTGTACGTTTGCACTTCCCGGCCACAGGGAAGCTGCTAGCCGGGAATTCTCTGCCTGGTTCTACCCGCTGCCCGGAACGCTACGCAGGGCAAAAGCGATTCTCGTCCTCCGTGCTTGCTTTTTCTCAGAAAGAGCCGTGGTGTGCGTTTTCGCCAGAAAACGCGTTTTCGGCCGAAAACGTGTACGTTTGCACTTCCCGGCCACAGGGCAGCTGCTATCCGGGAATTCTCTGCCTGGTTCTACCCGCTGCCCGGAACGCTACGCAGGGCAAAAGCGATTCTCGTCCTCCGTGCTTGCTTTTTCTCAGAAAGAGCCGTGGTGTGCGTTTTCGCCGGAAAACGCGTTTTCGGCCGAAAACGTGTACGTTTGCACTTCCCGGCCACAGGGAAGCTGCTAGCCGGCAATTCTCTGACTGGTTCTACCCGCTGCCCGGAACGCTACGCAGGGCAAAAGCGATTCTCGTCCTCCGTGCTTGCTTTTTCTCAGAAAGAGCCGTGGTGTGCGTTTTCGCCAGAAAACGCGTTTTCGGCCGAAAACGTGTACGTTTGCACTTCCCGGCCACAGGGAAGCTGCTAGCCGGGAATTCTCTGCCTGGTTCTACCCGCTGCCCGGAACGCTACGCAGGGCAAAAGCGATTCTCGTCCTCCGTGCTTGCTTTTTCTCAGAAAGAGCCGTGGTGTGCGTTTTCGCCGGTAAACGCGTTTTCGGCCGAAAACGTGTACGTTTGCACTTCCCGGCCACAGGGAAGCTGCTAGACGGGAATTCTCTGCATGGTTCTACCCGCTGCCCGGAACGCTACGCAGGGCAAAAGCGATTCTCGCCCTCCGTGCTTGCTTTTTCTCAGAAAGAGCCGTGGTGTGCGTTTTCGCCGGAAAACGCGTTTTCGGCGAAAACGTGTACGTTTGCACTTCCCGGCCACAGGGAAGCTGCTAGCCGGGAATTCTCTGCCTGGTTCTACCCGCTGCCCGGAACACTACGCAGGGCAAAAGCGATTCTCGTCCTCCGTGCTTGCTTTTTCTCAGAAAGAGCCGTGGTGTGCGTTTTCGCGGGAAAAAGCGTTTTCGGCCGAAAACGTGTACGTTTGCACTTCCCGGCCACAGGGCAGCTGCTAGCCGGGAATTCTCTGCCTGGTTCTACCCGCTGCCCGGAACGCTACGCAGGGCAAAAGCGATTCTCGTCCTCCGTGCTTGCTTTTTCTCAGAAAGAGCCGTGGTGTGCGTTTTCGCCGGAAAACGCGTTTTCGGCCGAAAACGTGTACGTTTGCACTTCCCGGCCACAGGGAAGCTGCTAGCCGGGAATTCTCTGCCTGGTTCTACCCGCTGCCCGGAACGCTACGCAGGGCAAAAGCGATTCTCGTCCTCCGTGCTTGCTTTTTCTCAGAAAGAGCCGTGGTGTGCGTTTTCGCCAGAAAACGCGTTTTCGGCCGAAAACGTGTACGTTTGCACTTCCCGGCCACAGGGAAGCTGCTAGCCGGGAATTCTCTGCCTGGTTCTACCCGCTGCCCGGAACGCTACGCAGGGCAAAAGCGATTCTCGTCCTCCGTGCTTGCTTTTTCTCAGAAAGAGCCGTGGTGTGCGTTTTCGCCGGTAAACGCGTTTTCGGCCGAAAACGTGTACGTTTGCACTTCCCGGCCACAGGGAAGCTGCTAGCCGGGAATTCTCTGCCTGGTTCTACCCGCTGCCCGGAACGCTACGCAGGGCAAAAGCGATTCTCGTCCTCCGTGCTTGCTTTTTCTCAGAAAGAGCCGTGGTGTGCGTTTTCGCCGCAAAACGCTTTTTCGGCCGAAAACGTGTACGTTTGCACTTCCCCGCCACAGGGAAGCTGCTAGCCGGGAATTCTCTGCCTGGTTCTACCCGCTGCCCGGAACGCTACGCAGGGCAAAAGCGATTCTCGTCCTCCGTGCTTGCTTTTTCTCAGAAAGAGCCGTGGTGTGCGTTTTCGCCGGAAAATGCATTTTCGGCCGAAAAAGTGTACGTTTGCACTTCCCGGCCACAGGGAAGCTGCTAGCCGGGAATTCTCTGCCTGGTTCTACCCGCTGCCCGGAACACTACGCAGGGCAAAAGCGATTCTCGTCCTCCGTGCTTGCTTTTTCTCAGAAAGAGCCGTGGTGTGCGTTTTCGCTAGAAAACGCGTTTTCGGCCGAAAACGTGTACGTTTGCACTTCCCGGCCACAGGGAAGCTGCTAGCCGGGAATTCTCTGCCTGGTTCTACCCGCTGCCCGGAACGCTACGCAGGGCAAAAGCGATTCTCGTCCTCCGTGCTTGCTTTTTCTCAGAAAGAGCCGTGGTGTGCGTTTTCGCCGGTAAACGCGTTTTCGGCCGAAAACGTGTACGTTTGCACTTCCCGGCCACAGGGAAGCTGCTAGACGGGAATTCTCTGCATGGTTCTACCCGCTGCCCGGAACGCTACGCAGGGCAAAAGCGATTCTCGTCCTCCGTGCTTGCTTTTTCTCAGAAAGAGCCGTGGTGTGCGTTTTCGCCGGAAAACGCGTTTTCGGCGAAAACGTGTACGTTTGCACTTCCCGGCCACAGGGAAGCTGCTAGACGGGAATTCTCTGCCTGGTTCTACCCGCTGCCCGGAACACTACGCAGGGCAAAAGCGATTCTCGTCCTCCGTGCTTGCTTTTTCTCAGAAAGAGCCGTGGTGTGCGTTTTCGCGGGAAAAAGCGTTTTCGGCCGAAAACGTGTACGTTTGCACTTCCCGGCCACAGGGCAGCTGCTAGCCGGGAATTCTCTGCCTGGTTCTACCCGCTGCCCGGAACGCTACGCAGGGCAAAAGCGATTCTCGTCCTCCGTGCTTGCTTTTTCTCAGAAAGAGCCGTGGTGTGCGTTTTCGCCGGAAAACGCGTTTTCGGCCGAAAACGTGTACGTTTGCACTTCCCGGCCACAGGGAAGCTGCTAGCCGGCAATTCTCTGCCTGGTTCTACCCGCTGCCCGGAACGCTACGCAGGGCAAAAGCGATTTTCGTCCTCCGTGCTTGCTTTTTCTCAGAAAGAGCCATGGTGTGCTTTTTCGCCGGAAAACGCTTTTTCGGCCGAAAACGTGTACGTTTGCACTTCCCCGCCACAGGGAAGCTGCTAGCCGGGAATTCTCTGCCTGGTTCTACCCGGTGCTGAGAACGCTACGCAGGGCAAAAGCGATTCTCGTCCTCCGTGCTTGCTTTTTCTCAGAAAGAGCCGTGGTGTGCGTTTTCGCCGGAAAACGCGTTTTCGGCCGAAAACGTGTACGTTTTCACTTCCCGGCCACAGGGAAGCTGCTAGCCGGGAATTCTCTGCCTGGTTCTACCCGCTGCCCGGAACGCTACGCAGGGCAAAAGCGATTCTCGTCCTCCGTGCTTGCTTTTTCTCAGAAAGAGCCGTGGTGTGCGTTTTCGCCGGAAAACGCGTTTTCGGCCGAAAACGTGTACGTTTGCACTTCCCGGCCACAGGGAAGCTGCTAGCCGGGAATTCTCTGCCTGGTTCTACCCGCTGCCCGGAACGCTACGCAGGGCAAAAGCGATTCTCGTCCTCCGTGCTTGCTTTTTCTCAGAAAGAGCCGTGGTGTGCGTTTTCGCCAGAAAACGCGTTTTCGGCCGAAAACGTGTACGTTTGCACTTCCCGGCCACAGGGCAGCTGCTATCCGGGAATTCTCTGCCTGGTTCTACCCGCTGCCCGGAACGCTACGCAGGGCAAAAGCGATTCTCGTCCTCCGTGCTTGCTTTTTCTCAGAAAGAGCCGTGGTGTGCGTTTTCGCCGGAAAACGCGTTTTCGGCCGAAAACGTGTACGTTTGCACTTCCCGGCCACAGGGAAGCTGCTAGCCGGGAATTCTCTGCCTGGTTCTACCCGCTGCCCGGAACGCTACGCAGGGCAAAAGCGATTCTCGTCCTCCGTGCTTGCTTTTTCTCAGAAAGAGCCGTGGTGTGCGTTTTCGCCGCAAAACGCTTTTTCGGCCGAAAACGTGTACGTTTGCACTTCCCCGCCACAGGGAAGCTGCTAGCCGGGAATTCTCTGCCTGGTTCTACCCGCTGCCCGGAACGCTACGCAGGGCAAAAGCGATTCTCGTCCTCCGTGCTTGCTTTTTCTCAGAAAGAGCCGTGGTGTGCGTTTTCGCCGGAAAACGCGTTTTCGGCGAAAACGTGTACGTTTGCACTTCCCGGCCACAGGGAAGCTGCTAGACGGGAATTCTCTGCCTGGTTCTACCCGCTGCCCGGAACACTACGCAGGGCAAAAGCGATTCTCGTCCTCCGTGCTTGCTTTTTTTCAGAAAGAGCCGTGGTGTGCGTTTTCGCGGGAAAAAGCGTTTTCGGCCGAAAACGTGTACGTTTGCACTTCCCGGCCACAGGGCAGCTGCTAGCCGGGAATTCTCTGCCTGGTTCTACCCGCTGCCCGGAACGCTACGCAGGGCAAAAGCGATTCTCGTCCTCCGTGCTTGCTTTTTCTCAGAAAGAGCCGTGGTGTGCGTTTTCGCCGGAAAACGCGTTTTCGGCCGAAAACGTGTACGTTTGCACTTCCCGGCCACAGGGAAGCTGCTAGCCGGGAATTCTCTGCCTGGTTCTACCCGCTGCCCGGAACGCTACGCAGGGCAAAAGCGATTCTCGTCCTCCGTGCTTGCTTTTTCTCAGAAAGAGCCGTGGTGTGCGTTTTCGCCAGAAAACGCGTTTTCGGCCGAAAACGTGTACGTTTGCACTTCCCGGCCACAGGGAAGCTGCTAGCCGGGAATTCTCTGCCTGGTTCTACCCGCTGCCCGGAACGCTACGCAGGGCAAAAGCGATTCTCGTCCTCCGTGCTTGCTTTTTCTCAGAAAGAGCCGTGGTGTGCGTTTTCGCCGGTAAACGCGTTTTCGGCCGAAAACGTGTACGTTTGCACTTCCCGGCCACAGGGAAGCTGCTAGACGGGAATTCTCTGCATGGTTCTACCCGCTGCCCGGAACGCTACGCAGGGCAAAAGCGATTCTCGTCCTCCGTGCTTGCTTTTTCTCAGAAAGAGCCGTGGTGTGCGTTTTCGCCGGAAAACGCGTTTTCGGCGAAAACGTGTACGTTTGCACTTCCCGGCCACAGGGAAGCTGCTAGCCGGGAATTCTCTGCCTGGTTCTACCCGCTGCCCGGAACGCTATGCAGGGCAAAAGCGATTCTCGTCCTCCGTGCTTGCTTTTTCTCAGAAAGAGCCGTGGTGTGCGTTTTCGCCGGTAAACGCGTTTTCGGCCGAAAACGTGTACGTTTGCACTTCCCGGCCACAGGGAAGCTGCTAGACGGGAATTCTCTGCATGGTTCTACCCGCTGCCCGGAACGCTACGCAGGGCAAAAGCGATTCTCGTCCTCCGTGCTTGCTTTTTCTCAGAAAGAGCCGTGGTGTGCGTTTTCGCCGGAAAACGCTTTTTCGGCGAAAACGTGTACGTTTGCACTTCCCGGCCACAGGGAAGCTGCTAGACGGGAATTCTCTGCCTGGTTCTACCCGCTGCCCGGAACACTACGCAGGGCAAAAGCGATTCTCGTCCTCCGTGCTTGCTTTTTCTCAGAAAGAGCCGTGGTGTGCGTTTTCGCGGAAAAAAGCGTTTTCGGCCGAAAACGTGTACGTTTGCACTTCCCGGCCACAGGGCAGGTGCTAGCCGGGAATTCTCTGCCTGGTTCTACCCGCTGCCCGGAACGCTACGCAGGGCAAAAGCGATTCTCGTCCTCCGTGCTTGCTTTTTCTCAGAAAGAGCCGTGGTGTGCGTTTTCGCCGGAAAACGAGTTTTCGGCCGAAAACGTGTACGTTTGCACTTCCCGGCCACAGGGAAGCTGCTAGCCGGGAATTCTCTGCCTGGTTCTACCCGCTGCCCGGAACGCTACGCAGGGCAAAAGCGATTCTCGTCCTCCGTGCTTGCTTTTTCTCAGAAAGAGCCGTGGTGTGCGTTTTCGCCGGAAAACGCGTTTTCGGCCGAAAACGTGTACGTTTGCACTTCCCGGCCACAGGGAAGCTGCTAGCCGGGAATTCTCTGCCTGGTTCTACCCGCTGCCCGGAACGCTACGCAGGGCAAAAGCGATTCTCGTCCTCCGTGCTTGCTTTTTCTCAGAAAGAGCCGTGGTGTGCGTTTTCGCCGGTAAACGCGTTTTCGGCCGAAAACGTGTACGTTTGCACTTCCCGGCCACAGGGAAGCTGCTAGCCGGGAATTCTCTGCCTGGTTCTACCCGCTGCCCGGAACGCTACGCAGGGCAAAAGCGATTCTCGTCCTCCGTGCTTGCTTTTTCTCAGAAAGAGCCGTGGTGTGCGTTTTCGCCGGAAAATGCATTTTCGGCCGAAAACGTGTACGTTTGCACTTCCCGGCCACAGGGAAGCTGCTAGCCGGGAATTCTCTGCCTGGTTCTACCCGCTGCCCGGAACGCTACGCAGGGCAAAAGCGATTCTCGTCCTCCGTGCTTGCTTTTTCTCAGAAAGAGCCGTGGTGTGCGTTTTCGCCAGAAAACGCGTTTTCGGCCGAAAACGTGTACGTTTGCACTTCCCGGCCACAGGGAAGCTGCTAGCCGGGAATTCTCTGCCTGGTTCTACCCGCTGCCCGGAACGCTACGCAGGGCAAAAGCGATTCTCGTCCTCCGTGCTTGCTTTTTCTCAGAAAGAGCCGTGGTGTGCGTTTTCGCCGGTAAACGCGTTTTCGGCCGAAAACGTGTACGTTTGCACTTCCCGGCCACAGGGAAGCTGCTAGACGGGAATTCTCTGCATGGTTCTACCCGCTGCCCGGAACGCTACGCAGGGCAAAAGCGATTCTCGTCCTCCGTGCTTGCTTTTTCTCAGAAAGAGCCGTGGTGTGCGTTTTCGCCGGAAAACGCGTTTTCGGCGAAAACGTGTACGTTTGCACTTCCCGGCCACAGGGAAGCTGCTAGACGGGAATTCTCTGCCTGGTTCTA
Source organism: Athene noctua (assembly GCF_965140245.1). Classification (NCBI taxonomy): domain Eukaryota; kingdom Metazoa; phylum Chordata; class Aves; order Strigiformes; family Strigidae; genus Athene; species Athene noctua. Next base: position 99,817 of record NW_027437587.1, read on the forward strand.
CCCGCTGCCCGGAACACTACGCAGGGCAAAAGCGATTCTCGTCCTCCGTGCTTGCTTTTTCTCAGAAAGAGCCGTGGTGTGCGTTTTCGCGGGAAAAAGCGTTTTCGGCCGAAAACGTGTACGTTTACACTTCCCGGCCACAGGGAAGCTGCTAGCCGGGAATTCTCTGCCTGGTTCTACCCGCTGCCCGGAACGCTACGCAGGGCAAAAGCGATTCTCGTCCTCCGTGCTTGCTTTTTCTCAGAAAGAGCCGTGGTGTGCGTTTTCGCCGGAAAACGCCTTTTCGGCCGAAAACGTGTACGTTTGCACTTCCCGGCCACAGGGCAGCTGCTAGCCGGGAATTCTCTGCCTGGTTCTACCCGCTGCCCGGAACGCTACGCAGGGCAAAAGCGATTCTCGTCCTCCGTGCTTGCTTTTTCTCAGAAAGAGCCGTGGTGTGCGTTTTCGCCAGAAAACGCGTTTTCGGCCGAAAACGTGTACGTTTGCACTTCCCCGCCACAGGGAAGCTGCTAGCCGGGAATTCTCTGCCTGGTTCTACCCGCTGCCCGGAACGCTACGCAGGGCAAAAGCGATTCTCGTCCTCCGTGCTTGCTTTTTCTCAGAAAGAGCCGTGGTGTGCGTTTTCGCCGGTAAACGCATTTTCGGCCGAAAACGTGTACGTTTGCACTTCCCGGCCACAGGGAAGCTGCTAGCCGGGAATTCTCTGCCTGGTTCTACCCGCTGCCCGGAACGCTACGCAGGGCAAAAGCGATTCTCGTCCTCCGTGCTTGCTTTTTCTCAGAAAGAGCCGTGGTGTGCGTTTTCGCCGGTAAACGCGTTTTCGGCCGAAAACGTGTACGTTTGCACTTCCCGGCCACAGGGAAGCTGCTAGACGGGAATTCTCTGCCTGGTTCTACCCGCTGCCCGGAACGCTACGCAGGGCAAAAGCGATTCTCGTCCTCCGTGCTTGCTTTTTCTCAGAAAGAGCCGTGGTGTGCGTTTTCGCCGGAAAACGCGTTTTCGGCGAAAACGTGTACGTTTGCACTTCCCGGCCACAGGGAAGCTGCTAGACGGGAATTCTCTGCCTGGTTCTACCCGCTGCCCGGAACACTACGCAGGGCAAAAGCGATTCTCGTCCTCCGTGCTTGCTTTTTCTCAGAAAGAGCCGTGGTGTGCGTTTTCGCGGGAAAAAGCGTTTTCGGCCGAAAACGTGTACGTTTACACTTCCCGGCCACAGGGAAGCTGCTAGCCGGGAATTCTCTGCCTGGTTCTACCCGCTGCCCGGAACGCTACGCAGGGCAAAAGCGATTCTCGTCCTCCGTGCTTGCTTTTTCTCAGAAAGAGCCGTGGTGTGCGTTTTCGCCGGAAAACGCCTTTTCGGCCGAAAACGTGTACGTTTGCACTTCCCGGCCACAGGGCAGCTGCTAGCCGGGAATTCTCTGCCTGGTTCTACCCGCTGCCCGGAACGCTACGCAGGGCAAAAGCGATTCTCGTCCTCCGTGCTTGCTTTTTCTCAGAAAGAGCCGTGGTGTGCGTTTTCGCCAGAAAACGCGTTTTCGGCCGAAAACGTGTACGTTTGCACTTCCCCGCCACAGGGAAGCTGCTAGCCGGGAATTCTCTGCCTGGTTCTACCCGCTGCCCGGAACGCTACGCAGGGCAAAAGCGATTCTCGTCCTCCGTGCTTGCTTTTTCTCAGAAAGAGCCGTGGTGTGCGTTTTCGCCGGTAAACGCATTTTCGGCCGAAAACGTGTACGTTTGCACTTCCCGGCCACAGGGAAGCTGCTAGCCGGGAATTCTCTGCCTGGTTCTACCCGCTGCCCGGAACGCTACGCAGGGCAAAAGCGATTCTCGTCCTCCGTGCTTGCTTTTTCTCAGAAAGAGCCGTGGTGTGCGTTTTCGCCGCAAAACGCGTTTTCGGCCGAAAACGTGTACGTTTGCACTTCCCCGCCACAGGGAAGCTGCTAGCCGGGAATTCTCTGCCTGGTTCTACCCGCTGCCCGGAACGCTACGCAGGGCAAAAGCGATTCTCGTCCTCCGTGCTTGCTTTTTCTCAGAAAGAGCCGTGGTGTGCGTTTTCGCCGGAAAACGCGTTTTCGGCCGAAAACGTGTACGTTTGCACTTCCCGGCCACAGGGAAGCTGCTAGCCGGGAATTCTCTGCCTGGTTCTACCCGCTGCCCGGAACGCTACGCAGGGCAAAAGCGATTTTCGTCCTCCGTGCTTGCTTTTTCTCAGAAAGAGCCGTGGTGTGCGTTTTCGCGGGAAAATGCGTTTTCGGCCGAAAACGTGTACGTTTGCACTTCCCGGCCACAGGGCAGCTGCTAGCCGGGAATTCTCTGCCTGGTTCTACCCGCTGCCCGGAACGCTACGCAGGGCAAAAGCGATTCTCGTCCTCCGTGCTTGCTTTTTCTCAGAAAGAGCCGTGGTGTGCGTTTTCGCCGGAAAACGCCTTTTCGGCCGAAAACGTGTACGTTTGCACTTCCCGGCCACAGGGAAGCTGCTAGCCGGGAATTCTCTGCCTGGTTCTACCCGCTGCCCGGAACGCTACGCAGGGCAAAAGCGATTCTCGTCCTCCGTGCTTGCTTTTTCTCAGAAAGAGCTGTGGTGTGCGTTTTCGTCGGTAAACGCGTTTTCGGCCGAAAACGTGTACGTTTGCACTTCCCGGCCACAGGGAAGCTGCTAGCCGGGAATTCTCTGCCTGGTTCTACCCGCTGCCCGGAACGCTACGCAGGACAAAAGCGATTCTCGTCCTCCGTGCTTGCTTTTTCTCAGAAAGAGCCGTGGTGTGCGTTTTCGCCGGAAAACGCCTTTTCGGCCGAAAACGTGTACGTTTGCACTTCCCGGCCACAGGGAAGCTGCTAGCCGGGAATTCTCTGCCTGGTTCTACCCGCTGCCCGGAACGCTACGCAGGGCAAAAGCGATTCTCGTCCTCCGTGCTTGCTTTTTCTCAGAAAGAGCCGTGGTGTGCGTTTTCGCCGGTAAACGCGTTTTCGGCCGAAAACGTGTACGTTTGCACTTCCCGGCCACAGGGAAGCTGCTAGCCGGGAATTCTCTGCCTGGTTCTACCCGCTGCCCGGAACGCTACGCAGGGCAAAAGCGATTCTCGTCCTCCGTGCTTGCTTTTTCTCAGAAAGAGCCGTGGTGTGCGTTTTCGCCGGTAAACGCATTTTCGGCCGAAAACGTGTACGTTTGCACTTCCCGGCCACAGGGAAGCTGCTAGCCGGGAATTCTCTGCCTGGTTCTACCCGCTGCCCGGAACGCTACGCAGGGCAAAAGCGATTCTCGTCCTCCGTGCTTGCTTTTTCTCAGAAAGAGCCGTGGTGTGCGTTTTCGCCGCAAAACGCGTTTTCGGCCGAAAACGTGTACGTTTGCACTTCCCCGCCACAGGGAAGCTGCTAGCCGGGAATTCTCTGCCTGGTTCTACCCGCTGCCCGGAACGCTACGCAGGGCAAAAGCGATTCTCGTCCTCCGTGCTTGCTTTTTCTCAGAAAGAGCCGTGGTGTGCGTTTTCGCCGGAAAACGCGTTTTCGGCCGAAAACGTGTACGTTTGCACTTCCCGGCCACAGGGAAGCTGCTAGCCGGGAATTCTCTGCCTGGTTCTACCCGCTGCCCGGAACGCTACGCAGGGCAAAAGCGATTTTCGTCCTCCGTGCTTGCTTTTTCTCAGAAAGAGCCGTGGTGTGCGTTTTCGCGGGAAAATGCGTTTTCGGCCGAAAACGTGTACGTTTGCACTTCCCGGCCACAGGGCAGCTGCTAGCCGGGAATTCTCTGCCTGGTTCTACCCGCTGCCCGGAACGCTACGCAGGGCAAAAGCGATTCTCGTCCTCCGTGCTTGCTTTTTCTCAGAAAGAGCCGTGGTGTGCGTTTTCGCCGGAAAACGCCTTTTCGGCCGAAAACGTGTACGTTTGCACTTCCCGGCCACAGGGAAGCTGCTAGCCGGGAATTCTCTGCCTGGTTCTACCCGCTGCCCGGAACGCTACGCAGGGCAAAAGCGATTCTCGTCCTCCGTGATTGCTTTTTCTCAGAAAGAGCTGTGGTGTGCGTTTTCGTCGGTAAACGCGTTTTCGGCCGAAAACGTGTACGTTTGCACTTCCCGGCCACAGGGAAGCTGCTAGCCGGGAATTCTCTGCCTGGTTCTACCCGCTGCCCGGAACGCTACGCAGGACAAAAGCGATTCTCGTCCTCCGTGCTTGCTTTTTCTCAGAAAGAGCCGTGGTGTGCGTTTTCGCCGGAAAACGCGTTTTCGGCGAAAACGTGTACGTTTGCACTTCCCGGCCACAGGGAAGCTGCTAGCCGGGAATTCTCTGCCTGGTTCTACCCGCTGCCCGGAACGCTACGCAGGGCAAAAGCGATTCTCGTCCTCCGTGCTTGCTTTTTCTCAGAAAGAGCCGTGGTGTGCGTTTTCGCCGGAAAACGCGTTTTCGGCCGAAAACGTGTACGTTTGCACTTCCCGGCCACAGGGAAGCTGCTAGCCGGGAATTCTCTGCCTGGTTCTACCCGCTGCCCGGAACGCTACGCAGGGCAAAAGCGATTCTCGTCCTCCGTGCTTGCTTTTTCTCAGAAAGAGCCGTGGTGTGCGTTTTCGCCGGAAAACGCGTTTTCGGCCGAAAACGTGTACGTTTGCACTTCCCGGCCACAGGGAAGCTGCTAGACGGGAATTCTCTGCATGGTTCTACCCGCTGCCCGGAACGCTACGCAGGGCAAAAGCGATTCTCGTCCTCCGTGCTTGCTTTTTCTCAGAAAGAGCCGTGGTGTGCGTTTTCGCCGGAAAACGCGTTTTCGGCGAAAACGTGTACGTTTGCACTTCCCGGCCACAGGGAAGCTGCTAGCCGGGAATTCTCTGCCTGGTTCTACCCGCTGCCCGGAACACTACGCAGGGCAAAAGCGATTCTCGTCCTCCGTGCTTGCTTTTTCTCAGAAAGAGCCGTGGTGTGCGTTTTCGCCGGAAAACGCGTTTTCGACCGAAAACGTGTACGTTTGCACTTCCCGGCCACAGGGAAGCTGCTAGCCGGGAATTCTCTGCCTGGTTCTACCCGCTGCCCGGAACACTACGCAGGGCAAAAGCGATTCTCGTCCTCCGTGCTTGCTTTTTCTCAGAAAGAGCCGTGGTGTGCGTTTTCGCCGGAAAACGCGTTTTCGACCGAAAACGTGTACGTTTGCACTTCCCCGCACAGGGAAGCTGATAGCCGGGAATTCTCTGCCTGGTTCTACCCGCTGCCCGGAACGCTACGCAGGGCAAAAGCAATTCTCGTCCTCCGTGCTTGCTTTTTCTCAGAAAGAGCCGTGGTGTGCGTTTTCGCCGGAAAACGCGTTTTCGGCCGAAAACGTGTACGTTTGCACTTCCCGGCCACAGGGAAGCTGCTAGCCGGCAATTCTCTGACTGGTTCTACCCGCTGCCCGGAACGCTACGCAGGGCAAAAGCGATTTTCGTCCTCCGTGCTTGCTTTTTCTCAGAAAGAGCCATGGTGTGCTTTTTCGCCGGAAAACGATTTTTCGGCCGAAAACGTGTACGTTTGCACTTCCCGGCCACAGGGAAGCTGCTAGCCGGGAATTCTCTGCCTGGTTCTACCCGCTGCTGAGAACGCTACGCAGGGCAAAAGCGATTCTCGTCCTCCTTGCTTGCTTTTTCTCAGAAAGAGCCGTGGTGTGCGTTTTCGTCGGAAAACGCGTTTTCGGCCGAAAACGTGTACGTTTGCACTTCCCGGCCACAGGGAAGCTGCTAGCCGGGAATTCTCTGCCTGGTTCTACCCGTTGCCCGGAACGCTACGCAGGGCAAAAGCGATTCTCGTCCTCCGTGCTTGCTTTTTCTCAGAAAGAGCCGTGGTGTGCGTTTTCGCCGGAAAACGCCTTTTCGGCCGAAAACGTGTACGTTTGCACTTCCCGGCCACAGGGAAGCTGCTAGCCGGGAATTCTCTGCCTGGTTCTACCCGCTGCCCGGAACGCTACGCAGGGCAAAAGCGATTCTCGTCCTCCGTGCTTGCTTTTTCTCAGAAAGAGCCGTGGTGTGCGTTTTCGCCGGTAAACGCGTTTTCGGCCGAAAACGTGTACGTTTGCACTTCCCGGCCACAGGGAAGCTGCTAGACGGGAATTCTCTGCATGGTTCTACCCGCTGCCCGGAACGCTACGCAGGGCAAAAGCGATTCTCGTCCTCCGTGCTTGCTTTTTCTCAGAAAGAGCCGTGGTGTGCGTTTTCGCCGGAAAACGCGTTTTCGGCGAAAACGTGTACGTTTGCACTTCCCGGCCACAGGGAAGGTGCTAGCCGGGAATTCTCTGCCTGGTTCTACCCGCTGCCCGGAACACTACGCAGGGCAAAAGCGATTCTCGTCCTCCGTGCTTGCTTTTTCTCAGAAAGAGCCGTGGTGTGCGTTTTCGCCGGTAAACGCGTTTTCGACCGAAAACGTGTACGTTTGCACTTCCCGGCCACAGGGAAGCTGCTAGCCGGGAATTCTCTGCCTGGTTCTACCCGCTGCCCGGAACACTACGCAGGGCAAAAGCGATTCTCGTCCTCCGTGCTTGCTTTTTCTCAGAAAGAGCCGTGGTGTGCGTTTTCGCCGGAAAACGCGTTTTCGACCGAAAACGTGTACGTTTGCACTTCCCCGCACAGGGAAGCTGCTAGCCGGGAATTCTCTGCCTGGTTCTACCCGCTGCCCGGAACGCTACGCAGGGCAAAAGCAATTCTCGTCCTCCGTGCTTGCTTTTTCTCAGAAAGAGCCGTGGTGTGCGTTTTCGCCGGAAAACGCGTTTTCGGCCGAAAACGTGTACGTTTGCACTTCCCGGCCACAGGGAAGCTGCTAGCCGGCAATTCTCTGACTGGTTCTACCCGCTGCCCGGAATGCTACGCAGGGCAAAAGCGATTTTCGTCCTCCGTGCTTGCTTTTTCTCAGAAAGAGCCATGGTGTGCTTTTTCGCCGGAAAACGGTTTTTCGGCCGAAAACGTGTACGTTTGCACTTCCCGGCCACAGGGAAGCTGCTAGCCGGGAATTCTCTGCCTGGTTCTACCCGCTGCTGAGAACGCTACGCAGGGCAAAAGCGATTCTCGTCCTCCGTGCTTGCTTTTTCTCAGAAAGAGCCGTGGTGTGCGTTTTCGCCGGAAAACGCGTTTTCGGCCGAAAACGTGTACGTTTGCACTTCCCGGCCACAGGGAAGCTGCTAGCCGGGAATTCTCTGCCTGGTTCTACCCGCTGCCCGGAACGCTACGCAGGGCAAAAGCGATTTTCGTCCTCCGTGCTTGCTTTTTCTCAGAAAGAGCCGTGGTGTGCGTTTTCGCGGGAAAACGCGTTTTCGGCCGAAAACGTGTACGTTTGCACTTCCCCGCCACAGGGAAGCTGCTAGCCGGGAATTCTCTGCCTGGTTCTACCCGCTGCCCGGAACGCTACGCAGGGCAAAAGCGATTCTCGTCCTCCGTGCTTGCTTTTTCTCAGAAAGAGCCGTGGTGTGCGTTTTCGCGGGAAAAAGCGTTTTCGGCCGAAAACGTGTACGTTTGCACTTCCCGGCCACAGGGCAGCTGCTAGCCGGGAATTCTCTGCCTGGTTCTACCCGCTGCCCGGAACGCTACGCAGGGCAAAAGCGATTCTCGTCCTCCGTGCTTGCTTTTTCTCAGAAAGAGCCGTGGTGTGCGTTTTCGCCGGAAAACGCGTTTTCGGCCGAAAACGTGTACGTTTGCACTTCCCGGCCACAGGGAAGCTGCTAGCCGGGAATTCTCTGCCTGGTTCTACCCGCTGCCCGGAACGCTACGCAGGGCAAAAGCGATTCTCGTCCTCCGTGCTTGCTTTTTCTCAGAAAGAGCCGTGGTGTGCGTTTTCGCCAGAAAACGCGTTTTCGGCCAAAAACGTGTACGTTTGCACTTCCCGGCCACAGGGAAGCTGCTAGCCGGGAATTCTCTGCCTGGTTCTACCCGCTGCCCGGAACGCTACGCAGGGCAAAAGCGATTCTCGTCCTCCGTGCTTGCTTTTTCTCAGAAAGAGCCGTGGTGTGCGTTTTCGCCGGTAAACGCGTTTTCGGCCGAAAACGTGTACGTTTGCACTTCCCGGCCACAGGGAAGCTGCTAGACGGGAATTCTCTGCCTGGTTCTACCCGCTGCCCGGAACGCTACGCAGGGCAAAAGCGATTCTCGTCCTCCGTGCTTGCTTTTTCTCAGAAAGAGCCGTGGTGTGCGTTTTCGCCGGTAAACGCGTTTTCGGCCGAAAACGTGTACGTTTGCACTTCCCGGCCACAGGGAAGCTGCTAGACGGGAATTCTCTGCATGGTTCTACCCGCTGCCCGGAACGCTACGCAGGGCAAAAGCGATTCTCGTCCTCCGTGCTTGCTTTTTCTCAGAAAGAGCCGTGGTGTGCATTTTCGCGGGAAAACGCGTTTTCGGCCGAAAACGTGTACGTTTGCACTTCCCGGCCACAGGGAAGCTGCTAGCCGGCAATTCGCTGCCTATTTCTACCCGCTGCTCAGAACGCTACGCAGGGCAAAAGCGATTCTCGTCCTCCGTGCTTGCTTTTTCTCAGAAAGAGCCGTGGTGTGCGTTTTCGCCGGAAAACGAGTTTTCGGGCGAAAACGTGTACGTTTGCACTTCCCCGCCACAGGGAAGCTGCTAGCCGGGAATTCTCTGCCTGGTTCTACCCGCTGCCCGGAACGCTACGCAGGGCAAAAGCGATTCTCGTCCTCCGTGCTTGCTTTATCTCAGAAAGAGCCGTGGTGTGCGTTTTCGCCGGAAAACGCGTTTTCGGCCGAAAACGTGTACGTTTGCACTTCCCCGCCACAGGGAAGCTGCTAGCAGGGAATTCTCTGCCTGGTTCTACCCGCTGCCCGGAACGCTACGCAGGGCAAAAGCGATTCTCGTCCTCCGTGCTTGCTTTTTCTCAGAAAGAGCCGTGGTGTGCATTTTCGCGGCAAAACGCGTTTTCGGCCGAAAACGTGTACGTTTGCACTTCCCGGCCACAGGGAAGCTGCTAGCCGGGAATTCTCTGCCTGGTTCTACCCGCTGCCCGGAACGCTACGCAGGGCAAAAGCGATTCTCGTCCTCCGTGCTTGCTTTTTCTCAGAAAGAGCCGTGGTGTGCGTTTTCGCCGGAAAACGCCTTTTCGGCCGAAAACGTGTACGTTTGCACTTCCCGGCCACAGGGAAGCTGCTAGACGGGAATTCTCTGCCTGGTTCTACCCGCTGCCCGGAACGCTACGCAGGGCAAAAGCGATTCTCGTCCTCCGTGCTTGCTTTTTCTCAGAAAGAGCCGTGGTGTGCGTTTTCGCCGGTAAACGCGTTTTCGGCCGAAAACGTGTACGTTTGCACTTCCCGGCCACAGGGAAGCTGCTAGCCGGGAATTCTCTGCCTGGTTCTACCCGCTGCCCGGAACACTACGCAGGGCAAAAGCGATTCTCGTCCTCCGTGCTTGCTTTTTCTCAGAAAGAGCCGTGGTGTGCGTTTTCGCCGGAAAACGCGTTTTCGACCGAAAACGTGTACGTTTGCACTTCCCCGCACAGGGAAGCTGCTAGCCGGGAATTCTCTGCCTGGTTCTACCCGCTGCCCGGAACGCTACGCAGGGCAAAAGCAATTCTCGTCCTCCGTGCTTGCTTTTTCTCAGAAAGAGCCGTGGTGTGCGTTTTCGCCGGAAAACGCGTTTTCGGCCGAAAACGTGTACGTTTGCACTTCCCGGCCACAGGGAAGCTGCTAGCCGGCAATTCTCTGACTGGTTCTACCCGCTGCCCGGAACGCTACGCAGGGCAAAAGCGATTTTCGTCCTCCGTGCTTGCTTTTTCTCAGAAAGAGCCATGGTGTGCTTTTTCGCCGGAAAACGCTTTTTCGGCCGAAAACGTGTACGTTTGCACTTCCCGGCCACAGGGAAGCTGCTAGCCGGGAATTCTCTGCCTGGTTCTACCCGCTGCTGAGAACGCTACGCAGGGCAAAAGCGATTCTCGTCCTCCGTGCTTGCTTTTTCTCAGAAAGAGCCGTGGTGTGCGTTTTCGCCGGAAAACGCGTTTTCGGCCGAAAACGTGTACGTTTGCACTTCCCGGCCACAGGGAAGCTGCTAGCCGGGAATTCTCTGCCTGGTTCTACCCGCTGCCCGGAACGCTACGCAGGGCAAAAGCGATTCTCGTCCTCCGTGCTTGCTTTTTCTCAGAAAGAGCCGTGGTGTGCGTTTTCGCCGGAAAACGCCTTTTCGGCCGAAAACGTGTACGTTTGCACTTCCCGGCCACAGGGAAGCTGCTAGCCGGGAATTCTCTGCCTGGTTCTACCCGCTGCCCGGAACGCTACGCAGGGCAAAAGCGATTCTCGTCCTCCGTGCTTGCTTTTTCTCAGAAAGAGCCGTGGTGTGCGTTTTCGCCGGAAAACGCGTTTTCGGCGAAAACGTGTACGTTTGCACTTCCCGGCCACAGGGAAGCTGCTAGCCGGGAATTCTCTGCCTGGTTCTACCCGCTGCCCGGAACACTACGCAGGGCAAAAGCGATTCTCGTCCTCCGTGCTTGCTTTTTCTCAGAAAGAGCCGTGGTGTGCGTTTTCGCCGGAAAACGCGTTTTCGGCCGAAAACGTGTACGTTTGCACTTCCCGGCCACAGGGAAGCTGCTAGCCGGGAATTCTCTGCCTGGTTCTACCCGCTGCCCGGAACGCTACGCAGGGCAAAAGCGATTCTCGTCCTCCGTGCTTGCTTTTTCTCAGAAAGAGCCGTGGTGTGCGTTTTCGCCGGTAAACGCGTTTTCGACCGAAAACGTGTACGTTTGCACTTCCCGGCCACAGGGAAGCTGCTAGCCGGGAATTCTCTGCCTGGTTCTACCCGCTGCCCGGAACACTACGCAGGGCAAAAGCGATTCTCGTCCTCCGTGCTTGCTTTTTCTCAGAAAGAGCCGTGGTGTGCGTTTTCGCCGGAAAACGCGTTTTCGACCGAAAACGTGTACGTTTGCACTTCCCCGCACAGGGAAGCTGCTAGCCGGGAATTCTCTGCCTGGTTCTACCCGCTGCCCGGAACGCTACGCAGGGCAAAAGCAATTCTCGTCCTCCGTGCTTGCTTTTTCTCAGAAAGAGCCGTGGTGTGCGTTTTCGCCGGAAAACGCGTTTTCGGCCGAAAACGTGTACGTTTGCACTTCCCGGCCACAGGGAAGCTGCTAGCCGGCAATTCTCTGACTGGTTCTACCCGCTGCCCGGAACGCTACGCAGGGCAAAAGCGATTCTCGTCCTCTGTGCTTGCTTTTTCTCAGAAAGAGCCGTGGTGTGCGTTTTCGCCGGAAAACGCCTTTTCGGCCGAAAACGTGTACGTTTGCACTTCCCGGCCACAGGGAAGCTGCTAGACGGGAATTCTCTGCCTGGTTCTACCCGCTGCCCGGAACGCTACGCAGGGCAAAAGCGATTCTCGTCCTCCGTGCTTGCTTTTTCTCAGAAAGAGCCGTGGTGTGCGTTTTCGCCGGTAAACGCGTTTTCGGCCGAAAACGTGTACGTTTGCACTTCCCGGCCACAGGGAAGCTGCTAGCCGGGAATTCTCTGCCTGGTTCTACCCGCTGCCCGGAACACTACGCAGGGCAAAAGCGATTCTCGTCCTCCGTGCTTGCTTTTTCTCAGAAAGAGCCGTGGTGTGCGTTTTCGCCGGAAAACGCGTTTTCGACCGAAAACGTGTACGTTTGCACTTCCCCGCACAGGGAAGCTGCTAGCCGGGAATTCTCTGCCTGGTTCTACCCGCTGCCCGGAACGCTACGCAGGGCAAAAGCAATTCTCGTCCTCCGTGCTTGCTTTTTCTCAGAAAGAGCCGTGGTGTGCGTTTTCGCCGGAAAACGCGTTTTCGGCCGAAAACTTGTACGTTTGCACTTCCCGGCCACAGGGAAGCTGCTAGCCGGCAATTCTCTGACTGGTTCTACCCGCTGCCCGGAACGCTACGCAGGGCAAAAGCGATTTTCGTCCTCCGTGCTTGCTTTTTCTCAGAAAGAGCCATGGTGTGCTTTTTCGCCGGAAAACGCTTTTTCGGCCGAAAACGTGTACGTTTGCACTTCCCGGCCACAGGGAAGCTGCTAGCCGGGAATTCTCTGCCTGGTTCTACCCGCTGCCCGGAACGCTACGCAGGGCAAAAGCGATTCTCGTCCTCCGTGCTTGCTTTTTCTCAGAAAGAGCCGTGGTGTGCGTTTTCGCCGGAAAACGCGTTTTCGGCCGAAAACGTGTACGTTTGCACTTCCCGGCCACAGGGAAGCTGCTAGCCGGGAATTCTCTGCCTGGTTCTACCCGCTGCCCGGAACGCTACGCAGGGCAAAAGCGATTCTCGTCCTCCGTGCTTGCTTTTTCTCAGAAAGAGCCGTGGTGTGCGTTTTCGCCGGAAAACGCCTTTTCGGCCGAAAACGTGTACGTTTGCACTTCCCGGCCACAGGGAAGCTGCTAGCCGGGAATTCTCTGCCTGGTTCTACCCGCTGCCCGGAACGCTACGCAGGGCAAAAGCGATTCTCGTCCTCCGTGCTTGCTTTTTCTCAGAAAGAGCCGTGGTGTGCGTTTTCGCCGGTAAACGCGTTTTCGGACGAAAACGTGTACGTTTGCACTTCCCGGCCACAGGGAAGCTGCTAGACGGGAATTCTCTGCATGGTTCTACCCGCTGCCCGGAACGCTACGCAGGGCAAAAGCGATTCTCGTCCTCCGTGCTTGCTTTTTCTCAGAAAGAGCCGTGGTGTGCGTTTTCGCCGGAAAACGTGTTTTCGGCGAAAACGTGTACGTTTGCATTCCCGGCCACAGGGAAGCTGCTAGCCGGGAATTCTCTGCCTGGTTCTACCCGCTGCCCGGAACACTACGCAGGGCAAAAGCGATTCTCGTCCTCCGTGCTTGCTTTTTCTCAGAAAGAGCCGTGGTGTGCGTTTTCGCCGGAAAACGCGTTTTCGGCCGAAAACGTGTACGTTTGCACTTCCCGGCCACAGGGAAGCTGCTAGCCGGGAATTCTCTGCCTGGTTCTACCCGCTGCCCGGAACGCTACGCAGGGCAAAAGCGATTCTCGTCCTCCGTGCTTGCTTTTTCTCAGAAAGAGCCGTGGTGTGCGTTTTCGCCGGTAAACGCGTTTTCGACCGAAAACGTGTACGTTTGCACTTCCCGGCCACAGGGAAGCTGCTAGCCGGGAATTCTCTGCCTGGTTCTACCCGCTGCCCGGAACACTACGCAGGGCAAAAGCGATTCTCGTCCTCCGTGCTTGCTTTTTCTCAGAAAGAGCCGTGGTGTGCGTTTTCGCCGGAAAACGCGTTTTCGACCGAAAACGTGTACGTTTGCACTTCCCCGCACAGGGAAGCTGCTAGCCGGGAATTCTCTGCCTGGTTCTACCCGCTGCCCGGAACGCTACGCAGGGCAAAAGCAATTCTCGTCCTCCGTGCTTGCTTTTTCTCAGAAAGAGCCGTGGTGTGCGTTTTCGCCGGAAAACGCGTTTTCGGCCGAAAACGTGTACGTTTGCACTTCCCGGCCACAGGGAAGCTGCTAGCCGGCAATTCTCTGACTGGTTCTACCCGCTGCCCGGAACGCTACGCAGGGCAAAAGCGATTTTCGTCCTCCGTGCTTGCTTTTTCTCAGAAAGAGCCATGGTGTGCTTTTTCGCCGGAAAACGCTTTTTCGGCCGAAAACGTGTACGTTTGCACTTCCCGGCCACAGGGAAGCTGCTAGCCGGGAATTCTCTGCCTGGTTCTACCCGCTGCCCGGAACGCTACGCAGGGCAAAAGCGATTCTCGTCCTCCGTGCTTGCTTTTTCTCAGAAAGAGCCGTGGTGTGCGTTTTCGCCGGAAAACGCGTTTTCGGCCGAAAACGTGTACGTTTGCACTTCCCGGCCACAGGGAAGCTGCTAGCCGGGAATTCTCTGCCTGGTTCTACCCGCTGCCCGGAACGCTACGCAGGGCAAAAGCGATTCTCGTCCTCCGTGCTTGCTTTTTCTCAGAAAGAGCCGTGGTGTGCGTTTTCGCGGGAAAAAGCGTTTTCGGCCGAAAACGTGTACGTTTGCACTTCCCGGCCACAGGGCAGCTGCTAGCCGGGAATTCTCTGCCTGGTTCTACCCGCTGCCCGGAACGCTACGCAGGGCAAAAGCGATTCTCGTCCTCCGTGCTTGCTTTTTCTCAGAAAGAGCCGTGGTGTGCGTTTTCGCCGGAAAACGCGTTTTCGGCCGAAAACGTGTACGTTTGCACTTCCCGGCCACAGGGAAGCTGCTAGCCGGGAATTCTCTGCCTGGTTCTACCCGCTGCCCGGAACGCTACGCAGGGCAAAAGCGATTCTCGTCCTACGTGCTTGCTTTTTCTCAGAAAGAGCCGTGGTGTGCGTTTTCGCCAGAAAACGCGTTTTCGGCCAAAAACGTGTACGTTTGCACTTCCCGGCCACAGGGAAGCTGCTAGCCGGGAATTCTCTGCCTCGTTCTACCCGCTGCCCGGAACGCTACGCAGGGCAAAAGCGATTCTCGTCCTCCGTGCTTGCTTTTTCTCAGAAAGAGCCGTGGTGTGCGTTTTCGCCGGTAAACGCGTTTTCGGCCGAAAACGTGTACGTTTGCACTTCCCGGCCACAGGGAAGCTGCTAGACGGGAATTCTCTGCCTGGTTCTACCCGCTGCCCGGAACGCTACGCAGGGCAAAAGCGATTCTCGTCCTCCGTGCTTGCTTTTTCTCAGAAAGAGCCGTGGTGTGCGTTTTCGCCGGTAAACGCGTTTTCGGCCGAAAACGTGTACGTTTGCACTTCCCGGCCACAGGGAAGCTGCTAGACGGGAATTCTCTGCATGGTTCTACCCGCTGCCCGGAACGCTACGCAGGGCAAAAGCGATTCTCGTCCTCCGTGCTTGCTTTTTCTCAGAAAGAGCCGTGGTGTGCTTTTTCGCCGGAAAACGCGTTTTCGGCGAAAACGTGTACGTTTGCACTTCCCGGCCACAGGGAAGCTGCTAGCCGGGAATTCTCTGCCTGGTTCTACCCGCTGCCCGGAACACTACGCAGGGCAAAAGCGATTCTCGTCCTCCGTGCTTGCTTTTTCTCAGAAAGAGCCGTGGTGTGCGTTTTCGCCGGAAAACGCGTTTTCGGCCGAAAACGTGTACGTTTGCACTTCCCGGCCACAGGGAAGCTGCTAGCCGGGAATTCTCTGCCTGGTTCTACCCGCTGCCCGGAACGCTACGCAGGGCAAAAGCGATTCTCGTCCTCCGTGCTTGCTTTTTCTCAGAAAGAGCCGTGGTGTGCGTTTTCGCCGGAAAACGCGTTTTCGGCGAAAACGTGTACGTTTGCACTTCCCGGCCACAGGGAAGCTGCTAGCCGGGAATTCTCTGCCTGGTTCTACCCGCTGCCCGGAACACTACGCAGGGCAAAAGCGATTCTCGTCCTCCGTGCTTGCTTTTTCTCAGAAAGAGCCGTGGTGTGCGTTTTCGCCGGAAAACGCGTTTTCGGCCGAAAACGTGTACGTTTGCACTTCCCGGCCACAGGGAAGCTGCTAGCCGGGAATTCTCTGCCTGGTTCTACCCGCTGCCCGGAACGCTACGCAGGGCAAAAGCGATTCTCGTCCTCCGTGCTTGCTTTTTCTCAGAAAGAGCCGTGGTGTGCTTTTTCGCCGGTAAACGCTTTTTCGACCGAAAACGTGTACGTTTGCACTTCCCGGCCACAGGGAAGCTGCTAGCCGGGAATTCTCTGCCTGGTTCTACCCGCTGCCCGGAACACTACGCAGGGCAAAAGCGATTCTCGTCCTCCGTGCTTGCTTTTTCTCAGAAAGAGCCGTGGTGTGCGTTTTCGCCGGAAAACGCGTTTTCGACCGAAAACGTGTACGTTTGCACTTCCCCGCACAGGGAAGCTGCTAGCCGGGAATTCTCTGCCTGGTTCTACCCGCTGCCCGGAACGCTACGCAGGGCAAAAGCAATTCTCGTCCTCCGTGCTTGCTTTTTCTCAGAAAGAGCCGTGGTGTGCGTTTTCGCCGGAAAACGCGTTTTCGGCCGAAAACGTGTACGTTTGCACTTCCCGGCCACAGGGAAGCTGCTAGCCGGCAATTCTCTGACTGGTTCTACCCGCTGCCCGGAACGCTACGCAGGGCAAAAGCGATTTTCGTCCTCCGTGCTTGCTTTTTCTCAGAAAGAGCCATGGTGTGCTTTTTCGCCGGAAAACGCTTTTTCGGCCGAAAACGTGTACGTTTGCACTTCCCGGCCACAGGGAAGCTGCTAGCCGGGAATTCTCTGCCTGGTTCTACCCGCTGCTGAGAACGCTACGCAGGGCAAAAGCGATTCTCGTCCTCCGTGCTTGCTTTTTCTCAGAAAGAGCCGTGGTGTGCGTTTTCGCCGGAAAACGCGTTTTCGGCCGAAAACGTGTACGTTTGCACTTCCCGGCCACAGGGAAGCTGCTAGCCGGGAATTCTCTGCCTGGTTCTACCCGCTGCCCGGAACGCTACGCAGGGCAAAAGCGATTCTCGTCCTCCGTGCTTGCTTTTTCTCAGAAAGAGCCGTGGTGTGCGTTTTCGCCGGTAAACGCGTTTTCGGCCGAAAACGTGTACGTTTGCACTTCCCGGCCACAGGGAAGCTGCTAGACGGGAATTCTCTGCATGGTTCTACCCGCTGCCCGGAACGCTACGCAGGGCAAAAGCGATTCTCGTCCTCCGTGCTTGCTTTTTCTCAGAAAGAGCCGTGGTGTGCGTTTTCGCCGGAAAACGCGTTTTCGGCGAAAACGTGTACGTTTGCACTTCCCGGCCACAGGGAAGCTGCTAGCCGGGAATTCTCTGCCTGGTTCTACCCGCTGCCCGGAACACTACGCAGGGCAAAAGCGATTCTCGTCCTCCGTGCTTGCTTTTTCTCAGAAAGAGCCGTGGTGTGCGTTTTCGCCGGAAAACGCGTTTTCGGCCGAAAACGTGTACGTTTGCACTTCCCGGCCACAGGGAAGCTGCTAGCCGGGAATTCTCTGCCTGGTTCTACCCGCTGCCCGGAACGCTACGCAGGGCAAAAGCGATTCTCGTCCTCCGTGCTTGCTTTTTCTCAGAAAGAGCCGTGGTGTGCGTTTTCGCCGGTAAACGCGTTTTCGACCGAAAACGTGTACGTTTGCACTTCCCGGCCACAGGGAAGCTGCTAGCCGGGAATTCTCTGCCTGGTTCTACCCGCTGCCCGGAACACTACGCAGGGCAAAAGCGATTCTCGTCCTCCGTGCTTGCTTTTTCTCAGAAAGAGCCATGGTGTGCGTTTTCGCCGGAAAACGCGTTTTCGACCGAAAACGTGTACGTTTGCACTTCCCCGCACAGGGAAGCTGCTAGCCGGGAATTCTCTGCCTGGTTCTACCCGCTGCCCGGAACGCTACGCAGGGCAAAAGCAATTCTCGTCCTCCGTGCTTGCTTTTTCTCAGAAAGAGCCGTGGTGTGCGTTTTCGCCCGAAAACGCGTTTTCGGCCGAAAACGTGTACGTTTGCACTTCCGGCCACAGGGAAGCTGCTAGCCGGCAATTCTCTGACTGGTTCTACCCGCTGCCCGGAACGCTACGCAGGGCAAAAGCGATTTTCGTCCTCCGTGCTTGCTTTTTCTCAGAAAGAGCCATGGTGTGCTTTTTCGCCGGAAAACGCTTTTTCGGCCGAAAACGTGTACGTTTGCACTTCCCGGCCACAGGGAAGCTGCTAGCCGGGAATTCTCTGCCTGGTTCTACCCGCTGCTGAGAACGCTACGCAGGGCAAAAGCGATTCTCGTCCTCCGTGCTTGCTTTTTCTCAGAAAGAGCCGTGGTGTGCGTTTTCGCCGGAAAACGCGTTTTCGGCCGAAAACGTGTACGTTTGCATTTCCCGGCCACAGGGAAGCTGCTAGCCGGGAATTCTCTGCCTGGTTCTACCCGCTGCCCGGAACGCTACGCAGGGCAAAAGCGATTCTCGTCCTCCGTGCTTGCTTTTTCTCAGAAAGAGCCGTGGTGTGCGTTTTCGCCGGAAAACGCGTTTTCGGCGAAAACGTGTACGTTTGCACTTCCCGGCCACAGGGAAGCTGCTAGCCGGGAATTCTCTGCCTGGTTCTACCCGCTGCCCGGAACACTACGCAGGGCAAAAGCGATTCTCGTCCTCCGTGCTTGCTTTTTCTCAGAAAGAGCCGTGGTGTGCGTTTTCGCCGGAAAACGCGTTTTCGGCCGAAAACGTGTACGTTTGCACTTCCCGGCCACAGGGAAGCTGCTAGCCGGGAATTCTCTGCCTGGTTCTACCCGCTGCCCGGAACACTACGCAGGGCAAAAGCGATTCTCGTCCTCCGTGCTTGCTTTTTCTCAGAAAGAGCCGTGGTGTGCGTTTTCGCCGGAAAACGAGTTTTCGGCCGAAAACGTGTACGTTTGCACTTCCCGGCCACAGGGAAGCTGCTAGCCGGGAATTCTCTGCCTGGTTCTACCCGCTGCCCGGAACACTACGCAGGGCAAAAGCGATTCTCGTCCTCCGTGCTTGCTTTTTCTCAGAAAGAGCCGTGGTGTGCGTTTTCGCCGGAAAACGCGTTTTCGGCCGAAAACTTGTACGTTTGCACTTCCCGGCCACAGGGAAGCTGCTAGCCGGCAATTCTCTGACTGGTTCTACCCGCTGCCCGGAACGCTACGCAGGGCAAAAGCGATTTTCGTCCTCCGTGCTTGCTTTTTCTCAGAAAGAGCCATGGTGTGCTTTTTCGCCGGAAAACGCTTTTTCGGCCGAAAACGTGTACGTTTGCACTTCCCGGCCACAGGGAAGCTGCTAGCCGGGAATTCTCTGCCTGGTTCTACCCGCTGCCCGGAACACTACGCAGGGCAAAAGCGATTCTCGTCCTCCGTGCTTGCTTTTTCTCAGAAAGAGCCGTGGTGTGCGTTTTCGCCGGAAAACGCGTTTTCGGCCGAAAACGTGTACGTTTGCACTTCCCGGCCACAGGGAAGGTGCTAGCCGGGAATTCTCTGCCTGGTTCTACCCGCTGCCCGGAACGCTACGCAGGGCAAAAGCGATTCTCGTCCTCCGTGCTTGCTTTTTCTCAGAAAGAGCCGTGGTGTGCGTTTTCGCCGGAAAACGCGTTTTCGGCCGAAAACGTGTACGTTTGCACTTCCCGGCCACAGGGAAGCTGCTAGCCGGGAATTCTCTGCCTGGTTCTACCCGCTGCCCGGAACGCTACGCAGGGCAAAAGCGATTCTCGTCCTCCGTGCTTGCTTTTTCTCAGAAAGAGCCGTGGTGTGCGTTTTCGCCGGTAAACGCGTTTTCGGCCGAAAACGTGTACGTTTGCACTTCCCCGCCACAGGGAAGCTGCTAGCAGGGAATTCTCTGCCTGGTTCTACCCGCTGCCCGGAACGCTACGCAGGGCAAAAGCGATTCTCGTCCTCCGTGCTTGCTTTTTCTCAGAAAGAGCCGTTGTGTGCGTTTTCGCCGGAAAACGCATTTTCGGCGAAAACGTGTACGTTTGCACTTCCCGGCCACAGGGAAGCTGCTAGCCGGGACTTCTCTGCCTGGTTCTACCCGCTGCCCGGAACACTACGCAGGGCAAAAGCGATTCTCGTCCTCCGTGCTTGCTTTTTCTCAGAAAGAGCCGTGGTGTGCGTTTTCGCCGGAAAACGCGTTTTCGGCCGAAAACGTGTACGTTTGCATTTCCCGGCCACAGGGAAGCTGCTAGACGGGAATTCTCTGCCTGGTTCTACCCGCTGCCCGGAACGCTACGCAGGGCAAAAGCGATTCTCGTCCTCCGTGCTTGCTTTTTCTCAGAAAGAGCCGTGGTGTGCGTTTTCGCCGGAAAACGCGTTTTCGGCCGAAAACGTGTACGTTTGCACTTCCCCGCCACAGGGAAGCTGCTAGACGGGAATTCTCTGCCTGGTTCTACCCGCTGCCCGGAACGCTACGCAGGGCAAAAGCGGTTCTCGTCCTCCGTGCTTGCTTTTTCCCAGAAAGAGCCGTGGTGTGCGTTTTCGCGGGAAAACGCGTTTTCGGCCGAAAACGTGTACGTTTGCACTTCCCGGCCACAGGGAAGCTGCTAGCCGGGAATTCTCTGCCTGGTTCTACCCGCTGCCCGGAACGCTACGCAGGGCAAAAGCGATTTTCGTCCTCCGTGCTTGCTTTTTCTCAGAAAGAGCCATGGTGTGCTTTTTCGCCGGAAAACGCGTTTTCGGCCGAAAACGTGTACGTTTGCACTTCCCGGCCACTGGGAAGCTGCAAGCTGGCAATTCGATGCCTATTTCTACCCGCTGCTCAGAACGCTACGCAGGGCAAAAGCGATTCTCGTCCTCCGTGCTTTCTTTTTCTCAGAAAGAGCCGTGGTGTGCGTTTTCGCCGGAAAACGCGTTTTCGGCCGAAAACGTGTACGTTTGCACTTCCCGGCCACAGGGAAGCTGCTAGCCGGGAATTCTCTGCCTGGTTCTACCCGCTGCCCGGAACGCTACGCAGGGCAAAAGCGATTCTCGTCCTCCGTGCTTGCTTTTTCTCAGAAAGAGCCATGGTGTGCTTTTTCGCCGGAAAACGCGTTTTCGGCCGAAAACGTGTACGTTTGCACTTCCCGGCCACAGGGAAGCTGCTAGCTGGCAATTCGCTGCCTATTTCTACCCGCTGCTCAGAACGCTACGCAGGGCAAAAGCGATTCTCGTCCTCCGTGCTTTCTTTTTCTCAGAAAGAGCCATGGTGTGCGTTTTCGAGGGAAAACAAGTTTACGGCCGAAAACGTGTACGTTTGCACTTCCCGGCCACAGGGAAGCTGCTAGCCGGCAATTCGCTGCCTATTTCTACCCGCTGCTCAGAACGCTACGCAGGGCAAAAGCGATTCTCGTCCTCCGTGCTTGCTTTATCTCAGAAAGAGCCGTGGTGTGCGTTTTCGCCGCAAAACGCGTTTTCGGCCGAAAACGTGTACGTTTGCACTTCCCCGCCACAGGGAAGCTGCTAGCAGGGAATTCGCTGCCTGGTTCTACCCGCTGCCCGGAACGCTACGCAGGGCAAAAGCGTTTCTCGTCCTCCGTGCTTGCTTTTTCTCAGAAAGAGCCGTGGTGTGCGTTTTCGCCGGAAAACGCGTTTTCGGCCGAAAACGTGTACGTTTGCACTTCCCGGCCACAGGGAAGCTGCTAGCCGGGAATTCTCTGCCTGGTTCTACCCGCTGCCCGGAACGCTACGCAGGGCAAAAGCGATTCTCGTCCTCCGTGCTTGCTTTTTCTCAGAAAGAGCCGTGGTGTGCGTTTTCGCCGGTAAACGCGTTTTCGGCCGAAAACGTGTACGTTTGCACTTCCCGGCCACAGGGAAGCTGCTAGCCGGGAATTCTCTGCCTGGTTCTACCCGCTGCCCGGAACGCTACGCAGGGCAAAAGCGATTCTCGTCCTCCATGCTTGCTTTTCCTCAGAAAGAGCCGTGGTGTGCGTTTTCGCCAGAAAACGCGTTTTCGGCCGAAAACGTGTACGTTTGCACTTCCCGGCCACAGGGAAGCTGCTAGCCGGGAATTCTCTGCCTGGTTCTACCCGCTGCCCGGAACACTACGCAGGGCAAAAGCGATTCTAGTCCTCCGTGCTTGCTTTTTCTCAGAAAGAGCCGTGGTGTGCGTTTTCGCTGGAAAACGCGTTTTCGCCAGAAAACGTGTACGTTTGCACTTCCCCGCCACAGGGAAGCTGCTAGCCGGGAATTCTCTGCCTGGTTCTACCCGCTGCCCGGAACGCTACGCAGAGCAAAAGCGATTCTCGTCCTCCGTGCTTGCTTTTTCTCAGAAAGAGCCGTGGTGTGCGTTTTCGCCGGAAAACGAGTTTTCGGCCGAAAACGTGTACGTTTGCACTTCCCGGCCACAGGGAAGCTGCTAGCCGGGAATTCTCTGCATGGTTCTACCCGCTGCCCGGAACGCTACGCAGGGCAAAAGCGATTCTCGTCCTCCGTGCTTGCTTTTTCTCAGAAATAGCCGTGGTGTGCGTTTTCGCCGGAAAACGCGTTTTCGGCCGAAAACGTGTACGTTTGCACTTCCCGGCCACAGGGAAGCTGCTAGCCGGCAATTCGCTGCCTATTTCTACCCGCTGCTCAGAACGCTACGCAGGGCAGAAGCGATTCTCGTCCTCCGTGCTTGCTTTATCTCAGAAAGAGCCGTGGTGTGCGTTTTCGCCGGAAAACGCGTTTTCGGCCGAAAACGTGTACGTTTGCACTTCCCGGCCACAGGGAAGCTGCTAGCCGGCAATTCTCTGCCTGGTTCTACCCGCTGCCCGGAACGCTACGCAGGGCAAAAGCGATTCTCGTCCTCCGTGCTTGCTTTTTCTCAGAAAGAGCCGTGGTGTGCGTTTTCGCCGCAAAACGCTTTTTCGGCCGAAAACGTGTACGCTTGCACTTCCCCGCCACAGGGAAGCTGCTAGACGGGAATTCTCTGCCTGGTTCTACCCGCTGCCCGGAACGCTACGCAGAGCAAAAGCGATTCTCGTCCTCCGTGCTTGCTTTTTCTCAGAAAGAGCCGTGGTGTGCGTTTTCGCCGGAAAACGAGTTTTCGGCCGAAAACGTGTACGTTTGCACTTCCCGGCCACAGGGAAGCTGCTAGCCGGGAATTCTCTGCCTGGTTCTACCCGCTGCCCGGAACGCTACGCAGGGCAAAAGCGATTCTCGTCCTCCGTGCTTGCTTTTTCTCAGAAATAGCCGTGGTGTGCGTTTTCGCCGGAAAACGCGTTTTCGGCTGAAAACGTGTACGTTTGCACTTCCCGGCCACAGGGAAGCTGCTAGCCGGCAATTCGCTGCCTATTTCTACCCGCTTCTCAGAACGCTACGCAGGGCAAAAGCGATTCTCGTCCTCCGTGCTTGCTTTATCTCAGAAAGAGCCGTGGTGTGCGTTTTCGCCGGAAAACGCGTTTTCGGCCGAAAACGTGTACGTTTGCACTTCCCGGCCACAGGGAAGCTGCTAGCCGGCAATTCTCTGCCTGGTTCTACCCGCTGCCCGGAACGCTACGCAGGGCAAAAGCGATTCTCGTCCTCCGTGCTTGCTTTTTCTCAGAAAGAGCCGTGGTGTGCGTTTTCGCCGGAAAACGCGTTTTCGGCCGAAAACGTGTACGTTTGCACTTCCCGGCCACAGGGAAGCTGCTAGCCGGGAATTCTCTGCCTGGTTCTACCCGCTGCCCGGAACACTACGCAGGGCAAAAGCGATTCTCGTCCTCCGTGCTTGCTTTTTCTCAGAAAGAGCCGTGGTGTGCGTTTTCGCCGGAAAACGAGTTTTCGGCCGAAAACGTGTACGTTTGCACTTCCCGGCCACAGGGAAGCTGCTAGCCGGGAATTCTCTGCCTGGTTCTACCCGCTGCCCGGAACACTACGCAGGGCAAAAGCGATTCTCGTCCTCCGTGCTTGCTTTTTCTCAGAAAGAGCCGTGGTGTGCGTTTTCGCCGGAAAACGCGTTTTCGGCCGAAAACTTGTACGTTTGCACTTCCCGGCCACAGGGAAGCTGCTAGCCGGCAATTCTCTGACTGGTTCTACCCGCTGCCCGGAACGCTACGCAGGGCAAAAGCGATTTTCGTCCTCCGTGCTTGCTTTTTCTCAGAAAGAGCCATGGTGTGCTTTTTCGCCGGAAAACGCTTTTTCGGCCGAAAACGTGTACGTTTGCACTTCCCGGCCACAGGGAAGCTGCTAGCCGGGAATTCTCTGCCTGGTTCTACCCGCTGCCCGGAACACTACGCAGGGCAAAAGCGATTCTCGTCCTCCGTGCTTGCTTTTTCTCAGAAAGAGCCGTGGTGTGCGTTTTCGCCGGAAAACGCGTTTTCGGCCGAAAACGTGTACGTTTGCACTTCCCGGCCACAGGGAAGCTGCTAGCCGGGAATTCTCTGCCTGGTTCTACCCGCTGCCCGGAACGCTACGCAGGGCAAAAGCGATTCTCGTCCTCCGTGCTTGCTTTTTCTCAGAAAGAGCCGTGGTGTGCGTTTTCGCCGGAAAACGCGTTTTCGGCCGAAAACGTGTACGTTTGCACTTCCCGGCCACAGGGAAGCTGCTAGCCGGGAATTCTCTGCCTGGTTCTACCCGCTGCCCGGAACGCTACGCAGGGCAAAAGCGATTCTCGTCCTCCGTGCTTGCTTTTTCTCAGAAAGAGCCGTGGTGTGCGTTTTCGCCGGTAAACGCGTTTTCGGCCGAAAACGTGTACGTTTGCACTTCCCCGCCACAGGGAAGCTGCTAGCAGGGAATTCTCTGCCTGGTTCTACCCGCTGCCCGGAACGCTACGCAGGGCAAAAGCGATTCTCGTCCTCCGTGCTTGCTTTTTCTCAGAAAGAGCCGTTGTGTGCGTTTTCGCCGGAAAACGCATTTTCGGCGAAAACGTGTACGTTTGCACTTCCCGGCCACAGGGAAGCTGCTAGCCGGGACTTCTCTGCCTGGTTCTACCCGCTGCCCGGAACACTACGCAGGGCAAAAGCGATTCTCGTCCTCCGTGCTTGCTTTTTCTCAGAAAGAGCCGTGGTGTGCGTTTTCGCCGGAAAACGCGTTTTCGGCCGAAAACGTGTACGTTTGCATTTCCCGGCCACAGGGAAGCTGCTAGACGGGAATTCTCTGCCTGGTTCTACCCGCTGCCCGGAACGCTACGCAGGGCAAAAGCGATTCTCGTCCTCCGTGCTTGCTTTTTCTCAGAAAGAGCCGTGGTGTGCGTTTTCGCCGGAAAACGCGTTTTCGGCCGAAAACGTGTACGTTTGCACTTCCCCGCCACAGGGAAGCTGCTAGACGGGAATTCTCTGCCTGGTTCTACCCGCTGCCCGGAACGCTACGCAGGGCAAAAGCGGTTCTCGTCCTCCGTGCTTGCTTTTTCCCAGAAAGAGCCGTGGTGTGCGTTTTCGCGGGAAAACGCGTTTTCGGCCGAAAACGTGTACGTTTGCACTTCCCGGCCACAGGGAAGCTGCTAGCCGGGAATTCTCTGCCTGGTTCTACCCGCTGCCCGGAACGCTACGCAGGGCAAAAGCGATTTTCGTCCTCCGTGCTTGCTTTTTCTCAGAAAGAGCCATGGTGTGCTTTTTCGCCGGAAAACGCGTTTTCGGCCGAAAACGTGTACGTTTGCACTTCCCGGCCACTGGGAAGCTGCAAGCTGGCAATTCGCTGCCTATTTCTACCCGCTGCTCAGAACGCTACGCAGGGCAAAAGCGATTCTCGTCCTCCGTGCTTTCTTTTTCTCAGAAAGAGCCGTGGTGTGCGTTTTCGCCGGAAAACGCGTTTTCGGCCGAAAACGTGTACGTTTGCACTTCCCGGCCACAGGGAAGCTGCTAGCCGGGAATTCTCTGCCTGGTTCTACCCGCTGCCCGGAACGCTACGCAGGGCAAAAGCGATTCTCGTCCTCCGTGCTTGCTTTTTCTCAGAAAGAGCCATGGTGTGCTTTTTCGCCGGAAAACGCGTTTTCGGCCGAAAACGTGTACGTTTGCACTTCCCGGCCACAGGGAAGCTGCTAGCTGGCAATTCGCTGCCTATTTCTACCCGCTGCTCAGAACGCTACGCAGGGCAAAAGCGATTCTCGTCCTCCGTGCTTTCTTTTTCTCAGAAAGAGCCATGGTGTGCGTTTTCGAGGGAAAACAAGTTTACGGCCGAAAACGTGTACGTTTGCACTTCCCGGCCACAGGGAAGCTGCTAGCCGGCAATTCGCTGCCTATTTCTACCCGCTGCTCAGAACGCTACGCAGGGCAAAAGCGATTCTCGTCCTCCGTGCTTGCTTTATCTCAGAAAGAGCCGTGGTGTGCGTTTTCGCCGCAAAACGCGTTTTCGGCCGAAAACGTGTACGTTTGCACTTCCCCGCCACAGGGAAGCTGCTAGCAGGGAATTCGCTGCCTGGTTCTACCCGCTGCCCGGAACGCTACGCAGGGCAAAAGCGTTTCTCGTCCTCCGTGCTTGCTTTTTCTCAGAAAGAGCCGTGGTGTGCGTTTTCGCCGGAAAACGCGTTTTCGGCCGAAAACGTGTACGTTTGCACTTCCCGGCCACAGGGAAGCTGCTAGCCGGGAATTCTCTGCCTGGTTCTACCCGCTGCCCGGAACGCTACGCAGGGCAAAAGCGATTCTCGTCCTCCGTGCTTGCTTTTTCTCAGAAAGAGCCGTGGTGTGCGTTTTCGCCGGTAAACGCGTTTTCGGCCGAAAACGTGTACGTTTGCACTTCCCGGCCACAGGGAAGCTGCTAGCCGGGAATTCTCTGCCTGGTTCTACCCGCTGCCCGGAACGCTACGCAGGGCAAAAGCGATTCTCGTCCTCCATGCTTGCTTTTCCTCAGAAAGAGCCGTGGTGTGCGTTTTCGCCAGAAAACGCGTTTTCGGCCGAAAACGTGTACGTTTGCACTTCCCGGCCACAGGGAAGCTGCTAGCCGGGAATTCTCTGCCTGGTTCTACCCGCTGCCCGGAACACTACGCAGGGCAAAAGCGATTCTAGTCCTCCGTGCTTGCTTTTTCTCAGAAAGAGCCGTGGTGTGCGTTTTCGCTGGAAAACGCGTTTTCGCCAGAAAACGTGTACGTTTGCACTTCCCCGCCACAGGGAAGCTGCTAGCCGGGAATTCTCTGCCTGGTTCTACCCGCTGCCCGGAACGCTACGCAGAGCAAAAGCGATTCTCGTCCTCCGTGCTTGCTTTTTCTCAGAAAGAGCCGTGGTGTGCGTTTTCGCCGGAAAACGAGTTTTCGGCCGAAAACGTGTACGTTTGCACTTCCCGGCCACAGGGAAGCTGCTAGCCGGGAATTCTCTGCATGGTTCTACCCGCTGCCCGGAACGCTACGCAGGGCAAAAGCGATTCTCGTCCTCCGTGCTTGCTTTTTCTCAGAAATAGCCGTGGTGTGCGTTTTCGCCGGAAAACGCGTTTTCGGCCGAAAACGTGTACGTTTGCACTTCCCGGCCACAGGGAAGCTGCTAGCCGGCAATTCGCTGCCTATTTCTACCCGCTGCTCAGAACGCTACGCAGGGCAGAAGCGATTCTCGTCCTCCGTGCTTGCTTTATCTCAGAAAGAGCCGTGGTGTGCGTTTTCGCCGGAAAACGCGTTTTCGGCCGAAAACGTGTACGTTTGCACTTCCCGGCCACAGGGAAGCTGCTAGCCGGCAATTCTCTGCCTGGTTCTACCCGCTGCCCGGAACGCTACGCAGGGCAAAAGCGATTCTCGTCCTCCGTGCTTGCTTTTTCTCAGAAAGAGCCGTGGTGTGCGTTTTCGCCGCAAAACGCTTTTTCGGCCGAAAACGTGTACGCTTGCACTTCCCCGCCACAGGGAAGCTGCTAGACGGGAATTCTCTGCCTGGTTCTACCCGCTGCCCGGAACGCTACGCAGAGCAAAAGCGATTCTCGTCCTCCGTGCTTGCTTTTTCTCAGAAAGAGCCGTGGTGTGCGTTTTCGCCGGAAAACGAGTTTTCGGCCGAAAACGTGTACGTTTGCACTTCCCGGCCACAGGGAAGCTGCTAGCCGGGAATTCTCTGCCTGGTTCTACCCGCTGCCCGGAACGCTACGCAGGGCAAAAGCGATTCTCGTCCTCCGTGCTTGCTTTTTCTCAGAAATAGCCGTGGTGTGCGTTTTCGCCGGAAAACGCGTTTTCGGCTGAAAACGTGTACGTTTGCACTTCCCGGCCACAGGGAAGCTGCTAGCCGGCAATTCGCTGCCTATTTCTACCCGCTTCTCAGAACGCTACGCAGGGCAAAAGCGATTCTCGTCCTCCGTGCTTGCTTTATCTCAGAAAGAGCCGTGGTGTGCGTTTTCGCCGGAAAACGCGTTTTCGGCCGAAAACGTGTACGTTTGCACTTCCCGGCCACAGGGAAGCTGCTAGCCGGCAATTCTCTGCCTGGTTCTACCCGCTGCCCGGAACGCTACGCAGGGCAAAAGCGATTCTCGTCCTCCGTGCTTGCTTTATCTCAGAAAGAGCCGTGGTGTGCGTTTTCGCCGCAAAACGCTTTTTCGGCCGAAAACGTGTACGCTTGCACTTCCCCGCCACAGGGAAGCTGCTAGACGGGAATTCTCTGCCTGGTTCTACCCGCTGCCCGGAACGCTACGCAGGGCAAAAGCGATTCTCGTCCTCCGTGCTTGCTTTTTCTCAGAAAGAGCCGTGGTGTGCGTTTTCGCCGGAAAACGCGTTTTCGGCCGAAAACGTGTACGTTTGCACTTCCCCG
Organism: Athene noctua; assembly: GCF_965140245.1. NCBI lineage: Eukaryota > Metazoa > Chordata > Aves > Strigiformes > Strigidae > Athene > Athene noctua. Next base: position 127,677 of record NW_027437587.1, read on the forward strand.
CCACAGGGAAGCTGCTAGCCGGGAATTCTCTGCCTGGTTCTACCCGCTGCCCGGAACGCTACGCAGGGCAAAAGCGATTCTCGTCCTCCGTGCTTGCTTTTTCTCAGAAAGAGCCGTGGTGTGCGTTTTCGCCAGAAAACGCGTTTTCGGCGAAAACGTGTACGTTTGCATTTCCCGGCCACAGGGAAGCTGCTAGCCGGGAATTCTCTGCCTCGTTCTACCCGCTGCCCGGAACACTACGCAGGGCAAAAGCGATTCTCGTCCTCCGTGCTTGCTTTTTCTCAGAAAGAGCCGTGGTGTGCGTTTTCGCCGGAAAACGCGTTTTCGGCCGAAAACGTGTACGTTTGCACTTCCCGGCCACAGGGAAGCTGCTAGCCGGGAATTCTCTGCCTGGTTCTACCCGCTGCCCGGAACGCTACGCAGGGCAAAAGCGATTCTCGTCCTCCGTGATTGCTTTTCCTCAGAAAGAGCCGTGGTGTGCGTTTTCGCTAGAAAACGCGTTTTCAGCCGAAAACGTGTACGTTTGCACTTCCCGGCCACAGGGAAGCTGCTAGCCGGGAATTCTCTGCCTGGTTCTACCCGCTGCCCGGAACGCTACGCAGGGCAAAAGCGATTCTCGTCCTCCGTGCTTGCTTTTTCTCAGAAAGAGCCGTGGTGTGCGTTTTCGCCGGAAAACGCGTTTTCGGCCGAAAACGTGTACGTTTGCACTTCCCGGCCACAGGGAAGCTGCTAGACGGGAATTCTCTGCCTGGTTCTACCCGCTGCCCGGAACGCTACGCAGGGCAAAAGCGATTCTCGTCCTCCGTGCTTGCTTTTCCTCAGAAAGAGCCGTGGTGTGCGTTTTCGCTAGAAAACGCGTTTTCGGCCGAAAACGTGTACGTTTGCACTTCCCGGCCACAGGGAAGCTGCTAGCCGGGACTTCTCTGCCTGGTTCTACCCGCTGCCCGGAACACTACGCAGGGCAAAAGCGATTCTCGTCCTCCGTGCTTGCTTTTTCTCAGAAAGACCCGTGGTGTGCGTTTTCGCCGGAAAACGCGTTTTCGGCCGAAAACGTGTACGTTTGCATTTCCCGGCCACAGGGAAGCTGCTAGACGGGAATTCTCTGCCTGGTTCTACCCGCTGCCCGGAACGCTACGCAGGGCAAAAGCGATTCTCGTCCTCCGTGCTTGCTTTTTCTCAGAAAGAGCCGTGGTGTGCGTTTTCGCCGGAAAACGCAGCTTCGGCCGAAAACGTGTACGTTTGCACTTCCCCGCCACAGGGAAGCTTCTAGACGGGAATTCTCTGCCTGGTTCTACCCGCTGCCCGGAACGCTACGCAGGGCAAAAGCGATTCTCGTCCTCCGTGCTTGCTTTTTCTCAGAAAGAGCCGTGGTGTGCGTTTTCGCTGGTAAACGCGTTTTCGGCCGAAAACGTGTACGTTTGCACTTCCCGGCCACAGGGAAGCTGCTAGACGGGAATTCTCTGCCTGGTTCTACCCGCTGCCCGGAACGCTACGCAGGGCAAAAGCGATTCTCGTCCTCCGTGCTTGCTTTTTCTCAGAAAGAGCCGTGGTGTGCGTTTTCGCCGGAAAACGCGTTTTCGGCGAAAACGTGTACGTTTGCACTTCCCGGCCACAGGGAAGCTGCTAGCCGGGAATTCTCTGCCTGGTTCTACCCGCTGCCCGGAACACTACGCAGGGCAAAAGCGATTCTCGTCCTCCGTGCTTGCTTTTTCTCAGAAAGAGCCGTGGTGTGCGTTTTCGCCGGAAAACGCGTTTTCGGCCGAAAACGTGTACGTTTGCACTTCCCGGCCACAGGGAAGCTGCTAGCCGGGAATTCTCTGCCTGGTTCTACCCGCTGCCCGGAACGCTACGCAGGGCAAAAGCGATTCTCGTCCTCCGTGCTTGCTTTTCCTCAGAAAGAGCCGTGGTGTGCGTTTTCGCTAGAAAACGCGTTTTCGGCCGAAAACGTGTACGTTTGCACTTCCCGGCCACAGGGAAGCTGCTAGCCGGGAATTCCCTGCCTGGTTCTACCCGCTGCCAGGAACGCTACGCAGGGCAAAAGCGATTCTCGTCCTCCGTGCTTGCTTTTTCTCAGAAAGAGCCGTGGTGTGCTTTTTCGCCGGAAAACGCGTTTTCGGCCGAAAACGTGTACGTTTGCACTTCCCGGCCACAAGGAAGCTGCTAGCCGGGACTTCTCTGCCTGGTTCTACCCGCTGCCCGGAACACTACGCAGGGCAAAAGCGATTCTCGTCCTCCGTGCTTGCTTTTTCTCAGAAAGAGCCGTGGTGTGCGTTTTCGCCGGAAAACGCAGTTTCGGCCGAAAACGTGTACGTTTGCACTTCCCCGCCACAGGGAAGCTTCTAGACGGGAATTCTCTGCCTGGTTCTACCCGCTGCCCGGAACGCTACGCAGGGCAAAAGCGATTCTCGTCCTCCGTGCTTGCTTTTTCCCAGAAAGAGCCGTGGTGTGCGTTTTCGCGGGAAAACGCGTTTTCGGCCGAAAACGTGTACGTTTGCACTTCCCGGCCACAGGGAAGCTGCTAGCCGGGAATTCTCTGCCTGGTTCTACCCGCTGCCCGGAACGCTACGCAGGGCAAAAGCGATTCTCGTCCTCCGTGCTTGCTTTTTCTCAGAAAGAGCCATGGTGTGCTTTTTCGCCGGAAAACGCGTTTTCGGCCGAAAACGTGTACGTTTGCACTTCCCGGCCACTGGGAAGCTGCTAGCTGGCAATTCGCTGCCTATTTCTACCCGCTGCTCAGAACGCTACGCAGGGCAAAAGCGATTCTCGTCCTCCGTGTTTTCTTTTTCTCAGAAAGAGCCGTGGTGTGCGTTTTCGCCGGAAAACGCGTTTTCGGCCGAAAACGTGTACGTTTGCACTTCCCCGCCACAGGGAAGCTGCTAGCCGGGAATTCTCTGCCTGGTTCTACCCGATGCCCGGAACGCTACGCAGGGCAAAAGCGATTCTCGTCCTCCGTGCTTGCTTTTTCTCAGAAAGAGCCATGGTGTGCTTTTTCGCCGGAAAACGCGTTTTCGGCCGAAAACGTGTACGTTTGCACTTCCCGGCCACAGGGAAGCTGCTAGCTGGCAATTCGCTGCCTATTTCTACCCGCTGCCCGGAACGCTACGCAGGGCAAAAGCGATTCTCGTCCTCCGTGCTTTCTTTTTCTCAGAAAGAGCCGTGGTGTGCGTTTTCGAGGGAAAACGCGATATACGGCCGAAAACGTGTACGTTTGCACTTCCCGGCCACAGGGAATCTGCTAGCCGGGAATTCTCTGCCTGGTTCTACCCGCTGCCCGGAACGCTACGCAGGGCAAAAGCGATTCTCGTCCTCCGTGCTTGCTTTTTCTCAGAAAGAGCCGTGGTGTGCGTTTTCGCTAGAAAACGCGTTTTCGGCCGAAAACGTGTACGTTTGCACTTCCCGGCCACAGGGAAGCTGCTAGCCGGGAATTCTCTGCCTGGTTCTACCCGCTGCCCGGAACGCTACGCAGGGCAAAAGCGATTCTCGTCCTCCGTGCTTGCTTTTTCTCAGAAAGAGCCGTGGTGTGCGTTTTCGCCAGAAAACGCGTTTTCGGCCGAAAACGTGTACGTTTGCACTTCCCGGCCACAGGGAAGCTGCTAGCCGGGAATTCTCTGCCTGGTTCTACCCGCTGCCCGGAACGCTACGCAGGGCAAAAGCGATTCTCGTCCTCCGTGCTTGCTTTTTCTCAGAAAGAGCCGTGGTGTGCGTTTTCGCCGGAAAACGCGTTTTCGGCCGAAAACGTGTACGTTTGCACTTCCCCGCCACAGGGAAGCTGCTAGCCGGGAATTCTCTGCCTGGTTCTACCCGCTGCCCGGAACGCTACGCAGGGCAAAAGCGATTCTCGTCCTCCGTGCTTGCTTTTTCTCAGAAAGAGCCGTGGTGTGCGTTTTCGCCAGAAAACGCGTTTTCGGCCGAAAACGTGTACGTTTGCACTTCCCGGCCACAGGGAAGCTGCTAGCCGGGAATTCTCTGCCTCGTTCTACCCGCTGCCCGGAACGCTACGCAGGGCAAAAGCGATTCTCGTCCTCCGTGCTTGCTTTTTCTCAGAAAGAGCCGTGGTGTGCGTTTTCGCCGGTAAACGCGTTTTCGACCGAAAACGTGTACGTTTGCACTTCCCGGCCACAGGGAAGCTGCTAGCCGGGAATTCTCTGCCTGGTTCTACCCGCTGCCCGGAACGCTACGCAGGGCAAAAGCGATTCTCGTCCTCCGTGCTTGCTTTTTCTCAGAAAGAGCCGTGGTGTGCTTTTTCGCCGGAAAACGCGTTTTCGGCCGAAAACGTGTACGTTTGCACTTCCCGGCCACAAGGAAGCTGCTAGCCGGGACTTCTCTGCCTGGTTCTACCCGCTGCCCGGAACACTACGCAGGGCAAAAGCGATTCTCGTCCTCCGTGCTTGCTTTTTCTCAGAAAGAGCCGTGGTGTGCGTTTTCGCCGGAAAACGCAGTTTCGGCCGAAAACGTGTACGTTTGCACTTCCCCGCCACAGGGAAGCTTCTAGACGGGAATTCTCTGCCTGGTTCTACCCGCTGCCCGGAACGCTACGCAGGGCAAAAGCGATTCTCGTCCTCCGTGCTTGCTTTTTCCCAGAAAGAGCCGTGGTGTGCGTTTTCGCGGGAAAACGCGTTTTCGGCCGAAAACGTGTACGTTTGCACTTCCCGGCCACAGGGAAGCTGCTAGCCGGGAATTCTCTGCCTGGTTCTACCCGCTGCCCGGAACGCTACGCAGGGCAAAAGCGATTCTCGTCCTCCGTGCTTGCTTTTTCTCAGAAAGAGCCATGGTGTGCTTTTTCGCCGGAAAACGCGTTTTCGGCCGAAAACGTGTACGTTTGCACTTCCCGGCCACTGGGAAGCTGCTAGCTGGCAATTCGCTGCCTATTTCTACCCGCTGCTCAGAACGCTACGCAGGGCAAAAGCGATTCTCGTCCTCCGTGTTTTCTTTTTCTCAGAAAGAGCCGTGGTGTGCGTTTTCGCCGGAAAACGCGTTTTCGGCCGAAAACGTGTACGTTTGCACTTCCCCGCCACAGGGAAGCTGCTAGCCGGGAATTCTCTGCCTGGTTCTACCCGATGCCCGGAACGCTACGCAGGGCAAAAGCGATTCTCGTCCTCCGTGCTTGCTTTTTCTCAGAAAGAGCCATGGTGTGCTTTTTCGCCGGAAAACGCGTTTTCGGCCGAAAACGTGTACGTTTGCACTTCCCGGCCACAGGGAAGCTGCTAGCTGGCAATTCGCTGCCTATTTCTACCCGCTGCCCGGAACGCTACGCAGGGCAAAAGCGATTCTCGTCCTCCGTGCTTTCTTTTTCTCAGAAAGAGCCGTGGTGTGCGTTTTCGAGGGAAAACGCGATATACGGCCGAAAACGTGTACGTTTGCACTTCCCGGCCACAGGGAATCTGCTAGCCGGGAATTCTCTGCCTGGTTCTACCCGCTGCCCGGAACGCTACGCAGGGCAAAAGCGATTCTCGTCCTCCGTGCTTGCTTTTTCTCAGAAAGAGCCGTGGTGTGCGTTTTCGCTAGAAAACGCGTTTTCGGCCGAAAACGTGTACGTTTGCACTTCCCGGCCACAGGGAAGCTGCTAGCCGGGAATTCTCTGCCTGGTTCTACCCGCTGCCCGGAACGCTACGCAGGGCAAAAGCGATTCTCGTCCTCCGTGCTTGCTTTTTCTCAGAAAGAGCCGTGGTGTGCGTTTTCGCCAGAAAACGCGTTTTCGGCCGAAAACGTGTACGTTTGCACTTCCCGGCCACAGGGAAGCTGCTAGCCGGGAATTCTCTGCCTGGTTCTACCCGCTGCCCGGAACGCTACGCAGGGCAAAAGCGATTCTCGTCCTCCGTGCTTGCTTTTTCTCAGAAAGAGCCGTGGTGTGCGTTTTCGCCGGAAAACGCGTTTTCGGCCGAAAACGTGTACGTTTGCACTTCCCCGCCACAGGGAAGCTGCTAGCCGGGAATTCTCTGCCTGGTTCTACCCGCTGCCCGGAACGCTACGCAGGGCAAAAGCGATTCTCGTCCTCCGTGCTTGCTTTTTCTCAGAAAGAGCCGTGGTGTGCGTTTTCGCCAGAAAACGCGTTTTCGGCCGAAAACGTGTACGTTTGCACTTCCCGGCCACAGGGAAGCTGCTAGCCGGGAATTCTCTGCCTCGTTCTACCCGCTGCCCGGAACGCTACGCAGGGCAAAAGCGATTCTCGTCCTCCGTGCTTGCTTTTTCTCAGAAAGAGCCGTGGTGTGCGTTTTCGCCGGTAAACGCGTTTTCGACCGAAAACGTGTACGTTTGCACTTCCCGGCCACAGGGAAGCTGCTAGCCGGGAATTCTCTGCCTGGTTCTACCCGCTGCCCGGAACACTACGCAGGGCAAAAGCGATTCTCGTCCTCCGTGCTTGCTTTTTCTCAGAAAGAGCCGTGGTGTGCGTTTTCGCCGGAAAACGCATTTTCGACCGAAAACGTGTACGTTTGCACTTCCCCGCACAGGGAAGCTGCTAGCCGGGAATTCTCTGCCTGGTTCTACCCGCTGCCCGGAACGCTACGAAGGGCAAAAGCGATTCTCGTCCTCCGTGCTTGCTTTTTCTCAGAAAGAGCCGTGGTGTGCGTTTTCGCCGGAAAACGCGTTTTCGGCCGAAAACGTGTACGTTTGCACTTCCCGGCCACAGGAAAGCTGCTAGCCGGGAATTCTCTGCCTGGTTCTAACCGCTGCCCGGAACGCTACGCAGGGCAAAAGCGATTCTCGTCCTCCGTGCTTGCTTTTTCTCAGAAAGAGCCGTGGTGTGCGTTTTCGCGGGAAAACGCGTTTTCGGCCGAAAACGTGTACGTTTGCACTTCCCGGCCACAGTGCAGCTGCTAGCCGGGAATTCTCTGCCTGGTTCTACCCGCTGCCCGGAACGCTACGCAGGGCAAAAGCGATTCTCGTCCTCCGTGCTTGCTTTTCCTCAGAAAGAGCCGTGGTGTGCGTTTTCGCCGGAAAACGCGTTTTCGGCCGAAAACGTGTACGTTTGCACTTCCCCGCCACAGGGAAGCTGCTAGCCGGGAATTCTCTGCCTGGTTCTACCCGATGCCCGGAACGCTACGCAGGGCAAAAGCGATTCTCGTCCTCCGTGCTTGCTTTTTCTCAGAAAGAGCCATGGTGTGCTTTTTCGCCGGAAAACGCGTTTTCGGCCGAAAACGTGTACGTTTGCACTTCCCGGCCACAGGGAAGCTGCTAGCTGGCAATTCGCTGCCTATTTCTACCCGCTGCCCGGAACGCTACGCAGGGCAAAAGCGATTCTCGTCCTCCGTGCTTGCTTTTTCTCAGAAAGAGCCGTGGTGTGCGTTTTCGCTAGAAAACGCGTTTTCGGCCGAAAACGTGTACGTTTGCACTTCCCGGCCACAGGGAAGCTGCTAGCCGGGAATTCTCTGCCTGGTTCTACCCGCTGCCCGGAACGCTACGCAGGGCAAAAGCGATTCTCGTCCTCCGTGCTTGCTTTTTCTCAGAAAGAGCCGTGGTGTGCGTTTTCGCCGGAAAACGCGTTTTCGGCCGAAAACGTGTACGTTTGCACTTCCCGGCCACAGGGAAGCTGCTAGCCGGGAATTCTCTGCCTGGTTCTACCCGCTGCCCGGAACGCTACGCAGGGCAAAAGCGATTCTCGTCCTCCGTGCTTGCTTTTTCTCAGAAAGAGCCGTGGTGTGCGTTTTCGCCGGAAAACGCGTTTTCGGCCGAAAACGTGTACGTTTGCACTTCCCCGCCACAGGGAAGCTGCTAGCCGGGAATTCTCTGCCTGGTTCTACCCGCTGCCCGGAACGCTACGCAGGGCAAAAGCGATTCTCGTCCTCCGTGCTTGCTTTTTCTCAGAAAGAGCCGTGGTGTGCGTTTTCGCCAGAAAACGCGTTTTCGGCCGAAAACGTGTACGTTTGCACTTCCCGGCCACAGGGAAGCTGCTAGCCGGGAATTCTCTGCCTCGTTCTACCCGCTGCCCGGAACGCTACGCAGGGCAAAAGCGATTCTCGTCCTCCGTGCTTGCTTTTTCTCAGAAAGAGCCGTGGTGTGCGTTTTCGCCGGTAAACGCGTTTTCGACCGAAAACGTGTACGTTTGCACTTCCCGGCCACAGGGAAGCTGCTAGCCGGGAATTCTCTGCCTGGTTCTACCCGCTGCCCGGAACACTACGCAGGGCAAAAGCGATTCTCGTCCTCCGTGCTTGCTTTTTCTCAGAAAGAGCCGTGGTGTGCGTTTTCGCCGGAAAACGCGTTTTCGACCGAAAACGTGTACGTTTGCACTTCCCCGCACAGGGAAGCTGCTAGCCGGGAATTCTCTGCCTGGTTCTACCCGCTGCCCGGAACGCTACGAAGGGCAAAAGCGATTCTCGTCCTCCGTGCTTGCTTTTTCTCAGAAAGAGCCGTGGTGTGCGTTTTCGCCGGAAAACGCGTTTTCGGCTGAAAACGTGTACGTTTGCACTTCCCCGCCACAGGGAAGCTGCTAGACGGGAATTCTCTGACTGGTTCTACCCGCTGCCCGGAACGCTACGCAGGGCAAAAGCGATTCTCGTCCTCCGTGCTTGCTTTTTCTCAGAAAGAGCCGTGGTGTGCGTTTTCGCGGGAAAACGCGTTTTCGGCCGAAAACGTGTACGTTTGCACTTCCCGGCCACAGGGAAGCTGCTAGCCGGGAATTCTCTGCCTGGTTCTACCCGCTGCCCGGAACGCTACGCAGGGCAAAAGCGATTCTCGTCCTCCGTGCTTGCTTTTTCTCAGAAAGAGCCGTGGTGTGCGTTTTCGCGGGAAAAAGGGTTTTCGGCCGAAAACGTGTACGTTTGCACTTCCCGGCCACAGGGCAGCTGCTAGCCGGGAATTCTCTGCCTGGTTCTACCCGCTGCCCGGAACGCTACGCAGGGCAAAAGCGATTCTCGTCCTCCGTGCTTGCTTTTTCTCAGAAAGAGCCGTGGTGTGCGTTTTCGCCGGAAAACGCGTTTTCGGCCGAAAACGTGTACGTTTGCACTTCCCGGCCACAGGGAAGCTGCTAGCCGGGAATTCTCTGCCTCGTTCTACCCGCTGCCCGGAACACTACGCAGGGCAAAAGCGATTCTCGTCCTCCGTGCTTGCTTTTTCTCAGAAAGAGCCGTGGTGTGCGTTTTCGCCGGAAAACGCGTTTTCGGCCGAAAACGTGTACGTTTGCACTTCCCGGCCACAGGGAAGCTGCTAGCCGGGAATTCTCTGCCTGGTTCTACCCGCTGCCCGGAACGCTACGCAGGGCAAAAGCGATTCTCGTCCTCCGTGCTTGCTTTTCCTCAGAAAGAGCCGTGGTGTGCGTTTTCGCTAGAAAACGCGTTTTCAGCCGAAAACGTGTACGTTTGCACTTCCCGGCCACAGGGAAGCTGCTAGCCGGGAATTCTCTGCCTGGTTCTACCCGCTGCCCGGAACGCTACGCAGGGCAAAAGCGATTCTCGTCCTCCGTGCTTGCTTTTTCTCAGAAAGAGCCGTGGTGTGCGTTTTCGCCGGAAAACGCGTTTTCGGCCGAAAACGTGTACGTTTGCACTTCCCGGCCACAGGGAAGCTGCTAGCCGGGAATTCTCTGCCTGGTTCTACCCGCTGCCCGGAACGCTACGCAGGGCAAAAGCGATTCTCGTCCTCCGTGCTTGCTTTTCCTCAGAAAGAGCCGTGGTGTGCGTTTTCGCTAGAAAACGCGTTTTCGGCCGAAAACGTGTACGTTTGCACTTCCCGGCCACAGGGAAGCTGCTAGCCGGGACTTCTCTGCCTGGTTCTACCCGCTGCCCGGAACACTACGCAGGGCAAAAGCGATTCTCGTCCTCCGTGCTTGCTTTTTCTCAGAAAGACCCGTGGTGTGCGTTTTCGCCGGAAAACGCGTTTTCGGCCGAAAACGTGTACGTTTGCATTTCCCGGCCACAGGGAAGCTGCTAGACGGGAATTCTCTGCCTGGTTCTACCCGCTGCCCGGAACGCTACGCAGGGCAAAAGCGATTCTCGTCCTCCGTGCTTGCTTTTTCTCAGAAAGAGCCGTGGTGTGCGTTTTCGCCGGAAAACGCAGCTTCGGCCGAAAACGTGTACGTTTGCACTTCCCCGCCACAGGGAAGCTTCTAGACGGGAATTCTCTGCCTGGTTCTACCCGCTGCCCGGAACGCTACGCAGGGCAAAAGCGATTCTCGTCCTCCGTGCTTGCTTTTTCTCAGAAAGAGCCGTGGTGTGCGTTTTCGCTGGTAAACGCGTTTTCGGCCGAAAACGTGTACGTTTGCACTTCCCGGCCACAGGGAAGCTGCTAGACGGGAATTCTCTGCCTGGTTCTACCCGCTGCCCGGAACGCTACGCAGGGCAAAAGCGATTCTCGTCCTCCGTGCTTGCTTTTTCTCAGAAAGAGCCGTGGTGTGCGTTTTCGCCGGAAAACGCGTTTTCGGCGAAAACGTGTACGTTTGCACTTCCCGGCCACAGGGAAGCTGCTAGCCGGGAATTCTCTGCCTGGTTCTACCCGCTGCCCGGAACACTACGCAGGGCAAAAGCGATTCTCGTCCTCCGTGCTTGCTTTTTCTCAGAAAGAGCCGTGGTGTGCGTTTTCGCCGGAAAACGCGTTTTCGGCCGAAAACGTGTACGTTTGCACTTCCCGGCCACAGGGAAGCTGCTAGCCGGGAATTCTCTGCCTGGTTCTACCCGCTGCCCGGAACGCTACGCAGGGCAAAAGCGATTCTCGTCCTCCGTGCTTGCTTTTCCTCAGAAAGAGCCGTGGTGTGCGTTTTCGCTAGAAAACGCGTTTTCGGCCGAAAACGTGTACGTTTGCACTTCCCGGCCACAGGGAAGCTGCTAGCCGGGAATTCCCTGCCTGGTTCTACCCGCTGCCCGGAACGCTACGCAGGGCAAAAGCGATTCTCGTCCTCCGTGCTTGCTTTTTCTCAGAAAGAGCCGTGGTGTGCGTTTTCGCGGGAAAAAGGGTTTTCGGCCGAAAACGTGTACGTTTGCACTTCCCGGCCACAGGGCAGCTGCTAGCCGGGAATTCTCTGCCTGGTTCTACCCGCTGCCCGGAACGCTACGCAGGGCAAAAGCGATTCTCGTCCTCCGTGCTTGCTTTTTCTCAGAAAGAGCCGTGGTGTGCGTTTTCGCCGGAAAACGCGTTTTCGACCGAAAACGTGTACGTTTGCACTTCCCGGCCACAGGGAAGCTGCTAGCCGGGAATTCTCTGCCTCGTTCTACCCGCTGCCCGGAACACTACGCAGGGCAAAAGCGATTCTCGTCCTCCGTGCTTGCTTTTTCTCAGAAAGAGCCGTGGTGTGCGTTTTCGCCGGAAAACGCGTTTTCGGCCGAAAACGTGTACGTTTGCACTTCCCGGCCACAGGGAAGCTGCTAGCCGGGAATTCTCTGCCTGGTTCTACCCGCTGCCCGGAACGCTACGCAGGGCAAAAGCGATTCTCGTCCTCCGTGCTTGCTTTTCCTCAGAAAGAGCCGTGGTGTGCGTTTTCGCTAGAAAACGCGTTTTCAGCCGAAAACGTGTACGTTTGCACTTCCCGGCCACAGGGAAGCTGCTAGCCGGGAATTCTCTGCCTGGTTCTACCCGCTGCCCGGAACGCTACGCAGGGCAAAAGCGATTCTCGTCCTCCGTGCTTGCTTTTTCTCAGAAAGAGCCGTGGTGTGCGTTTTCGCCGGAAAACGCGTTTTCGGCCGAAAACGTGTACGTTTGCACTTCCCGGCCACAGGGAAGCTGCTAGCCGGGAATTCTCTGCCTGGTTCTACCCGCTGCCCGGAACGCTACGCAGGGCAAAAGCGATTCTCGTCCTCCGTGCTTGCTTTTCCTCAGAAAGAGCCGTGGTGTGCGTTTTCGCTAGAAAACGCGTTTTCGGCCGAAAACGTGTACGTTTGCACTTCCCGGCCACAGGGAAGCTGCTAGCCGGGACTTCTCTGCCTGGTTCTACCCGCTGCCCGGAACACTACGCAGGGCAAAAGCGATTCTCGTCCTCCGTGCTTGCTTTTTCTCAGAAAGACCCGTGGTGTGCGTTTTCGCCGGAAAACGCGTTTTCGGCCGAAAACGTGTACGTTTGCATTTCCCGGCCACAGGGAAGCTGCTAGACGGGAATTCTCTGCCTGGTTCTACCCGCTGCCCGGAACGCTACGCAGGGCAAAAGCGATTCTCGTCCTCCGTGCTTGCTTTTTCTCAGAAAGAGCCGTGGTGTGCGTTTTCGCCGGAAAACGCAGCTTCGGCCGAAAACGTGTACGTTTGCACTTCCCCGCCACAGGGAAGCTTCTAGACGGGAATTCTCTGCCTGGTTCTACCCGCTGCCCGGAACGCTACGCAGGGCAAAAGCGATTCTCGTCCTCCGTGCTTGCTTTTTCTCAGAAAGAGCCGTGGTGTGCGTTTTCGCTGGTAAACGCGTTTTCGGCCGAAAACGTGTACGTTTGCACTTCCCGGCCACAGGGAAGCTGCTAGACGGGAATTCTCTGCCTGGTTCTACCCGCTGCCCGGAACGCTACGCAGGGCAAAAGCGATTCTCGTCCTCCGTGCTTGCTTTTTCTCAGAAAGAGCCGTGGTGTGCGTTTTCGCCGGAAAACGCGTTTTCGGCGAAAACGTGTACGTTTGCACTTCCCGGCCACAGGGAAGCTGCTAGCCGGGAATTCTCTGCCTGGTTCTACCCGCTGCCCGGAACACTACGCAGGGCAAAAGCGATTCTCGTCCTCCGTGCTTGCTTTTTCTCAGAAAGAGCCGTGGTGTGCGTTTTCGCCGGAAAACGCGTTTTCGGCCGAAAACGTGTACGTTTGCACTTCCCGGCCACAGGGAAGCTGCTAGCCGGGAATTCTCTGCCTGGTTCTACCCGCTGCCCGGAACGCTACGCAGGGCAAAAGCGATTCTCGTCCTCCGTGCTTGCTTTTCCTCAGAAAGAGCCGTGGTGTGCGTTTTCGCTAGAAAACGCGTTTTCGGCCGAAAACGTGTACGTTTGCACTTCCCGGCCACAGGGAAGCTGCTAGCCGGGAATTCCCTGCCTGGTTCTACCCGCTGCCAGGAACGCTACGCAGGGCAAAAGCGATTCTCGTCCTCCGTGCTTGCTTTTTCTCAGAAAGAGCCGTGGTGTGCTTTTTCGCCGGAAAACGCGTTTTCGGCCGAAAACGTGTACGTTTGCACTTCCCGGCCATAGGGAAGCTGCTAGCGGGCAATTTGCTGCCTATTTCTACCCGCTGCTCCGAACGCTACGCAGGGCAAAAGCGATTCTCGTCCTCCGTGCTTGCTTTTTCTCAGAAAGAGCCGTGGTGTGCGTTTTCGCCGGAAAACGCGTTTTCGGCCGAAAACGTGTACGTTTGCACTTCCCGGCCACAGGGAAGCTGCTAGCCGGGAATTCTCTGCCTGGTTCTACCCGCTGCCCGGAACGCTACGCAGGGCAAAAGCGATTCTCGTCCTCCGTGCTTGCTTTTTCTCAGAAAGAGCCGTGGTGTGCGTTTTCGCCGGAAAACGCGTTTTCGGCCGAAAACGTGTACGTTTGCACTTCCCGGCCACAGGGAAGCTGCTAGCCGGGAATTCTCTGCCTGGTTCTACCCGCTGCCCGGAACGCTACGCAGGGCAAAAGCGATTCTCGTCCTCCGTGCTTTCTTTTTCTCAGAAAGAGCCGTGGTGTGCGTTTTCGAGGGAAAACGCGATTTTCGGCCGAAAACGTGTACGTTTGCACTTCCCCGCCACAGGGAAGCTGCTAGCCGGGAATTCTCTGCCTGGTTCTACCCGCTGCCCGGAACGCTACGCAGGGCAAAAGCGATTCTCGTCCTCCGTGCTTGCTTTTTCTCAGAAAGAGCCGTGGTGTGCGTTTTCGCCGGAAAACGCGTTTTCGGCGAAAACGCGTACGTTTGCACTTCCCGGCCACAGGGAAGCTGCTAGCCGGGACTTCTCTGCCTGGTTCTACCCGCTGCCCGGAACACTACGCAGGGCAAAAGCGATTCTCGTCCTCCGTGCTTGCTTTTTCTCAGAAAGAGCCGTGGTGTGCGTTTTCGCCGGAAAACGCAGTTTCGGCCGAAAACGTGTACGTTTGCACTTCCCCGCCACAGGGAAGCTTCTAGACGGGAATTCTCTGCCTGGTTCTACCCGCTGCCCGGAACGCTACGCAGGGCAAAAGCGATTCTCGTCCTCCGTGCTTGCTTTTTCCCAGAAAGAGCCGTGGTGTGCGTTTTCGCGGGAAAACGCGTTTTCGGCCGAAAACGTGTACGTTTGCACTTCCCGGCCACAGGGAAGCTGCTAGCCGGGAATTCTCTGCCTGGTTCTACCCGCTGCCCGGAACGCTACGCAGGGCAAAAGCGATTCTCGTCCTCCGTGCTTGCTTTTTCTCAGAAAGAGCCATGGTGTGCTTTTTCGCCGGAAAACGCGTTTTCGGCCGAAAACGTGTACGTTTGCACTTCCCGGCCACTGGGAAGCTGCTAGCTGGCAATTCGCTGCCTATTTCTACCCGCTGCTCAGAACGCTACGCAGGGCAAAAGCGATTCTCGTCCTCCGTGTTTTCTTTTTCTCAGAAAGAGCCGTGGTGTGCGTTTTCGCCGGAAAACGCGTTTTCGGCCGAAAACGTGTACGTTTGCACTTCCCCGCCACAGGGAAGCTGCTAGCCGGGAATTCTCTGCCTGGTTCTACCCGATGCCCGGAACGCTACGCAGGGCAAAAGCGATTCTCGTCCTCCGTGCTTGCTTTTTCTCAGAAAGAGCCATGGTGTGCTTTTTCGCCGGAAAACGCGTTTTCGGCCGAAAACGTGTACGTTTGCACTTCCCGGCCACAGGGAAGCTGCTAGCTGGCAATTCGCTGCCTATTTCTACCCGCTGCCCGGAACGCTACGCAGGGCAAAAGCGATTCTCGTCCTCCGTGCTTTCTTTTTCTCAGAAAGAGCCGTGGTGTGCGTTTTCGAGGGAAAACGCGATTTACGGCCGAAAACGTGTACGTTTGCACTTCCCGGCCACAGGGAAGCTGCTAGCCGGGAATTCTCTGCCTGGTTCTACCCGCTGCCCGGAACGCTACGCAGGGCAAAAGCGATTCTCGTCCTCCGTGCTTGCTTTTTCTCAGAAAGAGCCGTGGTGTGCGTTTTCGCTAGAAAACGCGTTTTCGGCCGAAAACGTGTACGTTTGCACTTCCCGGCCACAGGGAAGCTGCTAGCCGGGAATTCTCTGCCTGGTTCTACCCGCTGCCCGGAACGCTACGCAGGGCAAAAGCGATTCTCGTCCTCCGTGCTTGCTTTTTCTCAGAAAGAGCCGTGGTGTGCGTTTTCGCCGGTAAACGCGTTTTCGGCCGAAAACGTGTACGTTTGCACTTCCCGGCCACAGGGAAGCTGCTAGACGGGAATTCTCTGCCTGGTTCTACCCGCTGCCCGGAACGCTACGCAGGGCAAAAGCGATTTTCGTCCTCCGTGCTTGCTTTTTCTCAGAAAGAGCCGTGGTGTGCGTTTTCGCCGGAAAACGCGTTTTCGGCCGAAAACGTGTACGTTTGCACATCCCGGCCACAGGGAAGCTGCTAGCCGGGAATTCTCTGCCTGGTTCTACCCGCTGCCCGGAACGCTACGCAGGGCAAAAGCGATTCTCGTCCTCCGTGCTTGCTTTTCCTCAGAAAGAGCCGTGGTGTGCGTTTTCGCTAGAAAACGCGTTTTCGGCCGAAAACGTGTACGTTTGCACTTCCCGGCCACAGGGAAGCTGCTAGCCGGGAATTCTCTGCCTGGTTCTACCCGCTGCCAGGAACGCTACGCAGGGCAAAAGCGATTCTCGTCCTCCGTGCTTGCTTTTTCTCAGAAAGAGCCGTGGTGTGCTTTTTCGCCGGAAAACGCGTTTTCGGCTGAAAACGTGTACGTTTGCACTTCCCGGCCATAAGGAAGCTGCTAGCGGGCAATTCGCTGCCTATTTCTACCCGCTGCTCCGAACGCTACGCAGGGCAAAAGCGATTCTCGTCCTCCGTGCTTGCTTTTTCTCAGAAAGAGCCGTGGTGTGTGTTTTCGCCGGAAAACGCGTTTTCGGCCGAAAACGTGTACGTTTGCACTTCCCCGCCACAGGGAAGCTGCTAGCCGGGAATTCTCTGCCTGGTTCTACCCGCTGCCCGGAACGCTACGCAGGGCAAAAGCGATTCTCGTCCTCCGTGCTTGCTTTTTCTCAGAAAGAGCCGTTGTGTGCGTTTTCGCCGGAAAACGCATTTTCGGCGAAAACGCGTACGTTTGCACTTCCCGGCCACAGGGAAGCTGCTAGCCGGGACTTCTCTGCCTGGTTCTACCCGCTGCCCGGAACACTACGCAGGGCAAAAGCGATTCTCGTCCTCCGTGCTTGCTTTTTCTCAGAAAGACCCGTGGTGTGCGTTTTCGCCGGAAAACGCAGTTTCGGCCGAAAACGTGTACGTTTGCACTTCCCCGCCACAGGGAAGCTGCTAGCCGGGAATTCTCTGCCTGGTTCTACCCGCTGCTCGGAACGCTACGCAGGGCAAAAGCGATTCTCGTCCTCCGTGCTTGCTTTTTCTCAGAAAGAGCCGTGGTGTGCGTTTTCGCCGGAAAACGCAGTTTCGGCCGAAAACGTGTACGTTTGCACTTCCCCGCCACAGGGAAGCTGCTAGCCGGGAATTCTCTGCCTGTTTCTACCCGCTGCTCGGAACGCTACGCAGGGCAAAAGCGATTCTCGTCCTCCGTGCTTGCTTTATCTCAGAAAGAGCCGTGGTGTGCGTTTTCGCCGCAAAACGCGTTTTCGGCCGAAAACGTGTACGTTTGCACTTCCCGGCCACAGGGAAGCTGCTAGCAGGGAATTCGCTGCCTGGTTCTACCCGCTGCCCGGAACGCTACGCAGGGCAAAAGCGATTCTCGTCCTCCATGCTTGCTTTTTCTCAGAAAGAGCCGTGGTGTGCGTTTTCGCCGGAAAACGCGTTTTCGGCCGAAAACGTGTACGTTTGCACTTCCCGGCCACAGGGAAGCTGATAGCCGGGAATTCTCTGCCTGGTTCTACCCGCTGCCCGGAACACTACGCAGGGCAAAAGCGATTCTCGTCCTCCGTGCTTGCTTTTTCTCAGAAAGAGCCGTGGTGTGCGTTTTCGCCGGAAAACGCGTTTTCGGCCGAAAACGTGTACGTTTGCACTTCCCCGCCACAGGGAAGCTGCTAGCCGGGAATTCTCTGCCTGGTTCTACCCGCTGCCCGGAACGCTACGCAGGGCAAAAGCGATTCTCGTCCTCCGTGCTTGCTTTTTCTCAGAAAGAGCCGTGGTGTGCGTTTTCGCCGGAAAACGCGTTTTCGGCCGAAAACGTGTACGTTTGCACTTCCCGGCCACAGGGAAGCTGCTAGCCGGCAATTCGCTGCCTATTTCTACCCGCTGCTCAGAACGCTACGCAGGGCAAAAGCGATTCTCGTCCTCCGTGCTTGCTTTTTCTCAGAAAGAGCCGTGGTGTGCGTTTTCGCCGGAAAACGAGTTTTCGGGCGAAAACGTGTACGTTTGCACTTCCCCGCCACAGGGAAGCTGCTAGCCGGGAATTCTCTGCCTGGTTCTACCCGCTGCCCGGAACACTACGCAGGGCAAAAGCGATTCTCGTCCTCCGTGCTTGCTTTATCTCAGAAAGAGCCGTGGTGTGCGTTTTCGCCGCAAAACGCGTTTTCGGCCGAAAACGTGTACGTTTGCACTTCCCCGCCACAGGGAAGCTGCTAGCAGGGAATTCTCTGCCTGGTTCTACCCGCTGCCCGGAACGCTACGCAGGGCAAAAGCGATTCTCGTCCTCCGTGCTTGCTTTTTCTCAGAAAGAGCCGTGGTGTGCATTTTCGCGGGAAAACGCGTTTTCGGCCGTAAACGTGTACGTTTGCACTTCCCGGCCACAGGGAAGCTGCTAGCCGGGAATTCTCTGCCTGGTTCTACCCGCTGCCCGGAACGCTACGCAGGGCAAAAGCGATTCTCGTCCTCCGTGCTTGCTTTTTCTCAGAAAGAGCCGTGGTGTGCGTTTTCGCGGGAAAACGTCTTTTCGGCCGAAAACGTGTACGTTTGCACTTCCCGGCCACAGGGAAGCTGCTAGCCGGGAATTCTCTGCCTGGTTCTACCCGCTGCCCGGAACGCTACGCAGGGCAAAAGCGATTCTCGTCCTCCGTGCTTGCTTTTTCTCAGAAAGAGCCGTGGTGTGCGTTTTCGCCGGAAAACGAGTTTTCGGCCGAAAACGTGTACGTTTGCACTTCCCGGCCACAGGGAAGCTGATAGCCGGGAATTCTCTGCCTGGTTCTACCCGCTGCCCGGAACACTACGCAGGGCAAAAGCGATTCTCGTCCTCCGTGCTTGCTTTTTCTCAGAAAGAGCCGTGGTGTGCGTTTTCGCCGGAAAACGCGTTTTCGGCCGAAAACGTGTACGTTTGCACTTCCCCGCCACAGGGAAGCTGCTAGCCGGGAATTCTCTGCCTGGTTCTACCCGCTGCCCGGAACGCTACGCAGGGCAAAAGCGATTCTCGTCCTCCGTGCTTGCTTTTTCTCAGAAAGAGCCGTGGTGTGCGTTTTCGCCGGAAAACGCGTTTTCGGCCGAAAACGTGTACGTTTGCACTTCCCGGCCACAGGGAAGCTGCTAGCCGGCAATTCGCTGCCTATTTCTACCCGCTGCTCAGAACGCTACGCAGGGCAAAAGCGATTCTCGTCCTCCGTGCTTGCTTTTTCTCAGAAAGAGCCGTGGTGTGCGTTTTCGCCGGAAAACGAGTTTTCGGGCGAAAACGTGTACGTTTGCACTTCCCCGCCACAGGGAAGCTGCTAGCCGGGAATTCTCTGCCTGGTTCTACCCGCTGCCCGGAACGCTACGCAGGGCAAAAGCGATTCTCGTCCTCCGTGCTTGCTTTATCTCAGAAAGAGCCGTGGTGTGCGTTTTCGCCGCAAAACGCGTTTTCGGCCGAAAACGTGTACGTTTGCACTTCCCGGCCACAGGGAAGCTGCTAGCAGGGAATTCTCTGCCTGGTTCTACCCGCTGCCCGGAACACTACGCAGGGCAAAAGCGATTCTCGTCCTCCGTGCTTGCTTTTTCTCAGAAAGAGCCGTGGTGTGCGTTTCCGCCAGAAAACGCTTTTTCGGGCGAAAACGTGTACGTTTGCACTTCCCCGCCACAGGGAAGCTGATAGCAGGGAATTCTCTGCCTGGTTCTACCCGCTGCCCGGAACGCTACGCAGGGCAAAAGCGATTCTCGTCCTCCGTGCTTGCTTTTTCTCAGAAAGAGCCATGGTGTGCGTTTTCGCCGGAAAACGCGTTTTCGGCCGAAAACGTGTACGTTTGCACTTCCCGGCCACAGGGAAGCTGCTAGCCGGGAATTCTCTGCCTGGTTCTACCCGCTGCCCGGAACGCTACGCAGGGCAAAAGCGATTCTCGTCCTCCGTGCTTGCTTTTTCTCAGAAAGAGCCGTGGTGTGCGTTTTCGCCGGAAAACGCGTTTTCGGCCGAAAACGTGTAGGTTTGCACTTCCCCGCCACAGGGAAGCTGCTAGCCGGGAATTCTCTGCCTGGTTCTACCCGCTGCCCGGAACGCTACGCAGGGCAAAAGCGATTCTCGTCCTCCGTGCTTGCTTTATCTCAGAAAGAGCCGTGGTGTGCGTTTTCGCCGCAAAACGCGTTTTCGGCCGAAAACGTGTACGTTTGCACTTCCCCGCCACAGGGAAGCTGCTAGCAGGGAATTCTCTGCCTGGTTCTACCCGCTGCCCGGAACGCTACGCAGGGCAAAAGCGATTCTCGTCCTCCGTGCTTGCTTTTTCTCAGAAAGAGCCGTGGTGTGCATTTTCGCGGGAAAACGCGTTTTCGGCCGAAAACGTGTACGTTTGCACTTCCCGGCCACAGGGAAGCTGCTAGCCGAGAATTCTCTGCCTGGTTCTACCCGCTGCCCGGAACGCTACGCAGGGCAAAAGCGATTCTCGTCCTCCGTGCTTGCTTTTTCTCAGAAAGAGCCGTGGTGTGCGTTTTCGCCGGAAAACGCGTTTTCGGACGAAAACGTGTACGTTTGCACTTCCCCGCCACAGGGAAGCTGCTAGCCGGGAATTCTCTGCCTGGTTCTACCCGCTGCCCGGAACGCTACGCAGGGCAAAAGCGATTCTCGTCCTCCGTGCTTGCTTTTTCTCAGAAAGAGCCGTGGTGTGCGTTTTCGCGGGAAAACGCGTTTTCGGCCGAAAACGTGTACGTTTGCACTTCCCGGCCACAGGGAAGCTGCTAGCCGGGAATTCTCTGCCTGGTTCTACCCGCTGCCCGGAACGCTACGCAGGGTAAAAGCGATTCTCGTCCTCCGCGCTTGCTTTTTCTCAGAAAGAGCCGTGGTGTGCGTTTTCGCGGGAAAACGCGTTTTCGGCCGAAAACGTGTACGTTTGCACTTCCCCGCCACAGGGAAGCTGCTAGCCGGGAATTCTCTGCCTGGTTCTACCCGCTGCCCGGAACGCTACGCAGGGCAAAAGCGATTCTCGTCCTCCGTGCTTGCTTTTTCTCAGAAAGAGCGGTGGTGTGCGTTTTCGCCAGAAAACGCGTTTTCGGCCGAAAACGTGTACGTTTGCACTTCCCGGCCACAGGGAAGCTGCTAGCCGGGAATTCTCTGCCTGGTTCTACCCGCTGCCCGGAACGCTACGCAGGGCAAAAGCGATTCTCGTCCTCCGTGCTTGCTTTTTCTCAGAAAGAGCCGTGGTGTGCGTTTTCGCCGGAAAACGCGTTTTCGGCCGAAAACGTGTACGTTTGCACTTCCCGGCCACAGGGAAGCTGCTAGCCGGGAATTCTCTGCCTGGTTCTACCCGCTGCCCGGAACGCTACGCAGGGCAAAAGCGATTCTCGTCCTCCGTGCTTGCTTTTTCTCAGAAAGAGCCATGGTGTGCTTTTTCTCCGGAAAACGCGTTTTCGGCCGAAAACGTGTACGTTTGCACTTCCCGGCCACAGGGAAGCTGCTAGCCGGCAATTCGCTGCCTATTTCTACCCGCTGCTCAGAACGCTACGCAGGGCAAAAGCGATTCTCGTCCTCCGTGCTTGCTTTTTCTCAGAAAGAGCCGTGGTGTGCGTTTTCGCCGGAAAACGCGTTTTCGGCCGAAAACGTGTACGTTTGCACTTCCCCGCCACAGGGAAGCTGCTAGCCGGGAATTCTCTGCCTGGTTCTACCCGCTGCCCGGACCGCTACGCAGGGCAAAAGCGATTCTCGTCCTCCGTGCTTGCTTTTTCTCAGAAAGAGCCATGGTGTGCTTTTTCTCCGGAAAACGCGTTTTCGGCCGGAAACGTGTACGTTTGCACTTCCCGGCCACAGGGAAGGTGCTAGCCGGCAATTCGCTGCCTATTTCTACCCGCTGCTCAGAACGATACGCAGGGCAAAAGCGATTCTCGTCCTCCGTGCTTTCTTTTTCTCAGAAAGAGCCGTGGTGTGCGTTTTCGCGGGAAAACGAGTTTTCGGCCGAAAACGTGTACGTTTGCACTTCCCGGCCACAGGGAAGCTGCTAGCCTGGAATTCTCTGCCTGGTTCTACCCGCTGCCCGGAACGCTACGCAGGGCAAAAGCGATTCTCGTCCTCCGTGCTTGCTTTTTCTCAGAAAGAGCCGTGGTGTGCGTTTTCGCCGGAAAACGCGTTTTCGGCCGAAAACGTGTACGTTTGCACTTCCCGGCCACAGGGAAGCTGCTAGCCGGGAATTCTCTGCCTGGTTCTACCCGCTGCCCGGAACACTACGCAGGGCAAAAGCGATTCTCGTCCTCCGTGCTTGCTTTTTCTCAGAAAGAGCCGTGGTGTGCGTTTCCGCCAGAAAACGCTTTTTCGGGCGAAAACGTGTACGTTTGCACTTCCCCGCCACAGGGAAGCTGATAGCAGGGAATTCTCTGCCTGGTTCTACCCGCTGCCCGGAACGCTACGCAGGGCAAAAGCGATTCTCGTCCTCCGTGCTTGCTTTTTCTCAGAAAGAGCCATGGTGTGCTTTTTCGCCGGAAAACGCGTTTTCGGCCGAAAACGTGTACGTTTGCACTTCCCGGCCACAGGGAAGCTGCTAGCCGGGAATTCTCTGCCTGGTTCTACCCGCTGCCCGGAACGCTACGCAGGGCAAAAGCGATTCTCGTCCTCCGTGCTTGCTTTTTCTCAGAAAGAGCCGTGGTGTGCGTTTTCGCCGGAAAACGCGTTTTCGGCCGAAAACGTGTAGGTTTGCACTTCCCCGCCACAGGGAAGCTGCTAGCCGGGAATTCTCTGCCTGGTTCTACCCGCTGCCAGCAACGCTACGCAGGGCAAAAGCGATTCTCGTCCTCCGTGCTTGCTTTTTCTCAGAAAGAGCCATGGTGTGCTTTTTCTCCGGAAAACGCGTTTTCGGCCGGAAACGTGTACGTTTGCACTTCCCGGCCACAGGGAAGCTGCTAGCCGGCAATTCGCTGCCTATTTCTACCCGCTGCCCGGAACACTACGCAGGGCAAAAGCGATTCTCGTCCTCCGTGCTTGCTTTTTCTCAGAAAGAGCCGTGGTGTGCGTTTTCGCCGGAAAACGCGTTTTCGGCCGAAAACGTGTACGTTTGCACTTCCCCGCCACAGGGAAGCTGCTAGCCGGGAATTCTCTGCCTGGTTCTACCCGCTGCCCGGAACGCTACGCAGGGCAAAAGCGATTCTCGTCCTCCGTGCTTGCTTTTTCTCAGAAAGAGCCGTGGTGTGCGTTTTCGCCGGAAAACGCGTTTTCGGCCGAAAACGTGTACGTTTGCACTTCCCGGCCACAGGGAAGCTGCTAGCCGGCAATTCGCTGCCTATTTCTACCCGCTGCTCAGAACGCTACGCAGGGCAAAAGCGATTCTCGTCCTCCGTGCTTGCTTTTTCTCAGAAAGAGCCGTGGTGTGCGTTTTCGCCGGAAAACGAGTTTTCGGGCGAAAACGTGTACGTTTGCACTTCCCCGCCACAGGGAAGCTGCTAGCCGGGAATTCTCTGCCTGGTTCTACCCGCTGCCCGGAACGCTACGCAGGGCAAAAGCGATTCTCGTCCTCCGTGCTTGCTTTATCTCAGAAAGAGCCGTGGTGTGCGTTTTCGCCGGAAAACGCGTTTTCGGCCGAAAACGTGTACGTTTGCACTTCCCCGCCACAGGGAAGCTGCTAGCAGGGAATTCTCTGCCTGGTTCTACCCGCTGCCCGGAACGCTACGCAGGGCAAAAGCGATTCTCGTCCTCCGTGCTTGCTTTTTCTCAGAAAGAGCCGTGGTGTGCATTTTCGCGGCAAAACGCGTTTTCGGCCGAAAACGTGTACGTTTGCACTTCCCGGCCACAGGGAAGCTGCTAGCCGGGAATTCTCTGCCTGGTTCTACCCGCTGCCCGGAACGCTACGCAGGGCAAAAGCGATTCTCGTCCTCCGTGCTTGCTTTTTCTCAGAAAGAGCCGTGGTGTGCATTTTCGCGGGAAAACGCGTTTTCGGCCGAAAACGTGTACGTTTGCACTTCCCGGCCACAGGGAAGCTGCTAGCCGGGAATTCTCTGCCTGGTTCTACCCGCTGCCCGGAACGCTACGCAGGGCAAAAGCGATTCTCGTCCTCCGTGCTTGCTTTTTCTCAGAAAGAGCCGTGGTGTGCGTTTTCGCGGGAAAACGCGTTTTCGGCCGAAAACGTGTACGTTTGCACTTCCCGGCCACAGGGAAGCTGCTAGCCGGGAATTCTCTGCCTGGTTCTACCCGCTGCCCGGAACACTACGCAGGGCAAAAGCGATTCTCGTCCTCCGTGCTTGCTTTTTCTCAGAAAGAGCCGTGGTGTGCGTTTCCGCCAGAAAACGCTTTTTCGGGCGAAAACGTGTACGTTTGCACTTCCCCGCCACAGGGAAGCTGATAGCAGGGAATTCTCTGCCTGGTTCTACCCGCTGCCCGGAACGCTACGCAGGGCAAAAGCGATTCTCGTCCTCCGTGCTTGCTTTTTCTCAGAAAGAGCCGTGGTGTGCGTTTTCGCCGGAAAACGCGTTTTCGGCCGAAAACGTGTACGTTTGCACTTCCCGGCCACAGGGAAGCTGCTAGCCGGGAATTCTCTGCCTGGTTCTACCCGCTGCCCGGAACACTACGCAGGGCAAAAGCGATTCTCGTCCTCCGTGCTTGCTTTTTCTCAGAAAGAGCCGTGGTGTGCGTTTCCGCCAGAAAACGCTTTTTCGGGCGAAAACGTGTACGTTTGCACTTCCCCGCCACAGGGAAGCTGATAGCAGGGAATTCTCTGCCTGGTTCTACCCGCTGCCCGGAACGCTACGCAGGGCAAAAGCGATTCTCGTCCTCCGTGCTTGCTTTTTCTCAGAAAGAGCCATGGTGTGCTTTTTCGCCGGAAAACGCGTTTTCGGCCGAAAACGTGTAGGTTTGCACTTCCCCGCCACAGGGAAGCTGCTAGCCGGGAATTCTCTGCCTGGTTCTACCCGCTGCCAGCAACGCTACGCAGGGCAAAAGCGATTCTCGTCCTCCGTGCTTGCTTTTTCTCAGAAAGAGCCATGGTGTGCTTTTTCTCCGGAAAACGCGTTTTCGGCCGGAAACGTGTACGTTTGCACTTCCCGGCCACAGGGAAGCTGCTAGCCGGGAATTCTCTGCCTGGTTCTACCCGCTGCCCGGAACACTACGCAGGGCAAAAGCGATTCTCGTCCTCCGTGCTTGCTTTTTCTCAGAAAGAGCCGTGGTGTGCGTTTCCGCCAGAAAACGCTTTTTCGGCCGAAAACGTGTACGTTTGCACTTCCCGGCCACAGGGAAGCTGCTAGCCGGCAATTCGCTGCCTATTTCTACCCGCTGCTCAGAACGCTACGCAGGGCAAAAGCGATTCTCGTCCTCCGTGCTTGCTTTTTCTCAGAAAGAGCCGTGGTGTGCGTTTTCGCGGGAAAACGAGTTTTCGGGCGAAAACGTGTACGTTTGCACTTCCCCGCCACAGGGAAGCTGCTAGCCGGGAATTCTCTGCCTGGTTCTACCCGCTGCCCGGAACGCTACGCAGGGCAAAAGCGATTCTCGTCCTCCGTGCTTGCTTTATCTCAGAAAGAGCCGTGGTGTGCGTTTTCGCTGGAAAACGCGTTTTCGGCCGAAAACGTGTACGTTTGCACTTCCCCGCCACAGGGAAGCTGCTAGCAGGGAATTCTCTGCCTGGTTCTACCCGCTGCCCGGAACGCTACGCAGGGCAAAAGCGATTCTCGTCCTCCGTGCTTGCTTTTTCTCAGAAAGAGCCGTGGTGTGCATTTTCGCGGCAAAACGCGTTTTCGGCCGAAAACGTGTACGTTTGCACTTCCCGGCCACAGGGAAGCTGCTAGCCGGGAATTCTCTGCCTGGTTCTACCCGCTGCCCGGAACGCTACGCAGGGCAAAAGCGATTCTCGTCCTCCGTGCTTGCTTTTTCTCAGAAAGAGCCGTGGTGTGCATTTTCGCGGGAAAACGCGTTTTCGGCCGAAAACGTGTACGTTTGCACTTCCCGGCCACAGGGAAGCTGCTAGCCGGGAATTCTCTGCCTGGTTCTACCCGCTGCCCGGAACGCTACGCAGGGCAAAAGCGATTCTCGTCCTCCGTGCTTGCTTTTTCTCAGAAAGAGCCGTGGTGTGCGTTTTCGCGGGAAAACGCGTTTTCGGCCGAAAACGTGTACGTTTGCACTTCCCGGCCACAGGGAAGCTGCTAGCCGGGAATTCTCTGCCTGGTTCTACCCGCTGCCCGGAACACTACGCAGGGCAAAAGCGATTCTCGTCCTCCGTGCTTGCTTTTTCTCAGAAAGAGCCGTGGTGTGCGTTTCCGCCAGAAAACGCTTTTTCGGGCGAAAACGTGTACGTTTGCACTTCCCCGCCACAGGGAAGCTGATAGCAGGGAATTCTCTGCCTGGTTCTACCCGCTGCCCGGAACGCTACGCAGGGCAAAAGCGATTCTCGTCCTCCGTGCTTGCTTTTTCTCAGAAAGAGCCGTGGTGTGCGTTTTCGCCGGAAAACGCGTTTTCGGCCGAAAACGTGTACGTTTGCACTTCCCGGCCACAGGGAAGCTGCTAGCCGGGAATTCTCTGCCTGGTTCTACCCGCTGCCCGGAACACTACGCAGGGCAAAAGCGATTCTCGTCCTCCGTGCTTGCTTTTTCTCAGAAAGAGCCGTGGTGTGCGTTTCCGCCAGAAAACGCTTTTTCGGGCGAAAACGTGTACGTTTGCACTTCCCCGCCACAGGGAAGCTGATAGCAGGGAATTCTCTGCCTGGTTCTACCCGCTGCCCGGAACGCTACGCAGGGCAAAAGCGATTCTCGTCCTCCGTGCTTGCTTTTTCTCAGAAAGAGCCATGGTGTGCTTTTTCGCCGGAAAACGCGTTTTCGGCCGAAAACGTGTAGGTTTGCACTTCCCCGCCACAGGGAAGCTGCTAGCCGGGAATTCTCTGCCTGGTTCTACCCGCTGCCAGCAACGCTACGCAGGGCAAAAGCGATTCTCGTCCTCCGTGCTTGCTTTTTCTCAGAAAGAGCCATGGTGTGCTTTTTCTCCGGAAAACGCGTTTTCGGCCGGAAACGTGTACGTTTGCACTTCCCGGCCACAGGGAAGCTGCTAGCCGGGAATTCTCTGCCTGGTTCTACCCGCTGCCCGGAACACTACGCAGGGCAAAAGCGATTCTCGTCCTCCGTGCTTGCTTTTTCTCAGAAAGAGCCGTGGTGTGCGTTTCCGCCAGAAAACGCTTTTTCGGGCGAAAACGTGTACGTTTGCACTTCCCCGCCACAGGGAAGCTGATAGCAGGGAATTCTCTGCCTGGTTCTACCCGCTGCCCGGAACGCTACGCAGGGCAAAAGCGATTCTCGTCCTCCGTGCTTGCTTTTTCTCAGAAAGAGCCGTGGTGTGCGTTTTCGCCGGAAAACGCGTTTTCGGCCGAAAACGTGTACGTTTGCACTTCCCGGCCACAGGGAAGCTGCTAGCCGGGAATTCTCTGCCTGGTTCTACCCGCTGCCCGGAACGCTACGCAGGGCAAAAGCGATTCTCGTCCTCCGTGCTTGCTTTATCTCAGAAAGAGCCGTGGTGTGCGTTTTCGCCGGAAAACGCGTTTTCGGCCGAAAACGTGTACGTTTGCACTTCCCGGCCACAGGGAAGCTGCTAGCCGGCAATTCGCTGCCTATTTCTACCCGCTGCTCAGAACGCTACGCAGGGCAAAAGCGATTCTCGTCCTCCGTGCTTGCTTTTTCTCAGAAAGAGCCGTGGTGTGCGTTTTCGCCGGAAAACGAGTTTTCGGGCGAAAACGTGTACGTTTGCACTTCCCCGCCACAGGGAAGCTGCTAGCCGGGAATTCTCTGCCTGGTTCTACCCGCTGCCCGGAACGCTACGCAGGGCAAAAGCGATTCTCGTCCTCCGTGCTTGCTTTATCTCAGAAAGAGCCGTGGTGTGCGTTTTCGCCGGAAAACGCGTTTTCGGCCGAAAACGTGTACGTTTGCACTTCCCCGCCACAGGGAAGCTGCTAGCAGGGAATTCTCTGCCTGGTTCTACCCGCTGCCCGGAACGCTACGCAGGGCAAAAGCGATTCTCGTCCTCCGTGCTTGCTTTTTCTCAGAAAGAGCCGTGGTGTGCATTTTCGCGGCAAAACGAGTTTTCGGCCGAAAACGTGTACGTTTGCACTTCCCGGCCACAGGGAAGCTGCTAGCCGGGAATTCTCTGCCTGGTTCTACCCGCTGCCCGGAACGCTACGCAGGGCAAAAGCGATTCTCGTCCTCCGTGCTTGCTTTTTCTCAGAAAGAGCCGTGGTGTGCATTTTCGCGGGAAAACGCGTTTTCGGCCGAAAACGTGTACGTTTGCACTTCCCGGCCACAGGGAAGCTGCTAGCCGGGAATTCTCTGCCTGGTTCTACCCGCTGCCCGGAACGCTACGCAGGGCAAAAGCGATTCTCGTCCTCCGTGCTTGCTTTTTCTCAGAAAGAGCCGTGGTGTGCGTTTTCGCGGGAAAACGCGTTTTCGGCCGAAAACGTGTACGTTTGCACTTCCCGGCCACAGGGAAGCTGCTAGCCGGGAATTCTCTGCCTGGTTCTACCCGCTGCCCGGAACACTACGCAGGGCAAAAGCGATTCTCGTCCTCCGTGCTTGCTTTTTCTCAGAAAGAGCCGTGGTGTGCGTTTCCGCCAGAAAACGCTTTTTCGGGCGAAAACGTGTACGTTTGCACTTCCCCGCCACAGGGAAGCTGATAGCAGGGAATTCTCTGCCTGGTTCTACCCGCTGCCCGGAACGCTACGCAGGGCAAAAGCGATTCTCGTCCTCCGTGCTTGCTTTTTCTCAGAAAGAGCCATGGTGTGCTTTTTCGCCGGAAAACGCGTTTTCGGCCGAAAACGTGTACGTTTCCACTTCCCGGCCACAGGGAAGCTGCTAGCCGGGAATTCTCTGCCTGGTTCTACCCGCTGCCCGGAACGCTACGCAGGGCAAAAGCGATTCTCGTCCTCCGTGCTTGCTTTTTCTCAGAAAGAGCCGTGGTGTGCGTTTTCGCCGGAAAACGCGTTTTCGGCCGAAAACGTGTAGGTTTGCACTTCCCCGCCACAGGGAAGCTGCTAGCCGGGAATTCTCTGCCTGGTTCTACCCGCTGCCAGCAACGCTACGCAGGGCAAAAGCGATTCTCGTCCTCCGTGCTTGCTTTTTCTCAGAAAGAGCCATGGTGTGCTTTTTCTCCGGAAAACGCGTTTTCGGCCGGAAACGTGTACGTTTGCACTTCCCGGCCACAGGGAAGCTGCTAGCCGGCAATTCGCTGCCTATTTCTACCCGCTGCTCACAACGATACGCAGGGCAAAAGCGATTCTCGTCCTCCGTGCTTTCTTTATCTCAGAAAGAGCCGTGGTGTGCGTTTTCGCGGGAAAACGAGTTTTCGGCCGAAAACGTGTACGTTTGCACTTCCCGGCCACAGGGAAGCTGCTAGCCGGGAATTCTCTGCCTGGTTCTACCCGCTGCCCGGAACGCTACGCAGGGCAAAAGCGATTCTCGTCCTCCGTGCTTGCTTTTTCTCAGAAAGAGCCGTGGTGTGCGTTTTCGCCGGAAAACACGTTTTCGGCCGAAAACGTGTACGTTTGCACTTCCCCGCCACAGGGAAGCTGCTAGCCGGGAATTCTCTGCCTGGTTCTACCCGCTGCCAGCAACGCTACGCAGGGCAAAAGCGATTCTCGTCCTCCGTGCTTGCTTTTTCTCAGAAAGAGCCGTGGTGTGCGTTTTCGCCGGAAAACGCGTTTTCGGCCGAAAACGTGTACGTTTGCACTTCCCGGCCACAGGGAAGCTGCTAGCCGGCAATTCGCTGCCTATTTCTACCCGCTGCTCAGAACGCTACGCAGGGCAAAAGCGATTCTCGTCCTCCGTGCTTGCTTTTTCTCAGAAAGAGCCGTGGTGTGCGTTTTCGCCGGAAAACGAGTTTTCGGGCGAAAACGTGTACGTTTGCACTTCCCCGCCACAGGGAAGCTGCTAGCCGGGAATTCTCTGCCTGGTTCTACCCGCTGCCCGGAACACTACGCAGGGCAAAAGCGATTCTCGTCCTCCGTGCTTGCTTTATCTCAGAAAGAGCCGTGGTGTGCGTTTTCGCCGCAAAACGCGTTTTCGGCCGAAAACGTGTACGTTTGCACTTCCCCGCCACAGGGAAGCTGCTAGCAGGGAATTCTCTGCCTGGTTCTACCCGCTGCCCGGAACGCTACGCAGGGCAAAAAAGATTCTCGTCCTCCGTGCTTGCTTTTTCTCAGAAAGAGCCGTGGTGTGCATTTTCGCGGGAAAACGCGTTTTCGGCCGTAAACGTGTACGTTTGCACTTCCCGGCCACAGGGAAGCTGCTAGCCGGCAATTCTCTGCCTGGTTCTACCCGCTGCCCGGAACGCTACGCAGGGCAAAAGCGATTCTCGTCCTCCGTGCTTGCTTTTTCTCAGAAAGAGCCGTGGTGTGCGTTTTCGCCGGAAAACGCGTTTTCGGCCGAAAACGTGTACGTTTGCACTTCCCCGCCACAGGGAAGCTGCTAGCCGGGAATTCTCTGCCTGGTTCTACCCGCTGCCCGGAACGCTACGCAGGGCAAAAGCGATTCTCGTCCTCCGTGCTTGCTTTTTCTCAGAAAGAGCCGTGGTGTGCGTTTTCGCCGGAAAACGCGTTTTCGGCCGAAAACGTGTACGTTTGCACTTCCCCGCCACAGGGAAGCTGCTAGCCGGCAATTCGCTGCCTATTTCTACCCGCTGCTCAGAACGCTACGCAGGGCAAAAGCGATTCTCGTCCTCCGTGCTTGCTTTTTCTCAGAAAGAGCCGTGGTGTGCGTTTTCGCCGGAAAACGAGTTTTCGGGCGAAAACGTGTACGTTTGCACTTCCCCGCCACAGGGAAGCTGCTAGCCGGGAATTCTCTGCCTGGTTCTACCCGCTGCCCGGAACGCTACGCAGGGCAAAAGCGATTCTCGTCCTCCGTGCTTGCTTTATCTCAGAAAGAGCCGTGGTGTGCGTTTTCGCCGCAAAACGCGTTTTCGGCCGAAAACGTGTACGTTTGCACTTCCCGGCCACAGGGAAGCTGCTAGCAGGGAATTCTCTGCCTGGTTCTACCCGCTGCCCGGAACACTACGCAGGGCAAAAGCGATTCTCGTCCTCCGTGCTTGCTTTTTCTCAGAAAGAGCCGTGGTGTGCGTTTCCGCCAGAAAACGCTTTTTCGGGCGAAAACGTGTACGTTTGCACTTCCCCGCCACAGGGAAGCTGATAGCAGGGAATTCTCTGCCTGGTTCTACCCGCTGCCCGGAACGCTACGCAGGGCAAAAGCGATTCTCGTCCTCCGTGCTTGCTTTTTCTCAGAAGGAGCCGTGGTGTGCGTTTTCGCCGGAAAACGCGTTTTCGGCCGAAAACGTGTAGGTTTGCACTTCCCCGCCACAGGGAAGCTGCTAGCCGGGAATTCTCTGCCTGGTTCTACCCGCTGCCAGGAACGCTACGCAGGGCAAAAGCGATTCTCGTCCTCCGTGCTTGCTTTTTCTCAGAAAGAGCCATGGTGTGCTTTTTCTCCGGAAAACGCGTTTTCGGCCGGAAACGTGTACGTTTGCACTTCCCGGCCACAGGGAAGCTGCTAGCCGGCAATTCGCTGCCTATTTCTACCCGCTGCTCAGAACGATACGCAGGGCAAAAGCGATTCTCGTCCTCCGTGCTTTCTTTTTCTCAGAAAGAGCCGTGGTGTGCGTTTTCGCGGGAAAACGAGTTTTCGGCCGAAAACGTGTACGTTTGCACTTCCCGGCCACAGGGAAGCTGCTAGCCGGGAATTCTCTGCCTGGTTCTACCCGCTGCCCGGAACACTACGCAGGGCAAAAGCGATTCTCGTCCTCCGTGCTTGCTTTTTCTCAGAAAGAGCCGTGGTGTGCGTTTTCGCCAGAAAACGCTTTTTCGGGAGAAAACGTGTACGTTTGCACTTCCCCGCCACAGGGAAGCTGATAGCAGGGAATTCTCTGCCTGGTTCTACCCGCTGCCCGGAACGCTACGCAGGGCAAAAGCGATTCTCGTCCTCCGTGCTTGCTTTTTCTCAGAAAGAGCCATGGTGTGCGTTTTCGCCGGAAAACGCGTTTTCGGCCGAAAACGTGTACGTTTGCACTTCCCCGCCACAGGGAAGCTGCTAGCCGGGAATTCTCTGCCTGGTTCTACCCGCTGCCCGGAACACTACGCAGGGCAAAAGCGATTCTCGTCCTCCGTGCTTGCTTTTTCTCAGAAAGAGCCGTGGTGTGCGTTTTCGCCGGAAAACGCGTTTTCGGCCGAAAACGTGTACGTTTGCACTTCCCCGCCACAGGGAAGCTGCTAGCCGGCAATTCGCTGCCTATTTCTACCCGCTGCTCAGAACGCTACGCAGGGCAAAAGCGATTCTCGTCCTCCGTGCTTGCTTTTTCTCAGAAAGAGCCGTGGTGTGCGTTTTCGCCGGAAAACGAGTTTTCGGCCGAAAACGTGTACGTTTGCACTTCCCCGCCACAGGGAAGCTGCTAGCCGGGAATTCTCTGCCTGGTTCTACCCGCTGCCCGGAACGCTACGCAGGGCAAAAGCGATTCTCGTCCTCCGTGCTTGCTTTATCTCAGAAAGAGCCGTGGTGTGCGTTTTCGCCGCAAAACGCGTTTTCGGCCGAAAACGTGTACGTTTGCACTTCCCCGCCACAGGGAAGCTGCTAGCAGGGAATTCTCTGCCTGGTTCTACCCGCTGCCCGGAACGCTACGCAGGGCAAAAGCGATTCTCGTCCTCCGTGCTTGCTTTTTCTCAGAAAGAGCCGTGGTGTGCGTTTTCGCCGGAAAACGCGTTTTCGGCCGAAAACGTGTACGTTTGCACTTCCCGGCCACAGGGAAGCTGCTAGCCGGGAATTCTCTGCCTGGTTCTACCCGCTGCCCGGAACACTACGCAGGGCAAAAGCGATTCTCGTCCTCCGTGCTTGCTTTTTCTCAGAAAGAGCCGTGGTGTGCGTTTCCGCCAGAAAACGCTTTTTCGGGCGAAAACGTGTACGTTTGCACTTCCCCGCCACAGGGAAGCTGATAGCAGGGAATTCTCTGCCTGGTTCTACCCGCTGCCCGGAACGCTACGCAGGGCAAAAGCGATTCTCGTCCTCCGTGCTTGCTTTTTCTCAGAAAGAGCCATGGTGTGCTTTTTCGCCGGAAAACGCGTTTTCGGCCGAAAACGTGTACGTTTGCACTTCCCGGCCACAGGGAAGCTGCTAGCCGGGAATTCTCTGCCTGGTTCTACCCGCTGCCCGGAACGCTACGCAGGGCAAAAGCGATTCTCGTCCTCCGTGCTTGCTTTTTCTCAGAAAGAGCCGTGGTGTGCGTTTTCGCCGGAAAACGCGTTTTCGGCCGAAAACGTGTAGGTTTGCACTTCCCCGCCACAGGGAAGCTGCTAGCCGGGAATTCTCTGCCTGGTTCTACCCGCTGCCAGCAACGCTACGCAGGGCAAAAGCGATTCTCGTCCTCCGTGCTTGCTTTTTCTCAGAAAGAGCCGTGGTGTGCGTTTTCGCGGGAAAACGAGTTTTCGGCCGAAAACGTGTACGTTTGCACTTCCCGGCCACAGGGAAGCTGCTAGCCGGGAATTCTCTGCCTGGTTCTACCCGCTGCCCGGAACGCTACGCAGGGCAAAAGCGATTCTCGTCCTCCGTGCTTGCTTTTTCTCAGAAAGAGCCGTGGTGTGCGTTTTCGCCGGAAAACGCGTTTTCGGCCGAAAACGTGTACGTTTGCACTTCCCGGCCACAGGGAAGCTGCTAGCCGGGAATTCTCTGCCTGGTTCTACCCGCTGCCCGGAACGCTACGCAGGGCAAAAGCGATTCTCGTCCTCCGTGCTTGCTTTATCTCAGAAAGAGCCGTGGTGTGCGTTTTCGCCGGAAAACGCGTTTTCGGCCGAAAACGTGTACGTTTGCACTTCCCGGCCACAGGGAAGCTGCTAGCCGGGAATTCTCTGCCTGGTTCTACCCGCTGCCCGGAACGCTACGCAGGGCAAAAGCGATTCTCGTCCTCCGTGCTTGCTTTTTCTCAGAAAGAGCCGTGGTGTGCATTTTCGCGGGAAAACGCGTTTTCGGCCGAAAACGTGTACGTTTGCACTTCCCGGCCACAGGGAAGCTGCTAGCCGGGAATTCTCTGCCTGGTTCTACCCGCTGCCCGGAACGCTACGCAGGGCAAAAGCGATTCTCGTCCTCCGTGCTTGCTTTTTCTCAGAAAGAGCCGTGGTGTGCGTTTTCGCCGGAAAACGCGTTTTCGGCCGAAAACGTGTACGTTTGCACTTCCCGGCCACAGGGAAGCTGCTAGCCGGGAATTCTCTGCCTGGTTCTACCCGCTGCCCGGAACACTACGCAGGGCAAAAGCGATTCTCGTCCTCCGTGCTTGCTTTTTCTCAGAAAGAGCCGTGGTGTGCGTTTCCGCCAGAAAACGCTTTTTCGGGCGAAAACGTGTACGTTTGCACTTCCCCGCCACAGGGAAGCTGATAGCAGGGAATTCTCTGCCTGGTTCTACCCGCTGCCCGGAACGCTACGCAGGGCAAAAGCGATTCTCGTCCTCCGTGCTTGCTTTTTCTCAGAAAGAGCCGTGGTGTGCGTTTTCGCCGGAAAACGAGTTTTCGGCCGAAAACGTGTACGTTTGCACTTCCCGGCCACAGGGAAGCTGATAGCCGGGAATTCTCTGCCTGGTTCTACCCGCTGCCCGGAACACTACGCAGGGCAAAAGCGATTCTCGTCCTCCGTGCTTGCTTTTTCTCAGAAAGAGCCGTGGTGTGCGTTTTCGCCGGAAAACACGTTTTCGGCCGAAAACGTGTACGTTTGCACTTCCCCGCCACAGGGAAGCTGCTAGCCGGGAATTCTCTGCCTGGTTCTACCCGCTGCCCGGAACGCTACGCAGGGCAAAAGCGATTCTCGTCCTCCGTGCTTGCTTTTTCTCAGAAAGAGCCGTGGTGTGCGTTTTCGCCGGAAAACGCGTTTTCGGCCGAAAACGTGTACGTTTGCACTTCCCGGCCACAGGGAAGCTGCTAGCCGGCAATTCGCTGCCTATTTCTACCCGCTGCTCAGAACGCTACGCAGGGCAAAAGCGATTCTCGTCCTCCGTGCTTGCTTTTTCTCAGAAAGAGCCGTGGTGTGCGTTTTCGCCGGAAAACGAGTTTTCGGGCGAAAACGTGTACGTTTGCACTTCCCCGCCACAGGGAAGCTGCTAGCAGGGAATTCTCTGCCTGGTTCTACCCGCTGCCCGGAACGCTACGCAGGGCAAAAGCGATTCTCGTCCTCCGTGCTTGCTTTTTCTCAGAAAGAGCCGTGGTGTGCATTTTCGCGGGAAAACGCGTTTTCGGCCGAAAACGTGTACGTTTGCACTTCCCGGCCACAGGGAAGCTGCTAGCCGGGAATTCTCTGCCTGGTTCTACCCGCTGCCCGGAACGCTACGCAGGGCAAAAGCGATTCTCGTCCTCCGTGCTTGCTTTTTCTCAGAAAGAGCCGTGGTGTGCGTTTTCGCGGGAAAACGAGTTTTCGGCCGAAAACGTGTACGTTTGCACTTCCCGGCCACAGGGAAGCTGCTAGCCGGGAATTCTCTGCCTGGTTCTACCCGCTGCCCGGAACGCTACGCAGGGCAAAAGCGATTCTCGTCCTCCGTGCTTGCTTTTTCTCAGAAAGAGCCGTGGTGTGCGTTTTCGCCAGAAAACGAGTTTTCGGCCGAAAACGTGTACGTTTGCACTTCCCGGCCACAGGGAAGCTGATAGCCGGGAATTCTCTGCCTGGTTCTACCCGCTGCCCGGAACACTACGCAGGGCAAAAGCGATTCTCGTCCTCCGTGCTTGCTTTTTCTCAGAAAGAGCCGTGGTGTGCGTTTTCGCCGGAAAACGCGTTTTCGGCCGAAAACGTGTACGTTTGCACTTCCCCGCCACAGGGAAGCTGCTAGCCGGGAATTCTCTGCCTGGTTCTACCCGCTGCCCGGAACGCTACGCAGGGCAAAAGCGATTCTCGTCCTCCGTGCTTGCTTTTTCTCAGAAAGAGCCGTGGTGTGCGTTTTCGCCCGAAAACGTGTACGTTTGCACTTCCCGGCCACAGGGAAGCTGCTAGCCGGCAATTCGCTGCCTATTTCTACCCGCTGCTCAGAACGCTACGCAGGGCAAAAGCGATTCTCGTCCTCCGTGCTTGCTTTTTCTCAGAAAGAGCCGTGGTGTGCGTTTTCGCCGGAAAACGAGTTTTCGGGCGAAAACGTGTACGTTTGCACTTCCCCGCCACAGGGAAGCTGCTAGCCGGGAATTCTCTGCCTGGTTCTACCCGCTGCCCGGAACGCTACGCAGGGCAAAAGCGATTCTCGTCCTCCGTGCTTGCTTTATCTCAGAAAGAGCCGTGGTGTGCGTTTTCGCCGCAAAACGCGTTTTCGGCCGAAAACGTGTACGTTTGCACTTCCCGGCCACAGGGAAGCTGCTAGACGGGAATTCTCTGCCTGGTTCTACCCGCTGCCCGGAACGCTACGCAGGGCAAAAGCGATTCTCGTCCTCCGTGCTTGCTTTTTCTCAGAAAGAGCCGTGGTGTGCATTTTCGCGGGAAAACGCGTTTTCGGCCGAAAACGTGTACGTTTGCACTTCCCGGCCACAGGGAAGCTGCTAGCCGGGAATTCTCTGCCTGGTTCTACCCGCTGCCCGGAACGCTACGCAGGGCAAAAGCGATTCTCGTCCTCCGTGCTTGCTTTTTCTCAGAAAGAGCCGTGGTGTGCGTTTTCGCCGGAAAACGCGTTTTCGGCCGAAAACGTGTACGTTTGCACTTCCCCGCCACAGGGAAGCTGCTAGCCGGGAATTCTCTGCCTGGTTCTACCCGCTGCCCGGAACGCTACGCAGGGCAAAAGCGATTCTCGTCCTCCGTGCTTGCTTTTTCTCAGAAAGAGCCGTGGTGTGCGTTTTCGCGGGAAAACGCGTTTTCGGCCGAAAACGTGTACGTTTGCACTTCCCGGCCACAGGGAAGCTGCTAGCCGGGAATTCTCTGCCTGGTTCTACCCGCTGCCCGGAACGCTACGCAGGGTAAAAGCGATTCTCGTCCTCCGCGCTTGCTTTTTCTCAGAAAGAGCCGTGGTGTGCGTTTTCGCGGGAAAACGCGTTTTCGGCCGAAAACGTGTACGTTTGCACTTCCCGGCCACAGGGAAGCTGCTAGCAGGGAATTCTCTGCCTGGTTCTACCCGCTGCCCGGAACGCTACGCAGGGCAAAAGCGATTCTCGTCCTCCGTGCTTGCTTTTTCTCAGAAAGAGCCGTGGTGTGCATTTTCGCGGGAAAACGCGTTTTCGGCCGAAAACGTGTACGTTTGCACTTCCCGGCCACAGGGAAGCTGATAGCCGGGAATTCTCTGCCTGGTTCTACCCGCTGCCCGGAACGCTACGCAGGGCAAAAGCGATTCTCGTCCTCCGTGCTTGCTTTTTCTCAGAAAGAGCCGTGGTGTGCGTTTTCGCCGGAAAACGCGTTTTCGGCCGAAAACGTGTACGTTTGCACTTCCCCGCCACAGGGAAGCTGCTAGCCGGGAATTCTCTGCCTGGTTCTACCCGCTGCCCGGAACGCTACGCAGGGCAAAAGCGATTCTCGTCCTCCGTGCTTGCTTTTTCTCAGAAAGAGCCGTGGTGTGCGTTTTCGCGGGAAAACGCGTTTTCGGCCGAAAACGTGTACGTTTGCACTTCCCGGCCACAGGGAAGCTGCTAGCCGGGAATTCTCTGCCTGGTTCTACCCGCTGCCCGGAACGCTACGCAGGGTAAAAGCGATTCTCGTCCTCCGTGCTTGCTTTTTCTCAGAAAGAGCCGTGGTGTGCGTTTTCGCGGGAAAACGCGTTTTCGGCCGAAAACGTGTACGTTTGCACTTCCCCGCCACAGGGAAGCTGCTAGCCGGGAATTCTCTGCCTGGTTCTACCCGCTGCCCGGAACGCTACGCAGGGCAAAAGCGATTCTCGTCCTCCGTGCTTGCTTTTTCTCAGAAAGAGCCATGGTGTGCTTTTTCTCCGGAAAACGCGTTTTCGGCCGGAAACGTGTACGTTTGCACTTCCCGGCCACAGGGAAGCTGCTAGCCGGCAATTCGCTGCCTATTTCTACCCGCTGCTCAGAACGATACGCAGGGCAAAAGCGATTCTCGTCCTCCGTGCTTTCTTTTTCTCAGAAAGAGCCGTGGTGTGCGTTTTCGCGGGAAAACGAGTTTTCGGCCGAAAACGTGTACGTTTGCACTTCCCGGCCACAGGGAAGCTGCTAGCCTGGAATTCTCTGCCTGGTTCTACCCGCTGCCCGGAACGCTACGCAGGGCAAAAGCGATTCTCGTCCTCCGTGCTTGCTTTTTCTCAGAAAGAGCCGTGGTGTGCGTTTTCGCCGGAAAACGCGTTTTCGGCCGAAAACGTGTACGTTTGCACTTCCCGGCCACAGGGAAGCTGCTAGCCGGGAATTCTCTGCCTGGTTCTACCCGCTGCCCGGAACGCTACGCAGGGCAAAAGCGATTCTCGTCCTCCGTGCTTGCTTTTTCTCAGAAAGAGCCGTGGTGTGCGTTTTCGCCGGTAAACGCGTTTTCGGCCGAAAACGTGTACGTTTGCACTTCCCGGCCACAGGGAAGCTGCTAGACGGGAATTCTCTGCCTGGTTCTACCCGCTGCCCGGAACGCTACGCAGGGCAAAAGCGATTTTCATCCTCCGTGCTTGCTTTTTCTCAGAAAGAGCCGTGGTGTGCGTTTTCGCCGGAAAACGCGTTTTCGGCGAAAACGTGTACGTTTGCACTTCCCGGCCACAGGGAAGCTGCTAGCCGGGAATTCTCTGCCTGGTTCTACCCGCTGCCCGGAACACTACGCAGGGCAAAAGCGATTCTCGTCCTCCGTGCTTGCTTTTTCTCAGAAAGACCCGTGGTGTGCGTTTTCTCCGGAAAACGCGTTTTCGGCCGAAAACGTGTACGTTTGCATTTCCCGGCCACAGGGAAGCTGCTAGACGGGAATTCTCTGCCTGGTTCTACCCGCTGCCCGGAACGCTACGCAGGGCAAAAGCGATTCTCGTCCTCCGTGCTTGCTTTTTCTCAGAAAGAGCCGTGGTGTGCGTTTTCGCCGGAAAACGCAGTTTCGGCCGAAAACGTGTACGTTTGCACTTCCCCGCCACAGGGAAGCTGCTAGCCGGGAATTCTCTGCCTGTTTCTACCCGCTGCTCGGAACGCTACGCAGGGCAAAAGCGATTCTCGTCCTCCGTGCTTGCTTTTTCTCAGAAAGAGCCGTGGTGTGCGTTTTCGCCGGAAAACGCGTTTTCGGCCGAAAACGTGTACGTTTGCACTTCCCGGCCACAGGGAAGCTGCTAGCCGGGAATTCTCTGCCTGGTTCTACCCGCTGCCCGGAACGCTACGCAGGGCAAAAGCGATTTTCGTCCTCCGTGCTTGCTTTTTCTCAGAAAGAGCCATGGTGTGCTTTTTCGCCGGAAAACGCGTTTTCGGCCGAAAACGTGTACGTTTGCACTTCCCGGCCAGAGGGAAGCTGCTAGCCGGCAATTCGCTGCCTATTTCTACCCGCTGCTCAGAACGCTACGCAGGGCAAAAGCGATTCTCGTCCTCTGTGCTTGCTTTTTCTCAGAAAGAGCCGTGGTGTGCGTTTTCGCCGGAAAACGCGTTTTCGGCCGAAAACGTGTACGTTTGCCCTTCCCCGCCACAGGGAAGCTGCTAGCCGGGAATTCTCTGCCTGGTTCTACCCGCTGCCCGGAACGCTACGCAGGGCAAAAGCGATTCTCGTTCTCCGTGCTTGCTTTTTCTCAGAAAGAGCCATGGTGTGCTTTTTCTCCGGAAAACGCGTTTTCGGCCGGAAACGTGTACGTTTGCACTTCCCGGCCACAGGGAAGCTGCTAGCCGGCAATTCGCTGCCTACTTCTACCCGCTGCTCAGAACGCTACGCAGGGCAAAAGCGATTCTCGTCCTCCGTGCTTGCTTTATCTCAGAAAGAGCCGTGCTGTGCGTTTTCGCCGCAAAACGCGTTTTCGGCCGAAAACGTGTACGTTTGCACTTCCCGGCCACAGGGAAGCTGCTAGCAGGGAATTCGCTGCCTGGTTCTACCCGCTGCCCGGAACGCTACGCAGGGCAAAAGCGATTCTCGTCCTCCATGCTTGATTTTTCTCAGAAAGAGCCGTGGTGTGCGTTTTCGCCGGAAAACGCGTTTTCGGCCGAAAACGTGTACGTTTGCACTTCCCGGCCACAGGGAAGCTGCTAGCCGGGAATTCTCTGCCTGGTTCTACCCGCTGCCCGGAACGCTACGCAGGGCAAAAGCGATTCTCGTCCTCCGTGCTTGCTTTTTCCCAGAAAGAGCCGTGGTGTGCGTTTTCGCGGGAAAACGCGTTTTCGGCCGAAAACGTGTACGTTTGCACTTCCCGGCCACAGGGAAGCTGCTAGCCGGGAATTCTCTGCCTGGTTCTACCCGCTGCCCGGAACGCTACGCAGGGCAAAAGCGATTCTCGTCCTCCGTGCTTGCTTTTTCTCAGAAAGAGCCATGGTGTGCTTTTTCGCCGGAAAACGCGTTTTCGGCCGAAAACGTGTACGTTTGCACTTCCCGGCCACAGGGAAGCTGCTAGCTGGCAATTCGCTGCCTATTTCTACCCGCTGCCCGGAACGCTACGCAGGGCAAAAGCGATTCTCGTCCTCCGTGCTTTCTTTTTCTCAGAAAGAGCCGTGGTGTGCGTTTTCGAGGGAAAACGCGTTTACGGCCGAAAACGTGTACGTTTGCACTTCCCGGCCACAGGGAAGCTGCTAGCCGGGAATTCTCTGCCTGGTTCTACCCGCTGCCCGGAACGCTACGCAGGGCAAAAGCGATTCTCGTCCTCCGTGCTTGCTTTTTCTCAGAAAGAGCCGTGGTGTGCGTTTTCGCTAGAAAACGCGTTTTCGGCCGAAAACGTGTACGTTTGCACTTCCCCGCCACAGGGAAGCTGCTAGCCGGGAATTCTCTGCCTGGTTCTACCCGCTGCCCGGAACGCTACGCAGGGCAAAAGCGATTCTCGTCCTCCGTGCTTGCTTTTTCTCAGAAAGAGCCGTGGTGTGCGTTTTCGCCAGAAAACGCGTTTTCGGCCGAAAACGTGTACGTTTGCACTTCCCGGCCACAGGGAAGCTGCTAGCCGGGAATTCTCTGCCTGGTTCTACCCGCTGCCCGGAACGCTACGCAGGGCAAAAGCGGTTCTCTTCCTCCGTGCTTGCTTTTTCTCAGAAAGAGCCATGGTGTGCGTTTTCGCCGGAAAACGCGTTTTCGGCCGAAAACGTGTACGTTTGCACTTCCCGGCCACAGGGAAGCTGCTAGCCGGGAATTCGCTGCCTATTTCTACCCGCTGCTCAGAACGCTACGCAGGGCAAAAGCGATTCTCGTCCTCCGTGCTTGCTTTTTCTCAGAAAGAGCCGTGGTGTGCGTTTTCTCCGGAAAACGCGTTTTCGGCCGAAAACGTGTACGTTTGCCCTTCCCCGCCACAGGGAAGCTGCTAGCCGGGAATTCTCTGCCTGGTTCTACCCGCTGCCCGGAACGCTACGCAGGGCAAAAGCGATTCTCGTCCTCCGTGCTTGCTTTTTCTCAGAAATAGCCGTGGTGTGCGTTTTCGCCGGAAAACGCGTTTTCGGCCGAAAACGTGTACGTTTGCACTTCCCGGCCACAGGGATGCTGCTAGCCATCAATTCGCTGCCTATTTCTACCCGCTGCTCAGAACGCTACGCAGGGCAAAAGCGATTCTCGTCCTCCGTGCTTTCTTTCTCTCAGAAAGAGCCGTGGTGTGCGTTTTCGCCGGAAAACGCGTTTTCGGCCGAAAACGTGTACGTTTGCACTTCCCCGCCACAGGGAAGCTGCTAGCCGGGAATTCTCTGCCTGGTTCTACCCCCTGCCCGGAACGCTACGCAGGGCAAAAGCGATTCTCGTCCTCCGTGCTTGCTTTTTCTCAGAAAGAGCCATGGTGTGCTTTTTCGCTGGAAAACGCGTTTTCGGCCGAAAACGTGTACGTTTGCACTTCCCGGCCACAGGGAAGCTGCTAGCTGGCAATTCGCTGCCTATTTCTACCCGCTGCCCGGAACGCTACGCAGGGCAAAAGCGATTCTCGTCCTCCGTGCTTTCTTTTTCTCAGAAAGAGCCGTGGTGTGCGTTTTCGAGGGAAAACGCGTTTACGGCCGAAAACGTGTACGTTTGCACTTCCCGGCCACAGGGAAGCTGCTAGCCGGGAATTCTCTGCCTGGTTCTACCCGCTGCCCGGAACTCTACGCAGGGCAAAAGCGATTCTCGTCCTCCGTGCTTGCTTTTTCTCAGAAAGAGCCGTGGTGTGCGTTTTTGCTAGAAAACGCGTTTTCGGCCGAAAACGTGTACGTTTGCACTTCCCCGCCACAGGGAAGCTGCTAGCCGGGAATTCTCTGCCTGGTTCTACCCGCTGCCCGGAACGCTACGCAGGGCAAAAGCGATTCTCGTCCTCCGTGCTTGCTTTTTCTCAGAAAGAGCCGTGGTGTGCGTTTTCGCCGGAAAACGCGTTTTCTGACGAAAACGTGTACGTTTGCACTTCCCGGCCACAGGGAAGCTGCTAGCCGGCAATTCGCTGCCTATTTCTACCCGATGCTCAGAACGCTACGCAGGGCAAAAGCGATTCTCGTCCTCTGTGCTTGCTTTTTCTCAGAAAGAGCCGTGGTGTGCGTTTTCGCCGGAAAACGCGTTTTCGGCCGAAAACGTGTACGTTTGCACTTCCCCGCCACAGGGAAGCTGCTAGCCGGGAATTCTCTGCCTGGTTCTACCCGCTGCCCGGAACGCTACGCAGGGCAAAAGCGATTCTCGTCCTCCGTGCTTGCTTTTTCTCAGAAAGATCCATGGTGTGCTTTTTCTCCGGAAAACGCGTTTTCGGCCGGAAACGTGTACGTTTGCACTTCCCGGCCACAGGGAAGCTGCTAGCCGGCAATTCGCTGCCTACTTCTACCCGCTGCTCAGAACGCTACGCAGGGCAAAAGCGATTCTCGTCCTCCGTGCTTGCTTTATCTCAGAAAGAGCCGTGGTGTGCGTTTTCGAGGGAAAACGCGTTTACGGCCGAAAACGTGTACGTTTGCACTTCCCGGCCACAGGGAAGCTGCTAGCCGGGAATTCTCTGCCTGGTTCTACCCGCTGCCCGGAACGCTACGCAGGGCAAAAGCGATTCTCGTCCTCCGTGCTTGCTTTTTCTCAGAAAGAGCCGTGGTGTGCGTTTTTGCTAGAAAACGCGTTTTCGGCCGAAAACGTGTACGTTTGCACTTCCCCGCCACAGGGAAGCTGCTAGCCGGGAATTCTCTGCCTGGTTCTACCCGCTGCCCGGAACGCTACGCAGGGCAAAAGCGATTCTCGTCCTCCGTGCTTGCTTTTTCTCAGAAAGAGCCGTGGTGTGCGTTTTCGCCGGAAAACGCGTTTTCGGCCGAAAACGTGTACGTTTGCACTTCCCGGCCACAGGGAAGCTGCTAGCCGGGAATTCTCTGCCTGGTTCTACCCGCTGCCCGGAACGCTACGCAGGGCAAAAGCGATTTTCGTCCTCCGTGCTTGCTTTTTCTCAGAAAGAGCCATGGTGTGCTTTTTCGCCGGAAAACGCGTTTTCGGCCGAAAACGTGTACGTTTGCACTTCCCGGCCACAGGGAAGCTGCTAGCCGGCAATTCGCTGCCTATTTCTACCCGATGCTCAGAACGCTACGCAGGGCAAAAGCGATTCTCGTCCTCTGTGCTTGCTTTTTCTCAGAAAGAGCCGTGGTGTGCGTTTTCGCCGGAAAACGCGTTTTCGGCCGAAAACGTGTACGTTTGCACTTCCCCGCCACAGGGAAGCTGCTAGCCGGGAATTCTCTGCCTGGTTCTACCCGCTGCCCGGAACGCTACGCAGGGCAAAAGCGATTCTAGTCCTCCGTGCTTGCTTTTTCTCAGAAAGAGCCATGGTGTGCTTTTTCTCCGGAAAACGCGTTTTCGGCCGGAAACGTGTACGTTTGCACTTCCCGGCCACAGGGAAGCTGCTAGCCGGCAATTCGCTGCCTACTTCTACCCGCTGCTCAGAACGCTACGCAGGGCAAAAGCGATTCTCGTCCTCCGTGCTTGCTTTATCTCAGAAAGAGCCGTGGTGTGCGTTTTCGCCGGAAAACGCGTTTTCGGCCGAAAACGTGTACGTTTGCACTTCCCGGCCACAGGGAAGCTTCTAGCCGGGAATTCTCTGCCTGGTTCTACCCGCTGCCCGGAACGCTACGCAGGGCAAAAGCGATTCTCGTCCTCCGTGCTTGCTTTATCTCAGAAAGAGCCGTGGTGTGCGTTTTCGCCGCAAAACGCTTTTTCGGCCGAAAACGTGTACGTTTGCACTTCCCCGCC
Source organism: Athene noctua (assembly GCF_965140245.1). Taxonomy (NCBI): domain Eukaryota; kingdom Metazoa; phylum Chordata; class Aves; order Strigiformes; family Strigidae; genus Athene; species Athene noctua. The sequence goes on from NW_027437587.1 coordinate 171,153, forward strand.
ACAGGGAAGCTGCTAGACGGGAATTCTCTGCCTGGTTCTACCCGCTGCCCGGAACGCTACGCAGGGCAAAAGCGATTCTCGTCCTCCGTGCTTGCTTTTTCTCAGAAAGAGCCATGGTGTGCTTTTTCGCCGGAAAACGCGTTTTCGGCCGAAAACGTGTACGTTTGCACTTCCCGGCCACAGGGAAGCAGCTAGCCGGGAATTCTCTGCCTGGTTCTACCCGCTGCCCGGAACGCTACGCAGGGCAAAAGCGATTCTCGTCCTCCGTGCTTGCTTTTTCTCAGAAAGAGCCATGGTGTTCTTTTTCTCCGGAAAACGCGTTTTCGGCCGGAAACGTGTAGGTTTGCACTTCCCGGCCACAGGGAAGCTGCTAGCCGGCAATTCGCTGCCTATTTCTACCCGCTGCTCAGAACCATACGCAGGGCAAAAGCGATTCTCGTCCTCCGTGCTTGCTTTTTCTCAGAAAGAGCCGTGGTGTGCGTTTTCGCGGGAAAACGCGTTTTCGGCCGAAAACGTGTACGTTTGCACTTCCCCGCCACAGGGAAGCTGCTAGACGGGAATTCTCTGCCTGGTTCTACCCGCTGCCCGGAACACTACGCAGGGCAAAAGCGATTCTCGTCCTCCGTGCTTGCTTTTTCTCAGAAAGAGCCGTGGTGTGCGTTTTCACCAGAAAACGCGTTTTCGGCGAAAACGTGTACGTTTGCACTTCCCCGCCACAGGGAAGCTGCTAGCCGGGAATTCTCTGCCTGGTTCTACCCTCTGCCCGGAACGCTACGCAGGGCAAAAGCGATTCTCGTCCTCCGTGCTTGCTTTTTCTCAGAAAGAGCCGTGGTGTGCGTTTTCGCCGGAAAACGCGTTTTCGGCCGAAAACATGTACGTTTGCACTTCCCGGCCACAGGGAAGCTGCTAGACGGGAATTCTCTGCCTGGTTCTACCCGCTGCCCGGAACGCTACGCAGGGCAAAAGCGATTCTCGTCCTCCGTGCTTGCTTTTTCTCAGAAAGAGCCGTGGTGTGCGTTTTCGCCGGAAAACGTGTTTTCGGCGAAAACGTGTACGTTTGCACTTCCCGGCCACAGGGAAGCTGCTAGCCGGGAATTCTCTGCCTGGTTCTACCCGCTGCCCGGAACGCTATGCAGGGCAAAAGCGATTCTCGTCCTCCGTGCTTGCTTTTTCTCAGAAAGAGCCGTGGTGTGCGTTTTCGCCGGAAAACGCGTTTTCGGCCGAAAACGTGTACGTTTGCACTTCCCGGCCACAGGGAAGCTGCTAGCCGGGAATTCTCTGCCTGGTTCTACCCGCTGCCCGGAACGCTACGCAGGGCAAAAGCGATTCTCGTCCTCCGTGCTTGCTTTTTCTCAGAAAGCGCCGTGGTGTGCGTTTTCGCCGGAAAACGCGTTTTCGGCCGAAAACGTGTACGTTTGCACTTCCCGGCCACAGGGAAGCTGCTAGCCGGGAATTCTCTGCCTGGTTCTACCCGCTGCCAGGAACGCTACGCAGGGCAAAAGCGATTCTCGTCCTCCGTGCTTGCTTTTTCTCAGAAAGAGCCGTGGTGTGCGTTTTCGCCGGAAAACGCGTTTTCGGCCGAAAACGTGTACGTTTGCACTTCCCGGCCACAGGGAAGCTGCTAGCCGGCAATTCTCTGCCTGGTTCTACCCGCTGCCCGGAACGCTACGCAGGGCAAAAGCGATTCTCGTCCTCCGTGCTTGCTTTTTCTCAGAAAGAGCCGTGGTGTGCGTTTTCGCCGGAAAACGCGTTTTCGGCCGAAAACGTGTACGTTTGCACTTCCCGGCCAAAGGGAAGCTGCTAGCCGGGAATTCTCTGCCTGGTTCTACCCGCTGCCCGGAACACTACGCAGGGCAAAAGCGATTCTCGTCCTCCGTGCTTGCTTTTTCTCAGAAAGAGCCGTGTGTGTGTTTTCGCCGGTAAACGCGTTTTCGGCCGAAAACGTGTACGTTTGCACTTCCCCGCCACAGGGAACCTGCTAGCCGGGAATTCTCTGCCTGGTTCTACCCGCTGCCCGGAACGCTACGCAGGGCAAAAGCGATTCTCGTCCTCCGTGCTTGCTTTATCTCAGAAAGAGCCGTGGTGTGCGTTTTCGCCGCAAAACGCGTTTTCGGCCGAAAACGTGTACGTTTGCACTTCCCCGCCACAGGGAAGCTGATAGCAGGGAATTCGCTGCCTGGTTCTACCCGCTGCCCGGAACGCTACGCAGGGCAAAAGCGATTCTCGTCCTCCGTGCTTGCTTTTTCTCAGAAAGAGCCATGGTGTGCTTTTTCGCCGGAAAATGCGTTTTCGGCCGAAAACGTGTACGTTTGCACTTCCCCGCCACAGGGAAGCTGCTAGCCGGGAATTCTCTGCCTGGTTCTACCCGCTGCCCGGAACGCTACGCAGGGCAAAAGCGATTCTCGTCCTCCGTGCTTGCTTTTTCTCAGAAAGAGCCGTGGTGTGCGTTTTCGCGGGAAAACGCGTTTTCGGCCGAAAACGTGTAGGTTTGCACTTCCCGGCCACAGGGAAGCTGCTAGCCGGGAATTCCCTGCCTGGTTCTACCCGCTGCCCGGAACGCTACGCAGGGCAAAAGCGATTCTCGTCCTCCGTGCTTGCTTTTTCTCAGAAAGAGCGGTGGTGTGCGTTTTCGCCAGAAAACGCGTTTTCGGCCGAAAACGTGTACGTTTGCACTTCCCGGCCACAGGGAAGCTGCTAGCCGGGAATTCTCTGCCTGGTTCTACCCGCTGCCCGGAACGCTACGCAGGGCAAAAGCGATTCTCGTCCTCCGTGCTTGCTTTTTCTCAGAAAGAGCCGTGGTGTGCTTTTTCTCCGGAAAACGCGTTTTCGGCCGGAAACGTGTACGTTTGCACTTCCCGGCCACAGGGAAGCTGCTAGCCGGCAATTCGCTGCCTATTTCTACCCGCTGCTCAGAACGATACGCAGGGCAAAAGCGATTCTCGTCCTCCGTGCTTTCTTTTTCTCAGAAAGAGCCGTGGTGTGCGTTTTCGCGGGAAAACGAGTTTTCGTCCGAAAACGTGTACGTTTGCACTTCCCGGCCACAGGGAAGCTGCTAGCCGGGAATTCTCTGCCTGGTTCTACCCGCTAACCGGAACGCTACGCAGGGCAAAAGCGATTCTCGTCCTCCGTGCTTGCTTTTTCTCAGAAAGAGCCGTGGTGTGCGTTTTCGCCGGAAAACGAGTTTTCGGCCGAAAACGTGTACGTTTGCACTTCCCGGCCACAGGGAAGGTGCTAGCCGGGAATTCTCTGCCTGGTTCTACCCGCTGCCCGGAACGCTACGCAGGGCAAAAGCGATTCTCGTCCTCCGTGCTTGCTTTTTCTCAGAAAGAGCCGTGGTGTGCGTTTTCGCCGGAAAACGCGTTTTCGGCCGAAAACGTGTACGTTTGCACTTCCCGGCCACAGGGAAGCTGCTAGCCGGCAATTCGCTGCCTATTTCTACCCGCTGCTCAGAACGCTACGCAGGGCAAAAGCGATTCTCGTCCTCCGTGCTTGCTTTTTCTCAGAAAGAGCCGTGGTGTGCGTTTTCGCCGGAAAACGAGTTTTCGGCCGAAAACGTGTACGTTTGCACTTCCCCGCCACAGGGAAGCTGCTAGCCGGGAATTCTCTGCCTGGTTCTACCCGCTGCCCGGAACGCTACGCAGGGCAAAAGCGGTTCTCGTCCTCCGTGCTTGCTTTATCTCAGAAAGAGCCGTGGTGTGCGTTTTCGCCGGAAAACGCGTTTTCGGCCGAAAACGTGTACGTTTGCACTTCCCCGCCACAGGGAAGCTGCTAGCAGGGAATTCTCTGCCTGGTTCTACCCGCTGCCCGGAACGCTACGCAGGGCAAAAGCGATTCTCGTCCTCCGTGCTTGCTTTTTCTCAGAAAGAGCCGTGGTGTGCGTTTTCGCCGGAAAACGAGTTTTCGGCCGAAAACGTGTACGTTTGCACTTCCCGGCCACAGGGAAGGTGCTAGCCGGGAATTCTCTGCCTGGTTCTACCCGCTGCCCGGAACGCTACGCAGGGCAAAAGCGATTCTCGTCCTCCGTGCTTGCTTTTTCTCAGAAAGAGCCGTGGTGTGCGTTTTCGCCGGAAAACGCGTTTTCGGCCGAAAACGTGTACGTTTGCACTTCCCGGCCACAGGGAAGCTGCTAGCCGGCAATTCGCTGCCTATTTCTACCCGCTGCTCAGAACGCTACGCAGGGCAAAAGCGATTCTCGTCCTCCGTGCTTGCTTTTTCTCAGAAAGAGCCGTGGTGTGCGTTTTCGCCGGAAAACGAGTTTTCGGCCGAAAACGTGTACGTTTGCACTTCCCCGCCACAGGGAAGCTGCTAGCCGGGAATTCTCTGCCTGGTTCTACCCGCTGCCCGGAACGCTACGCAGGGCAAAAGCGGTTCTCGTCCTCCGTGCTTGCTTTATCTCAGAAAGAGCCGTGGTGTGCGTTTTCGCCGGAAAACGCGTTTTCGGCCGAAAACGTGTACGTTTGCACTTCCCCGCCACAGGGAAGCTGCTAGCAGGGAATTCTCTGCCTGGTTCTACCCGCTGCCCGGAACGCTACGCAGGGCAAAAGCGATTCTCGTCCTCCGTGCTTTCTTTTTCTCAGAAAGAGCCGTGGTGTGCATTTTCGCGGGAAAAAGCGTTTTCGGCCGAAAACGTGTACGTTTGCACTTCCCGGCCACAGGGAAGCTGCTAGCCGGGAATTCTCTGCCTGGTTCTACCCGCTGCCCGGAACGCTACGCAGGGCAAAAGCGATTCTCGTCCTCCGTGCTTGCTTTTTCTCAGAAAGAGCCGTGGTGTGCGTTTTCTCCGGAAAACGCGTTTTCGGACGAAAACGTGTACGTTTGCACTTCCCCGCCACAGGGAAGCTGCTAGCCGGGAATTCTCTGCCTGGTTCTACCCGCTGCCCGGAACGCTACGCAGGGCAAAAGCGATTCTCGTCCTCCGTGCTTGCTTTTTCTCAGAAAGAGCCATGGTGTGCTTTTTCGCCGGAAAACGCGTTTTCGGCCGAAAACGTGTACGTTTGCACTTCCCGGCCACAGGGAAGCTGCTAGCTGGCAATTCGCTGCCTATTTCTACCCGCTGCCCGGAACGCTACGCAGGGCAAAAGCGATTCTCGTCCTCCGTGCTTTCTTTTTCTCAGAAAGAGCCGTGGTGTGCGTTTTCGAGGGAAAACGCGTTTACGGCCGAAAACGTGTACGTTTGCACTTCCCGGCCACAGGGAAGCTGCTAGCCGGGAATTCTCTGCCTGGTTCTACCCGCTGCCCGGAACGCTACGCAGGGCAAAAGCGATTCTCGTCCTCCGTGCTTGCTTTTTCTCAGAAAGAGCCGTGGTGTGCGTTTTCGCTAGAAAACGCGTTTTCGGCCGAAAACGTGTACGTTTGCACTTCCCCGCCACAGGGAAGCTGCTAGCCGGGAATTCTCTGCCTGGTTCTACCCGCTGCCCGGAACGCTACGCAGGGCAAAAGCGATTCTCGTCCTCCGTGCTTGCTTTTTCTCAGAAAGAGCCGTGGTGTGCGTTTTCGCCGGAAAACGCGTTTTCGGCCGAAAACGTGTACGTTTGCACTTCCCGGCCACAGGGAAGCTGCTAGCCGGGAATTCTCTGCCTGGTTCTACCCGCTGCCCGGAACGCTACGCAGGGCAAAAGCGATTTTCGTCCTCCGTGCTTGCTTTTTCTCAGAAAGAGCCATGGTGTGCTTTGTCGCCGGAAAACGCGTTTTCGGCCGAAAACGTGTACGTTTGCACTTCCCGGCCACAGGGAAACTGCTAGCCGGCAATTCGCTGCCTATTTCTACCCGCTGCTCAGAACGCTACGCAGGGCAAAAGCGATTCTCGTCCTCTGTGCTTGCTTTTTCTCAGAAAGAGCCGTGGTGTGCGTTTTCGCCGGAAAACGCGTTTTCGGCCGAAAACGTGTACGTTTGCACTTCCCCGCCACAGGGAAGCTGCTAGCCGGGAATTCTCTGCCTGGTTCTACCCGCTGCCCGGAACGCTACGCAGGGCAAAAGCGATTCTCGTCCTCCGTGCTTGCTTTTTCTCAGAAAGAGCCATGGTGTGCTTTTTCTCCGGAAAACGCGTTTTCGGCCGGAAACGTGTACGTTTGCACTTCCCGGCCACAGGGAAGCTGCTAGCCGGCAATTCGCTGCCTACTTCTACCAGCTGCTCAGAACGCTACGCAGGGCAAAAGCGATTCTCGTCCTCCGCGCTTGCTTTATCTCAGAAAGAGCCGTGGTGTGCGTTTTCGCCGGAAAACGCGTTTTCGGCCGAAAACGTGTACGTTTGCACTTCCCGGCCACAGGGATGCTGCTAGCCGGCAATTCTCTGCCTATTTCTACCCGCTGCTCAGAACGCTACGCAGGGCAAAAGCGATTCTCGTCCTCCGTGCTTGCTTTATCTCAGAAAGAGCCGTGGTGTGCGTTTTCGCCGGAAAACGCGTTTTCGGCCGAAAACGTGTACGTTTGCACTTCCCGGCCACAGGGAAGATGCTAGCCGGGAATTCTCTGCCTGGTTCTACCCGCTGCCCGGAACGCTACGCAGGGCAAAAGCGATTCTCGTCCTCCGTGCTTGCTTTATCTCAGAAAGAGCCGTGGTGTGCGTTTTCGCCGCAAAACGCTTTTTCGGCCGAAAACGTGTACGTTTGCACTTCCCCGCCACAGGGAAGCTGCTAGACGGGAATTCTCTGCCTGGTTCTACCCGCTGCCCGGAACGCTACGCAGGGCAAAAGCGATTCTCGTCCTCCGTGCTTGCTTTTTCTCAGAAAGAGCCATGGTGTGCTTTTTCGCCGGAAAACGCGTTTTCGGCCGAAAACGTGTACGTTTGCACTTCCCCGCCACAGGGAAGCTGCTAGCCGGGAATTCTCTGCCTGGTTCTACCCGCTGCCCGGAACGCTACGCAGGGCAAAAGCGATTCTCGTCCTCCGTGCTTGCTTTTTCTCAGAAAGAGCCATGGTGTTCTTTTTGTCCGGAAAACCCGTTTTCGGCCGGAAACGTGTAGGTTTGCACTTCCCGGCCACAGGGAAGCTGCTAGCCGGCAATTCGCTGCCTATTTCTACCCGCTGCTCAGAACCATACGCAGGGCAAAAGCGATTCTCGTCCTCCGTGCTTGCTTTTTCTCAGAAAGAGCCGTGGTGTGCGTTTTCGCGGGAAAACGCGTTTTCGGCCGAAAACGTGTACGTTTGCACTTCCCCGCCACAGGGAAGCTGCTAGACGGGAATTCTCTGCCTGGTTCTACCCGCTGCCCGGAACACTACGCAGGGCAAAAGCGATTCTCGTCCTCCGTGCTTGCTTTTTCTCAGAAAGAGCCGTGGTGTGCGTTTTCACCAGAAAACGCGTTTTCGGCGAAAACGTGTACGTTTGCACTTCCCCGCCACAGGGAAGCTGCTAGCCGGGAATTCTCTGCCTGGTTCTACCCGCTGCCCGGAAAGCTACGCAGGGCAAAAGCGATTCTCGTCCTCCGTGCTTGCTTTTTCTCAGAAAGAGCCGTGGTGTGCGTTTTCGCCGGTAAACGCGTTTTCGGCCGAAAACATGTACGTTTGCACTTCCCGGCCACAGGGAAGCTGCTAGCCGGGAATTCTCTGCCTGGTTCTACCCGCTGCCCGAAAAGCTACGCAGGGCAAAAGCGATTCTCGTCCTCCGTGCTTGCTTTTTCTCAGAAAGAGCCGTGGTGTGCGTTTTCGCCGGTAAACGCGTTTTCGGCCGAAAACATGTACGTTTGCACTTCCCGGCCACAGGGAAGCTGCTAGACGGGAATTCTCTGCCTGGTTCTACCCGCTGCCCGGAACGCTACGCAGGGCAAAAGCGATTCTCGTCCTCCGTGCTTGCTTTTTCTCAGAAAGAGCCGTGGTGTGCGTTTTCGCCGGAAAACGTGTTTTCGGCGAAAACGTGTACGTTTGCACTTCCCGGCCACAGGGAAGCTGCTAGCCGGGAATTCTCTGCCTGGTTCTACCCGCTGCCAGGAACGCTACGCAGGGCAAAAGCGATTCTCGTCCTCCGTGCTTGCTTTTTCTCAGAAAGAGCCGTGGTGTGCGTTTTCGCCGGAAAACGTGTTTTCGGCCGAAAACGTGTACGTTTGCACTTCCCGGCCACAGGGAAGCTGCTAGCCGGGAATTCTCTGCCTGGTTCTACCCGCTGCCCGGAACGCTACGCAGGGCAAAAGCGATTCTCGTCCTCCGTGCTTGCTTTTTCTCAGAAAGAGCCGTGGTGTGCGTTTTCGCCGGTAAACGCGTTTTCGGCCGAAAACGTGTACGTTTGCACTTCCCGGCCACAGGGAAGCTGCTAGCCGGGAATTCTCTGCCTGGCTCTACCCGCTGCCAGGAACGCTACCCAGGGCAAAAGCGATTCTCGTCCTCCGTGCTTGCTTTTTCTCAGAAAGAGCCATGGTGTGCTTTTTCGCCGGAAAATGCGTTTTCGGCCGAAAACGTGTACGTTTGCACTTCCCCGCCACAGGGAAGCTGCTAGCCTGGAATTCTCTGCCTGGTTCTACCCGCTGCCCGGAACGCTACGCAGGGCAAAAGCGATTCTCGTCCTCCGTGCTTGCTTTTTCTCAGAAAGAGCCGTGGTGTGCGTTTTCGCGGGAAAACGCGTTTTCGGCCGAAAACGTGTACGTTTGCACTTCCCGGCCACAGGGAAGCTGCTAGCCGGGAATTCCCTGCCTGGTTCTACCCGCTGCCCGGAACGCTACGCAGGGCAAAAGCGATTCTCGTCCTCCGTGCTTGCTTTTTCTCAGAAAGAGCGGTGGTGTGCGTTTTCGCTAGAAAACGCGTTTTCGGCCGAAAACGTGGACGTTTGCACTTCCCGGCCACAGGGAAGCTGCTAGCCGGGAATTCTCTGCCTGGTTCTACCCGCTGCCCGGAACGCTACGCAGGGCAAAAACGATTCTCGTCCTCCGTGCTTTCTTTTTCTCAGAAAGAGCCGTGGTGTGCGTTTTCGCCGGAAAACGCGTTTTCGGCCGAAAACGTGTACGTTTGCACTTCCCGGCCACAGGGAAGCTGCTAGCCGGCAATTCGCTGCCTATTTCTACCCGCTGCTCAGAACGCTACGCAGGGCAAAAGCGGTTCTCGTCCTCCGTGCTTGCTTTTTCTCAGAAAGAGCCGTGGTGTGCGTTTTCGCCGGAAAACGCGTTTTCGGCCGAAAACGTGTACGTTTGCACTTCCCCGTCACAGGGAAGCTGCTAGCCGGGAATTCTCTGCCTGGTTCTACCCGCTGCCAGGAACGCTACGCAGGGCAAAAGCGATTCTCGTCCTCCGTGCTTGCTTTTTCTCAGAAAGAGCCATGGTGTGCTTTTTCTCCGGAAAACGCGTTTTCGGCCGGAAACGTGTACGTTTGCACTTCCCGGCCACAGGGAAGCTGCTAGCCGGCAATTCGCTGCCTATTTCTACCCGCTGCTCAGAACGATACGCAGGGCAAAAGCGATTCTCGTCCTCCGTGCTTTCTTTTTCTCAGAAAGAGCCGTGGTGTGCGTTTTCGCGGGAAAACGAGTTTTCGGCCGAAAACGTGTACGTTTGCACTTCCCGGCCACAGGGAAGCTGCTAGCCGGGAATTCTCTGCCTGGTTCTACCCGCTGCCCGGAACGCTACGCAGGGCAAAAGCGATTCTCGTCCTCCGTGCTTGCTTTTTCTCAGAAAGAGCCGTGGTGTGCGTTTTCGCCAGAAAACGCTTTTTCGGGAGAAAACGTGTACGTTTGCACTTCCCGGCCACAGGGAAGCTGCTAGCCGGCAATTCGCTGCCTATTTCTACCCGCTGCTCAGAACGCTACGCAGGGCAAAAGCGATTCTCGTCCTCCGTGCTTGCTTTTTCTCAGAAAGAGCCGTGGTGTGCGTTTTCGCCGGAAAACGAGTTTTCGGCCGAAAACGTGTACGTTTGCACTTCCCGGCCACAGGGAAGCTGCTAGCCGGGAATTCTCTGCCTGGTTCTACCCGCTGCCCGAAAAGCTACGCAGGGCAAAAGCGATTCTCGTCCTCCGTGCTTGCTTTTTCTCAGAAAGAGCCGTGGTGTGCGTTTTCGCCGGTAAACGCGTTTTCGGCCGAAAACATGTACGTTTGCACTTCCCGGCCACAGGGAAGCTGCTAGACGGGAATTCTCTGCCTGGTTCTACCCGCTGCCCGGAACGCTACGCAGGGCAAAAGCGATTCTCGTCCTCCGTGCTTGCTTTTTCTCAGAAAGAGCCGTGGTGTGCGTTTTCGCCGGAAAACGTGTTTTCGGCGAAAACGTGTACGTTTGCACTTCCCGGCCACAGGGAAGCTGCTAGCCGGGAATTCTCTGCCTGGTTCTACCCGCTGCCAGGAACGCTACGCAGGGCAAAAGCGATTCTCGTCCTCCGTGCTTGCTTTTTCTCAGAAAGAGCCGTGGTGTGCGTTTTCGCCGGAAAACGCGTTTTCGGCCGAAAACGTGTACGTTTGCACTTCCCGGCCACAGGGAAGCTGCTAGCCGGGAATTCTCTGCCTGGTTCTACCCGCTGCCCGGAACGCTACGCAGGGCAAAAGCGATTCTCGTCCTCCGTGCTTGCTTTTTCTCAGAAAGAGCCGTGGTGTGCGTTTTCGCCGGTAAACGCGTTTTCGGCCGAAAACGTGTACGTTTGCACTTCCCGGCCACAGGGAAGCTGCTAGCCGGGAATTCTCTGCCTGGCTCTACCCGCTGCCAGGAACGCTACCCAGGGCAAAAGCGATTCTCGTCCTCCGTGCTTGCTTTTTCTCAGAAAGAGCCATGGTGTGCTTTTTCGCCGGAAAATGCGTTTTCGGCCGAAAACGTGTACGTTTGCACTTCCCCGCCACAGGGAAGCTGCTAGCCTGGAATTCTCTGCCTGGTTCTACCCGCTGCCCGGAACGCTACGCAGGGCAAAAGCGATTCTCGTCCTCCGTGCTTGCTTTTTCTCAGAAAGAGCCGTGGTGTGCGTTTTCGCGGGAAAACGCGTTTTCGGCCGAAAACGTGTACGTTTGCACTTCCCGGCCACAGGGAAGCTGCTAGCCGGGAATTCCCTGCCTGGTTCTACCCGCTGCCCGGAACGCTACGCAGGGCAAAAGCGATTCTCGTCCTCCGTGCTTGCTTTTTCTCAGAAAGAGCGGTGGTGTGCGTTTTCGCTAGAAAACGCGTTTTCGGCCGAAAACGTGGACGTTTGCACTTCCCGGCCACAGGGAAGCTGCTAGCCGGGAATTCTCTGCCTGGTTCTACCCGCTGCCCGGAACGCTACGCAGGGCAAAAACGATTCTCGTCCTCCGTGCTTTCTTTTTCTCAGAAAGAGCATGGTGTGCGTTTTCGCCGGAAAACGCATTTTCGGCCGAAAACGTGTACGTTTGCACTTCCCGGCCACAGGGAAGCTGCTAGCCGGCAATTCGCTGCCTATTTCTACCCGCTGCTCAGAACGCTACGCAGGGCAAAAGCGGTTCTCGTCCTCCGTGCTTGCTTTTTCTCAGAAAGAGCCGTGGTGTGCGTTTTCGCCGGAAAACGCGTTTTCGGCCGAAAACGTGTACGTTTGCACTTCCCCGTCACAGGGAAGCTGCTAGCCGGGAATTCTCTGCCTGGTTCTACCCGCTGCCAGGAACGCTACGCAGGGCAAAAGCGATTCTCGTCCTCCGTGCTTGCTTTTTCTCAGAAAGAGCCATGGTGTGCTTTTTCTCCGGAAAACGCGTTTTCGGCCGGAAACGTGTACGTTTGCACTTCCCGGCCACAGGGAAGCTGCTAGCCGGCAATTCGCTGCCTATTTCTACCCGCTGCTCAGAACGATACGCAGGGCAAAAGCGATTCTCGTCCTCCGTGCTTTCTTTTTCTCAGAAAGAGCCGTGGTGTGCGTTTTCGCGGGAAAACGAGTTTTCGGCCGAAAACGTGTACGTTTGCACTTCCCGGCCACAGGGAAGCTGCTAGCCGGGAATTCTCTGCCTGGTTCTACCCGCTGCCCGGAACGCTACGCAGGGCAAAAGCGATTCTCGTCCTCCGTGCTTGCTTTTTCTCAGAAAGAGCCGTGGTGTGCGTTTTCGCCAGAAAACGCTTTTTCGGGAGAAAACGTGTACGTTTGCACTTCCCGGCCACAGGGAAGCTGCTAGCCGGCAATTCGCTGCCTATTTCTACCCGCTGCTCAGAACGCTACGCAGGGCAAAAGCGATTCTCGTCCTCCGTGCTTGCTTTTTCTCAGAAAGAGCCGTGGTGTGCGTTTTCGCCGGAAAACGAGTTTTCGGCCGAAAACGTGTACGTTTGCACTTCCCCGCCACAGGGAAGCTGCTAGCCGGGAATTCTCTGCCTGGTTCTACCCGCTGCCCGGAACGCTACGCAGGGCAAAAGCGGTTCTCGTCCTCCGTGCTTGCTTTATCTCAGAAAGAGCCGTGGTGTGCGTTTTCGCCGCAAAACGCGTTTTCGGCCGAAAACGTGTACGTTTGCACTTCCCCGCCACAGGGAAGCTGCTAGCAGGGAATTCTCTGCCTGGTTCTACCCGCTGCCCGGAACGCTACGCAGGGCAAAAGAGATTCTCGTCCTCCGTGCTTTCTTTTTCTCAGAAAGAGCCGTGGTGTGCATTTTCGCGGGAAAACGCGTTTTCGGCCGAAAACGTGTACGTTTGCACTTCCCGGCCACAGGGAAGCTGCTAGCCGGGAATTCTCTGCCTGGTTCTACCCGCTGCCCGGAACGCTACGCAGGGCAAAAGCGATTCTCGTCCTCCGTGCTTGCTTTTTCTCAGAAAGAGCCGTGGTGTGCGTTTTCGCCGGAAAACGCGTTTTCGGACGAAAACGTGTACGTTTGCACTTCCCCGCCACAGGGAAGCTGCTAGCCGGGAATTCTCTGCCTGGTTCTACCCGCTGCCCGGAACGCTACGCAGGGCAAAAGCGATTCTCGTCCTCCGTGCTTGCTTTTTCTCAGAAAGAGCCGTGGTGTGCGTTTTCGCCGGAAAACGCGTTTTCGGACGAAAACGTGTACGTTTGCACTTCCCCGCCACAGGGAAGCTGCTAGCCGGGAATTCTCTGCCTGGTTCTACCCGCTGCCCGGAACGCTACGCAGGGCAAAAGCGATTCTCGTCCTCCGTGCTTGCTTTTTCTCAGAAAGAGCCGTGGTGTGCGTTTTCGCGGGAAAACGCGTTTTCGGCCGAAAACGTGTACGTTTGCACTTCCCGGCCACAGGGAAGCTGCTAGCCGGGAATTCTCTGCCTGGTTCTACCCGCTGCCCGGAACGCTACGCAGGGCAAAAGCGATTCTCGTCCTCCGTGCTTGCTTTTTCTCAGAAAGAGCCGTGGTGTGCGTTTTCGCCGGAAAACGCGTTTTCAGACGAAAACGTGTACGTTTGCACTTCCCGGCCACAGGGAAGCTGCTAGCCGGGAATTCTCTGCCTGGTTCTACCCGCTGCCCGGAACACTACGCAGGGCAAAAGCGATTCTCGTCCTCCGTGCTTGCTTTTTCTCAGAAAGAGCCGTGGTGTGCGTTTTCGCCGGTAAACGCGTTTTCGGCCGAAAACGTGTACGTTTGCACTTCCCCGCCACAGGGAAGCTGCTAGCCGGGAATTCTCTGCCTGGTTCTACCCGCTGCCCGGAACGCTACGCAGGGCAAAAGCGATTCTCGTCCTCCGTGCTTGCTTTTTCTCAGAAAGAGTCGTGGTGTGCGTTTTCGCCGGAAAACGCGTTTTCGGCCGAAAACGTGTACGTTTGCACTTCCCGGCCACAGGGAAGCTGCTAGCCGGGAATTCTCTGCCTGGTTCTACCCGCTGCCCGGAACGCTACGCAGGGCAAAAGCGATTCTCGTCCTCCGTGCTTGCTTTTTCTCAGAAAGAGCCGTGGTGTGCGTTTTCGCGGGAAAACGCGTTTTCGGCCGAAAACGTGTACGTTTGCACTTCCCCGCCACAGGGAAGCTGCTAGCCGGGAATTCTCTGCCTGGTTCTACCCGCTGCCCGGAACGCTACGCAGGGCAAAAGCGATTCTCGTCCTCCGTGCTTGCTTTTTCTCAGAAAGAGCGGTGGTGTGCGTTTTCGCCAGAAAACGCGTTTTCGGCCGAAAACGTGTACGTTTGCACTTCCCGGCCACAGGGAAGCTGCTAGCCGGGAATTCTCTGCCTGGTTCTACCCGCTGCCCGGAACGCTACGCAGGGCAAAAGCGATTCTCGTCCTCCGTGCTTGCTTTTTCTCAGAAAGAGCCGTGGTGTGCGTTTTCGCCGGAAAACGCGTTTTCGGCCGAAAACGTGTACGTTTGCACTTCCCGGCCACAGGGAAGCTGCTAGCCGGGAATTCTCTGCCTATTTCTACCCGCTGCTCAGAACGCTACGCAGGGCAAAAGCGATTCTCGTCCTCCGTGCTTGCTTTTTCTCAGAAAGAGCCGTGGTGTGCGTTTTCGCCGGAAAACGCGTTTTCGGCCGAAAACGTGTACGTTTGCACTTCCCCGCCACAGGGAAGCTGCTAGCCGGGAATTCTCTGCCTGGTTCTACCCGCTGCCCGGAACGCTACGCAGGGCAAAAGCGATTCTCGTCCTCCGTGCTTGCTTTTTCTCAGAAAGAGCCATGGTGTGCTTTTTCTCCGGAAAACGCGTTTTCGGCCGGAAACGTGTACGTTTGCACTTCCCGGCCACAGGGAAGCTGCTAGCCGGCAATTCGCTGCCTATTTCTACCCGCTGCTCAGAACGATACGCAGGGCAAAAGCGATTCTCGTCCTCCGTGCTTTCTTTTTCTCAGAAAGAGCCGTGGTGTGCGTTTTCGCGGGAAAACGAGTTTTCGACCGAAAACGTGTACGTTTGCACTTCCCGGCCACAGGGAAGCTGCTAGCCTGGAATTCTCTGCCTGGTTCTACCCGCTGCCTGGAACGCTACGCAGGGCAAAAGCGATTCTCGTCCTCCGTGCTTGCTTTTTCTCAGAAAGAGCCGTGGTGTGCGTTTTCGCCGGAAAACGCGTTTTCGGCCGAAAACGTGTACGTTTGCACTTCCCGGCCACAGGGAAGCTGCTAGCAGGGAATTCGCTGCCTGGTTCTACCCGCTGCCCGGAACACTACGCAGGGCAAAAGCGATTCTCGTCCTCCGTGCTTGCTTTTTCTCAGAAAGAGCCGTGGTGTGCGTTTCCGCCAGAAAACGCTTTTTCGGGCGAAAACGTGTACGTTTGCACTTCCCCGCCACAGGGAAGCTGATAGCAGGGAATTCTCTGCCTGGTTCTACCCGCTGCCCGGAACGCTACGCAGGGCAAAAGCGATTCTCGTCCTCCGTGCTTGCTTTTTCTCAGAAAGAGCCATGGTGTGCTTTTTCGCCGGAAAACGCGTTTTCGGCCGAAAACGTGTACGTTTGCACTTCCCGGCCACAGGGAAGCTGCTAGCCGGGAATTCTCTGCCTGGTTCTACCCGCTGCCCGGAACGCTACGCAGGGCAAAAGCGATTCTCGTCCTCCGTGCTTGCTTTTTCTCAGAAAGAGCCGTGGTGTGCGTTTTCGCCGGAAAACGCGTTTTCGGCCGAAAACGTGTAGGTTTGCACTTCCCCGCCACAGGGAAGCTGCTAGCCGGGAATTCTCTGCCTGGTTCTACCCGCTGCCAGGAACGCTACGCAGGGCAAAAGCGATTCTCGTCCTCCGTGCTTGCTTTTTCTCAGAAAGAGCCATGGTGTGCTTTTTCTCCGGAAAACGCGTTTTCGGCCGGAAACGTGTACGTTTGCACTTCCCGGCCACAGGGAAGCTGCTAGCCGGCAATTCGCTGCCTATTTCTACCCGCTGCTCAGAACGATACGCAGGGCAAAAGCGATTCTCGTCCTCCGTGCTTTCTTTTTCTCAGAAAGAGCCGTGGTGTGCGTTTTCGCGGTAAAACGAGTTTTCGGCCGAAAACGTGTACGTTTGCACTTCCCGGCCACAGGGAAGCTGCTAGCCGGGAATTCTCTGCCTGGTTCTACCCGCTGCCCGGAACACTACGCAGGGCAAAAGCGATTCTCGTCCTCCGTGCTTGCTTTTTCTCAGAAAGAGCCGTGGTGTGCGTTTTCGCCGGAAAACGCGTTTTCGGCCGAAAACGTGTACGTTTGCACTTCCCGGCCACAGGGAAGCTGCTAGCCGGGAATTCTCTGCCTGGTTCTACCCGCTGCCCGGAACACTACGCAGGGCAAAAGCGATTCTCGTCCTCCGTGCTTGCTTTTTCTCAGAAAGAGCCGTGGTGTGCGTTTCAGCCAGAAAACACTTTTTCGGGCGAAAACGTGTACGTTTGCACTTCCCCGCCACAGGGAAGCTGATAGCAGGGAATTCTCTGCCTGGTTCTACCCGCTGCCCGGAACGCTACACAGGGCAAAAGCGATTCTCGTCCTCCGTGCTTGCTTTTTCTCAGAAAGAGCCATGGTGTGCTTTTTCGCCGGAAAACGCGTTTTCGGCCGAAAACGTGTACGTTTGCACTTCCCGGCCACAGGGAAGCTGCTAGCCGGGAATTCTCTGCCTGGTTCTACCCGCTGCCCGGAACGCTACGCAGGGCAAAAGCGATTCTCGTCCTCCGTGCTTGCTTTTTCTCAGAAAGAGCCGTGGTGTGCGTTTTCGCCGGAAAACGCGTTTTCGGCCGAAAACGTGTAGGTTTGCACTTCCCCGCCACAGGGAAGCTGCTATCCGGGAATTCTCTGCCTGGTTCTACCCGCTGCCAGCAACGCTACGCAGGGCAAAAGCGATTCTCGTCCTCCGTGCTTGCTTTTTCTCAGAAAGAGCCATGGTGTGCTTTTTCTCCGGAAAACGCGTTTTCGGCCGGAAACGTGTACGTTTGCACTTCCCGGCCACAGGGAAGCTGCTAGCCGGCAATTCGCTGCCTATTTCTACCCGCTGCTCACAACGATACGCAGGGCAAAAGCGATTCTCGTCCTCCGTGCTTTCTTTTTCTCAGAAAGAGCCGTGGTGTGCGTTTTCGCGGGAAAAAGAGTTTTCGGCCGAAAACGTGTACGTTTGCACTTCCCGGCCACAGGGAAGCTGCTAGCCGGGAATTCTCTGCCTGGTTCTACCCGCTGCCCGGAACGCTACGCAGGGCAAAAGCGATTCTCGTCCTCCGTGCTTGCTTTTTCTCAGAAAGAGCCGTGGTGTGCGTTTTCGCCGGAAAACGAGTTTTCGGCCGAAAACGTGTACGTTTGTACTTCCCGGCCACAGGGAAGCTGATAGCCGGGAATTCTCTGCCTGGTTCTACCCGCTGCCCGGAACACTACGCAGGGCAAAAGCGATTCTCGTCCTCCGTGCTTGCTTTTTCTCAGAAAGAGCCGTGGTGTGCGTTTTCGCCGGAAAACGCGTTTTCGGCCGAAAACGTGTACGTTTGCACTTCCCCGCCACAGGGAAGCTGCTAGCCGGGAATTCTCTGCCTGGTTCTACCCGCTGCCCGGAACGCTACGCAGGGCAAAAGCGATTCTCGTCCTCCGTGCTTGCTTTTTCTCAGAAAGAGCCGTGGTGTGCGTTTTCGCCGGAAAACGCGTTTTCGGCCGAAAACGTGTACGTTTGCACTTCCCGGCACAGGGAAGCTGCTAGCCGGCAATTCGCTGCCTATTTCTACCCGCTGCTCAGAACGCTACGCAGGGCAAAAGCGATTCTCGTCCTCCGTGCTTGCTTTTTCTCAGAAAGAGCCGTGGTGTGCGTTTTCGCCGGAAAACGAGTTTTCGGGCGAAAACGTGTACGTTTGCACTTCCCCGCCACAGGGAAGCTGCTAGCCGGGAATTCTCTGCCTGGTTCTACCCGCTGCCCGGAACGCTACGCAGGGCAAAAGCGATTCTCGTCCTCCGTGCTTGCTTTATCTCAGAAAGATCCGTGGTGTGCGTTTTCGCCGCAAAACGCGTTTTCGGCCGAAAACGTGTACGTTTGCACTTCCCCGCCACAGGGAAGCTGCTAGCAGGGAATTCTCTGCCTGGTTCTACCCGCTGCCCGGAACGCTACGCAGGGCAAAAGCGATTCTCGTCCTCCGTGCTTGCTTTTTCTCAGAAAGAGCCGTGGTGTGCATTTTCGCGGGAAAACGCGTTTTCGGCCGAAAACGTGTACGTTTGCACTTCCCGGCCACAGGGAAGCTGCTAGCCGGGAATTCTCTGCCTGGTTCTACCCGCTGCCCGGAACGCTACGCAGGGCAAAAGCGATTCTCGTCCTCCGTGCTTGCTTTTTCTCAGAAAGAGCCGTGGTGTGCGTTTTCGCCGGAAAACGAGTTTTCGGCCGAAAACGTGTACGTTTGCACTTCCCGGCCACAGGGAAGCTGCTAGCCGGGAGTTCTCTGCCTGGTTCTACCCGCTGCCCGGAACGCTACGCAGGGCAAAAGCGATTCTCGTCCTCCGTGCTTGCTTTTTCTCAGAAAGAGCCGTGGTGTGCGTTTTCGCCGGAAAACGAGTTTTCGGCCGAAAACGTGTACGTTTGCACTTCCCGGCCACAGGGAAGCTGATAGCCGGGAATTCTCTGCCTGGTTCTACCCGCTGCCCGGAACACTACGCAGGGCAAAAGCGATTCTCGTCCTCCGTGCTTGCTTTTTCTCAGAAAGAGCCGTGGTGTGCGTTTTCGCCGGAAAACGCGTTTTCGGCCGAAAACGTGTACGTTTGCACTTCCCCGCCACAGGGAAGCTGCTAGCCGGGAATTCTCTGCCTGGTTCTACCCGCTGACCGGAACGCTACGCAGGGCAAAAGCGATTCTCGTCCTCCGTGCTTGCTTTTTCTCAGAAAGAGCCGTGGTGTGCGTTTTCGCCGGAAAACGCGTTTTCGGCCGAAAACGTGTACGTTTGCACTTCCCGGCCACAGGGAAGCTGCTAGCCGGCAATTCGCTGCCTATTTCTACCCGCTGCCCGGAACGCTACGCAGGGCAAAAGCGATTCTCGTCCTCCGTGCTTGCTTTTTCTCAGAAAGAGCCGTGGTGTGCGTTTTCGCGGGAAAACGCGTTTTCGGCCGAAAACGTGTACGTTTGCACTTCCCGGCCACAGGGAAGCTGCTAGCCGGGAATTCTCTGCCTGGTTCTACCCGCTGCCCGGAACACTACGCAGGGCAAAAGCGATTCTCGTCCTCCGTGCTTGCTTTTTCTCAGAAAGAGCCGTGGTGTGCGTTTCCGCCAGAAAACGCTTTTTCGGGCGAAAACGTGTACGTTTGCACTTCCCCGCCACAGGGAAGCTGATAGCAGGGAATTCTCTGCCTGGTTCTACCCGCTGCCCGGAACGCTACGCAGGGCAAAAGCGATTCTCGTCCTCCGTGCTTGCTTTTTCTCAGAAAGAGCCATGGTGTGCTTTTTCGCCGGAAAACGCGTTTTCGGCCGAAAACGTGTACGTTTGCACTTCCCGGCCACAGGGAAGCTGCTAGCCGGGAATTCTCTGCCTGGTTCTACCCGCTGCCCGGAACGCTACGCAGGGCAAAAGCGATTCTCGTCCTCCGTGCTTGCTTTTTCTCAGAAAGAGCCGTGGTGTGCGTTTTCGCCGGAAAACGCGTTTTCGGCCGAAAACGTGTAGGTTTGCACTTCCCCGCCACAGGGAAGCTGCTAGCCGGGAATTCTCTGCCTGGTTCTACCCGCTGCCAGCAACGCTACGCAGGGCAAAAGCGATTCTCGTCCTCCGTGCTTGCTTTTTCTCAGAAAGAGCCATGGTGTGCTTTTTCTCCGGAAAACGCGTTTTCGGCCGGAAACGTGTACGTTTGCACTTCCCGGCCACAGGGAAGCTGCTAGCCGGCAATTCGCTGCCTATTTCTACCCGCTGCTCACAACGATACGCAGGGCAAAAGCGATTCTCGTCCTCCGTGCTTTCTTTTTCTCAGAAAGAGCCGTGGTGTGCGTTTTCGCGGGAAAACGAGTTTTCGGCCGAAAACGTGTACGTTTGCACTTCCCGGCCACAGGGAAGCTGCTAGCCGGGAATTCTCTGCCTGGTTCTACCCGCTGCCCGGAACGCTACGCAGGGCAAAAGCGATTCTCGTCCTCCGTGCTTGCTTTTTCTCAGAAAGAGCCGTGGTGTGCGTTTTCGCCGGAAAACGCGTTTTAGGCCGAAAACGTGTACGTTTGCACTTCCCGGCCACAGGGAAGCTGATAGCCGGGAATTCTCTGCCTGGTTCTACCCGCTGCCCGGAACACTACGCAGGGCAAAAGCGATTCTCGTCCTCCGTGCTTGCTTTTTCTCAGAAAGAGCCGTGGTGTGCGTTTTCGCCGGAAAACACGTTTTCGGCCGAAAATGTGTACGTTTGCACTTCCCCGCCACAGGGAAGCTGCTAGCCGGGAATTCTCTGCCTGGTTCTACCCGCTGCCCGGAACGCTACGCAGGGCAAAAGCGATTCTCGTCCTCCGTGCTTGCTTTTTCTCAGAAAGAGCCGTGGTGTGCGTTTTCGCCGGAAAACGCGTTTTCGGCCGAAAACGTGTACGTTTGCACTTCCCGGCCACAGGGAAGCTGCTAGCCGGCAATTCGCTGCCTATTTCTACCCGCTGCTCAGAACGCTACGCAGGGCAAAAGCGATTCTCGTCCTCCGTGCTTGCTTTTTCTCAGAAAGAGCCGTGGTGTGCGTTTTCGCCGGAAAACGAGTTTTCGGGCGAAAACGTGTACGTTTGCACTTCCCCGCCACAGGGAAGCTGCTAGCCGGGAATTCTCTGCCTGGTTCTACCCGCTGCCCGGAACACTACGCAGGGCAAAAGCGATTCTCGTCCTCCGTGCTTGCTTTATCTCAGAAAGAGCCGTGGTGTGCGTTTTCGCCGCAAAACGCGTTTTCGGCCGAAAACGTGTAGGTTTGCACTTCCCCGCCACAGGGAAGCTGCTAGCAGGGAATTCTCTGCCTGGTTCTACCCGCTGCCCGGAACGCTACGCAGGGCAAAAGCGATTCTCGTCCTCCGTGCTTGCTTTTTCTCAGATAGAGCCTTGGTGTGCATTTTCGCGGGAAAACGCGTTTTCGGCCGAAAACGTGTACGTGTGCACTTCCCGGCCACAGGGAAGCTGCTAGCCGGGAATTCTCTGCCTGGTTCTACCCGCTGCCCGGAACGCTACGCAGGGCAAAAGCGATTCTCGTCCTCCGTGCTTGCTTTTTCTCAGAAAGAGCCGTGGTGTGCGTTTTCGCCGGAAAACGAGTTTTCGGGCGAAAACGTGTACGTTTGCACTTCCCCGCCACAGGGAAGCTGCTAGCCGGGAATTCTCTGCCTGGTTCTACCCGCTGCCCGGAACACTACGCAGGGCAAAAGCGATTCTCGTCCTCCGTGCTTGCTTTATCTCAGAAAGAGCCGTGGTGTGCGTTTTCGCCGCAAAACGCGTTTTCGGCCGAAAACGTGTAGGTTTGCACTTCCCCGCCACAGGGAAGCTGCTAGCAGGGAATTCTCTGCCTGGTTCTACCCGCTGCCCGGAACGCTACGCAGGGCAAAAGCGATTCTCGTCCTCCGTGCTTGCTTTTTCTCAGATAGAGCCTTGGTGTGCATTTTCGCGGGAAAACGCGTTTTCGGCCGAAAACGTGTACGTGTGCACTTCCCGGCCACAGGGAAGCTGCTAGCCGGGAATTCTCTGCCTGGTTCTACCCGCTGCCCGGAACGCTACGCAGGGCAAAAGCGATTCTCGTCCTCCGTGCTTGCTTTTTCTCAGAAAGAGCCGTGGTGTGCGTTTTCGCGGGAAAACGAGTTTTCGGCCGAAAACGTGTACGTTTGCACTTCCCGGCCACAGGGAAGCTGCTAGCCGGGAATTCTCTGCCTGGTTCTACCCGCTGCCCGGAACGCTACGCAGGGCAAAAGCGATTCTCGTCCTTCGTGCTTGCTTTTTCTCAGAAAGAGCCGTGGTGTGCGTTTTCGCCGGAAAACGAGTTTTCGGCCGAAAACGTGTACGTTTGCACTTCCCGGCCACAGGGAAGCTGATAGCCGGGAATTCTCTGCCTGGTTCTACCCGCTGCCCGGAACACTACGCAGGGCAAAAGCGATTCTCGTCCTCCGTGCTTGCTTTTTCTCAGAAAGAGCCGTGGTGTGCGTTTTCGCCGGAAAACGCGTTTTCGGCCGAAAACGTGTACGTTTGCACTTCCCCGCCACAGGGAAGCTGCTAGCCGGGAATTCTCTGCCTGGTTCTACCCGCTGCCCGGAACGCTACGCAGGGCAAAAGCGATTCTCGTCCTCCGTGCTTGCTTTTTCTCAGAAAGACCCGTGGTGTGCGTTTTCGCCGGAAAACGCGTTTTCGGCCGAAAACGTGTACGTTTGCACTTCCCGGCCACAGGGAAGCTGCTAGCCGGCAATTCGCTGCCTATTTCTACCCGCTGCTCAGAACGCTACGCAGGGCAAAAGCGATTCTCGTCCTCCGTGCTTGCTTTTTCTCAGAAAGAGCCGTGGTGTGCGTTTTCGCCGGAAAACGAGTTTTCGGGCGAAAACGTGTACGTTTGCACTTCCCCGCCACAGGGAAGCTGCTAGCCGGGAATTCTCTGCCTGGTTCTACCCGCTGCCCGGAACGCTACGCAGGGCAAAAGCGATTCTCGTCCTCCGTGCTTGCTTTATCTCAGAAAGAGCCGTGGTGTGCGTTTTCGCCGCAAAACGCGTTTTCGGCCGAAAACGTGTACGTTTGCACTTCCCGGCCACAGGGAAGCTGCTAGCAGGGAATTCTCTGCCTGGTTCTACCCGCTGCCCGGAACACTACGCAGGGCAAAAGCGATTCTCGTCCTCCGTGCTTGCTTTTTCTCAGAAAGAGCCGTGGTGTGCGTTTCCGCCAGAAAACGCTTTTTCGGGCGAAAACGTGTACGTTTGCACTTCCCCGCCACAGGGAAGCTGATAGCAGGGAATTCTCTGCCTGGTTCTACCCGCTGCCCGGAATGCTACGCAGGGCAAAAGCGATTCTCGTCCTCCGTGCTTGCTTTTTCTCAGAAAGAGCCATGGTGTGCGTTTTCGCCGGAAAACGCGTTTTCGGCCGAAAACGTGTAGGTTTGCACTTCCCCGCCACAGGGAAGCTGCTAGCCGGGAATTCTCTGCCTGGTTCTACCCGCTGCCAGGAACGCTACGCAGGGCAAAAGCGATTCTCGTCCTCCGTGCTTGCTTTTTCTCAGAAAGAGCCATGGTGTGCTTTTTCTCCGGAAAACGCGTTTTCGGCCGGAAACGTGTACGTTTGCACTTCCCGGCCACAGGGAAGCTGCTAGCCGGCAATTCGCTGCCTATTTCTACCCGCTGCTCAGAACGCTACGCAGGGCAAAAGCGATTCTCGTCCTCCGTGCTTGCTTTTTCTCAGAAAGAGCCGTGGTGTGCGTTTTCGCCGGAAAACGAGTTTTCGGCCGAAAACGTGTAGGTTTGCACTTCCCCGCCACAGGGAAGCTGCTAGCCGGGAATTCTCTGCCTGGTTCTACCCGCTGCCCGGAACGCTACGCAGGGCAAAAGCGATTCTCGTCCTCCGTGCTTGCTTTATCTCAGAAAGAGCCGTGGTGTGCGTTTTCGCCGCAAAACGCGTTTTCGGCCGAAAACGTGTACGTTTGCACTTCCCCGCCACAGGGAAGCTGATAGCAGGGAGTTCGCTGCCTGGTTCTACCCGCTGCCCGGAACGCTACGCAGGGCAAAAGCGATTCTCGTCCTCCGTGCTTTCTTTTTCTCAGAAAGAGCCGTGGTGTGCATTTTCGCGGGAAAACGCGTTTTCGGCCGAAAACGTGTACGTTTGCACTTCCCGGCCACAGGGAAGCTGCTAGCCGAGAATTCTCTGCCTGGTTCTACCCGCTGCCCGGAACGCTACGCAGGGCAAAAGCGATTCTCGTCCTCCGTGCTTGCTTTTTCTCAGAAAGAGCCGTGGTGTGCGTTTTCGCCGGAAAACGCGTTTTCGGACGAAAACGTGTACGTTTGCACTTCCCCGCCACAGGGAAGCTGCTAGCCGGGAATTCTCTGCCTGGTTCTACCCGCTGCCCGGAACGCTACGCAGGGCAAAAGCGATTCTCGTCCTCCGTGCTTGCTTTTTCTCAGAAAGAGCCGTGGTGTGCGTTTTCGCGGGAAAACGCGTTTTCGGCCGAAAACGTGTACGTTTGCACTTCCCGGCCACAGGGAAGCTGCTAGCCGGGAATTCTCTGCCTGGTTCTACCCGCTGCCCGGAACGCTACGCAGGGTAAAAGCGATTCTCGTCCTCCGCGCTTGCTTTTTCTCAGAAAGAGCCGTGGTGTGCGTTTTCGCGGGAAAACGCGTTTTCGGCCGAAAACGTGTACGTTTGCACTTCCCCGCCACAGGGAAGCTGCTAGCCGGGAATTCTCTGCCTGGTTCTACCCGCTGCCCGGAACGCTACGCAGGGCAAAAGCGATTCTCGTCCTCCGTGCTTGCTTTATCTCAGAAAGATCCGTGGTGTGCGTTTTCGCCGCAAAACGCGTTTTCGGCCGAAAACGTGTACGTTTGCACTTCCCCGCCACAGGGAAGCTGCTAGCAGGGAATTCTCTGCCTGGTTCTACCCGCTGCCCGGAACGCTACGCAGGGCAAAAGCGATTCTCGTCCTCCGTGCTTGCTTTTTCTCAGAAAGAGCCGTGGTGTGCATTTTCGCGGGAAAACGCGTTTTCGGCCGAAAACGTGTACGTTTGCACTTCCCGGCCACAGGGAAGCTGCTAGCCGGGAATTCTCTGCCTGGTTCTACCCGCTGCCCGGAACGCTACGCAGGGCAAAAGCGATTCTCGTCCTCCGTGCTTGCTTTTTCTCAGAAAGAGCCGTGGTGTGCGTTTTCGCCGGAAAACGAGTTTTCGGCCGAAAACGTGTACGTTTGCACTTCCCGGCCACAGGGAAGCTGCTAGCCGGGAGTTCTCTGCCTGGTTCTACCCGCTGCCCGGAACGCTACGCAGGGCAAAAGCGATTCTCGTCCTCCGTGCTTGCTTTTTCTCAGAAAGAGCCGTGGTGTGCGTTTTCGCCGGAAAACGAGTTTTCGGCCGAAAACGTGTACGTTTGCACTTCCCGGCCACAGGGAAGCTGATAGCCGGGAATTCTCTGCCTGGTTCTACCCGCTGCCCGGAACACTACGCAGGGCAAAAGCGATTCTCGTCCTCCGTGCTTGCTTTTTCTCAGAAAGAGCCGTGGTGTGCGTTTTCGCCGGAAAACGCGTTTTCGGCCGAAAACGTGTACGTTTGCACTTCCCCGCCACAGGGAAGCTGCTAGCCGGGAATTCTCTGCCTGGTTCTACCCGCTGACCGGAACGCTACGCAGGGCAAAAGCGATTCTCGTCCTCCGTGCTTGCTTTTTCTCAGAAAGAGCCGTGGTGTGCGTTTTCGCCGGAAAACGCGTTTTCGGCCGAAAACGTGTACGTTTGCACTTCCCGGCCACAGGGAAGCTGCTAGCCGGCAATTCGCTGCCTATTTCTACCCGCTGCCCGGAACGCTACGCAGGGCAAAAGCGATTCTCGTCCTCCGTGCTTGCTTTTTCTCAGAAAGAGCCGTGGTGTGCGTTTTCGCGGGAAAACGCGTTTTCGGCCGAAAACGTGTACGTTTGCACTTCCCGGCCACAGGGAAGCTGCTAGCCGGGAATTCTCTGCCTGGTTCTACCCGCTGCCCGGAACACTACGCAGGGCAAAAGCGATTCTCGTCCTCCGTGCTTGCTTTTTCTCAGAAAGAGCCGTGGTGTGCGTTTCCGCCAGAAAACGCTTTTTCGGGCGAAAACGTGTACGTTTGCACTTCCCCGCCACAGGGAAGCTGATAGCAGGGAATTCTCTGCCTGGTTCTACCCGCTGCCCGGAACGCTACGCAGGGCAAAAGCGATTCTCGTCCTCCGTGCTTGCTTTTTCTCAGAAAGAGCCATGGTGTGCTTTTTCGCCGGAAAACGCGTTTTCGGCCGAAAACGTGTACGTTTGCACTTCCCGGCCACAGGGAAGCTGCTAGCCGGGAATTCTCTGCCTGGTTCTACCCGCTGCCCGGAACGCTACGCAGGGCAAAAGCGATTCTCGTCCTCCGTGCTTGCTTTTTCTCAGAAAGAGCCGTGGTGTGCGTTTTCGCCGGAAAACGCGTTTTCGGCCGAAAACGTGTAGGTTTGCACTTCCCCGCCACAGGGAAGCTGCTAGCCGGGAATTCTCTGCCTGGTTCTACCCGCTGCCAGCAACGCTACGCAGGGCAAAAGCGATTCTCGTCCTCCGTGCTTGCTTTTTCTCAGAAAGAGCCATGGTGTGCTTTTTCTCCGGAAAACGCGTTTTCGGCCGGAAACGTGTACGTTTGCACTTCCCGGCCACAGGGAAGCTGCTAGCCGGCAATTCGCTGCCTATTTCTACCCGCTGCTCACAACGATACGCAGGGCAAAAGCGATTCTCGTCCTCCGTGCTTTCTTTTTCTCAGAAAGAGCCGTGGTGTGCGTTTTCGCGGGAAAACGAGTTTTCGGCCGAAAACGTGTACGTTTGCACTTCCCGGCCACAGGGAAGCTGCTAGCCGGGAATTCTCTGCCTGGTTCTACCCGCTGCCCGGAACGCTACGCAGGGCAAAAGCGATTCTCGTCCTCCGTGCTTGCTTTTTCTCAGAAAGAGCCGTGGTGTGCGTTTTCGCCGGAAAACGCGTTTTAGGCCGAAAACGTGTACGTTTGCACTTCCCGGCCACAGGGAAGCTGATAGCCGGGAATTCTCTGCCTGGTTCTACCCGCTGCCCGGAACACTACGCAGGGCAAAAGCGATTCTCGTCCTCCGTGCTTGCTTTTTCTCAGAAAGAGCCGTGGTGTGCGTTTTCGCCGGAAAACACGTTTTCGGCCGAAAATGTGTACGTTTGCACTTCCCCGCCACAGGGAAGCTGCTAGCCGGGAATTCTCTGCCTGGTTCTACCCGCTGCCCGGAACGCTACGCAGGGCAAAAGCGATTCTCGTCCTCCGTGCTTGCTTTTTCTCAGAAAGAGCCGTGGTGTGCGTTTTCGCCGGAAAACGCGTTTTCGGCCGAAAACGTGTACGTTTGCACTTCCCGGCCACAGGGAAGCTGCTAGCCGGCAATTCGCTGCCTATTTCTACCCGCTGCTCAGAACGCTACGCAGGGCAAAAGCGATTCTCGTCCTCCGTGCTTGCTTTTTCTCAGAAAGAGCCGTGGTGTGCGTTTTCGCCGGAAAACGAGTTTTCGGGCGAAAACGTGTACGTTTGCACTTCCCCGCCACAGGGAAGCTGCTAGCCGGGAATTCTCTGCCTGGTTCTACCCGCTGCCCGGAACACTACGCAGGGCAAAAGCGATTCTCGTCCTCCGTGCTTGCTTTATCTCAGAAAGAGCCGTGGTGTGCGTTTTCGCCGCAAAACGCGTTTTCGGCCGAAAACGTGTAGGTTTGCACTTCCCCGCCACAGGGAAGCTGCTAGCAGGGAATTCTCTGCCTGGTTCTACCCGCTGCCCGGAACGCTACGCAGGGCAAAAGCGATTCTCGTCCTCCGTGCTTGCTTTTTCTCAGATAGAGCCTTGGTGTGCATTTTCGCGGGAAAACGCGTTTTCGGCCGAAAACGTGTACGTGTGCACTTCCCGGCCACAGGGAAGCTGCTAGCCGGGAATTCTCTGCCTGGTTCTACCCGCTGCCCGGAACGCTACGCAGGGCAAAAGCGATTCTCGTCCTCCGTGCTTGCTTTTTCTCAGAAAGAGCCGTGGTGTGCGTTTTCGCCGGAAAACGAGTTTTCGGGCGAAAACGTGTACGTTTGCACTTCCCCGCCACAGGGAAGCTGCTAGCCGGGAATTCTCTGCCTGGTTCTACCCGCTGCCCGGAACACTACGCAGGGCAAAAGCGATTCTCGTCCTCCGTGCTTGCTTTATCTCAGAAAGAGCCGTGGTGTGCGTTTTCGCCGCAAAACGCGTTTTCGGCCGAAAACGTGTAGGTTTGCACTTCCCCGCCACAGGGAAGCTGCTAGCAGGGAATTCTCTGCCTGGTTCTACCCGCTGCCCGGAACGCTACGCAGGGCAAAAGCGATTCTCGTCCTCCGTGCTTGCTTTTTCTCAGATAGAGCCTTGGTGTGCATTTTCGCGGGAAAACGCGTTTTCGGCCGAAAACGTGTACGTGTGCACTTCCCGGCCACAGGGAAGCTGCTAGCCGGGAATTCTCTGCCTGGTTCTACCCGCTGCCCGGAACGCTACGCAGGGCAAAAGCGATTCTCGTCCTCCGTGCTTGCTTTTTCTCAGAAAGAGCCGTGGTGTGCGTTTTCGCGGGAAAACGAGTTTTCGGCCGAAAACGTGTACGTTTGCACTTCCCGGCCACAGGGAAGCTGCTAGCCGGGAATTCTCTGCCTGGTTCTACCCGCTGCCCGGAACGCTACGCAGGGCAAAAGCGATTCTCGTCCTTCGTGCTTGCTTTTTCTCAGAAAGAGCCGTGGTGTGCGTTTTCGCCGGAAAACGAGTTTTCGGCCGAAAACGTGTACGTTTGCACTTCCCGGCCACAGGGAAGCTGATAGCCGGGAATTCTCTGCCTGGTTCTACCCGCTGCCCGGAACACTACGCAGGGCAAAAGCGATTCTCGTCCTCCGTGCTTGCTTTTTCTCAGAAAGAGCCGTGGTGTGCGTTTTCGCCGGAAAACGCGTTTTCGGCCGAAAACGTGTACGTTTGCACTTCCCCGCCACAGGGAAGCTGCTAGCCGGGAATTCTCTGCCTGGTTCTACCCGCTGCCCGGAACGCTACGCAGGGCAAAAGCGATTCTCGTCCTCCGTGCTTGCTTTTTCTCAGAAAGACCCGTGGTGTGCGTTTTCGCCGGAAAACGCGTTTTCGGCCGAAAACGTGTACGTTTGCACTTCCCGGCCACAGGGAAGCTGCTAGCCGGCAATTCGCTGCCTATTTCTACCCGCTGCTCAGAACGCTACGCAGGGCAAAAGCGATTCTCGTCCTCCGTGCTTGCTTTTTCTCAGAAAGAGCCGTGGTGTGCGTTTTCGCCGGAAAACGAGTTTTCGGGCGAAAACGTGTACGTTTGCACTTCCCCGCCACAGGGAAGCTGCTAGCCGGGAATTCTCTGCCTGGTTCTACCCGCTGCCCGGAACGCTACGCAGGGCAAAAGCGATTCTCGTCCTCCGTGCTTGCTTTATCTCAGAAAGAGCCGTGGTGTGCGTTTTCGCCGCAAAACGCGTTTTCGGCCGAAAACGTGTACGTTTGCACTTCCCGGCCACAGGGAAGCTGCTAGCAGGGAATTCTCTGCCTGGTTCTACCCGCTGCCCGGAACACTACGCAGGGCAAAAGCGATTCTCGTCCTCCGTGCTTGCTTTTTCTCAGAAAGAGCCGTGGTGTGCGTTTCCGCCAGAAAACGCTTTTTCGGGCGAAAACGTGTACGTTTGCACTTCCCCGCCACAGGGAAGCTGATAGCAGGGAATTCTCTGCCTGGTTCTACCCGCTGCCCGGAATGCTACGCAGGGCAAAAGCGATTCTCGTCCTCCGTGCTTGCTTTTTCTCAGAAAGAGCCATGGTGTGCGTTTTCGCCGGAAAACGCGTTTTCGGCCGAAAACGTGTAGGTTTGCACTTCCCCGCCACAGGGAAGCTGCTAGCCGGGAATTCTCTGCCTGGTTCTACCCGCTGCCAGGAACGCTACGCAGGGCAAAAGCGATTCTCGTCCTCCGTGCTTGCTTTTTCTCAGAAAGAGCCATGGTGTGCTTTTTCTCCGGAAAACGCGTTTTCGGCCGGAAACGTGTACGTTTGCACTTCCCGGCCACAGGGAAGCTGCTAGCCGGCAATTCGCTGCCTATTTCTACCCGCTGCTCAGAACGCTACGCAGGGCAAAAGCGATTCTCGTCCTCCGTGCTTGCTTTTTCTCAGAAAGAGCCGTGGTGTGCGTTTTCGCCGGAAAACGAGTTTTCGGCCGAAAACGTGTAGGTTTGCACTTCCCCGCCACAGGGAAGCTGCTAGCCGGGAATTCTCTGCCTGGTTCTACCCGCTGCCCGGAACGCTACGCAGGGCAAAAGCGATTCTCGTCCTCCGTGCTTGCTTTATCTCAGAAAGAGCCGTGGTGTGCGTTTTCGCCGCAAAACGCGTTTTCGGCCGAAAACGTGTACGTTTGCACTTCCCCGCCACAGGGAAGCTGATAGCAGGGAGTTCGCTGCCTGGTTCTACCCGCTGCCCGGAACGCTACGCAGGGCAAAAGCGATTCTCGTCCTCCGTGCTTTCTTTTTCTCAGAAAGAGCCGTGGTGTGCATTTTCGCGGGAAAACGCGTTTTCGGCCGAAAACGTGTACGTTTGCACTTCCCGGCCACAGGGAAGCTGCTAGCCGAGAATTCTCTGCCTGGTTCTACCCGCTGCCCGGAACGCTACGCAGGGCAAAAGCGATTCTCGTCCTCCGTGCTTGCTTTTTCTCAGAAAGAGCCGTGGTGTGCGTTTTCGCCGGAAAACGCGTTTTCGGACGAAAACGTGTACGTTTGCACTTCCCCGCCACAGGGAAGCTGCTAGCCGGGAATTCTCTGCCTGGTTCTACCCGCTGCCCGGAACGCTACGCAGGGCAAAAGCGATTCTCGTCCTCCGTGCTTGCTTTTTCTCAGAAAGAGCCGTGGTGTGCGTTTTCGCGGGAAAACGCGTTTTCGGCCGAAAACGTGTACGTTTGCACTTCCCGGCCACAGGGAAGCTGCTAGCCGGGAATTCTCTGCCTGGTTCTACCCGCTGCCCGGAACGCTACGCAGGGTAAAAGCGATTCTCGTCCTCCGCGCTTGCTTTTTCTCAGAAAGAGCCGTGGTGTGCGTTTTCGCGGGAAAACGCGTTTTCGGCCGAAAACGTGTACGTTTGCACTTCCCCGCCACAGGGAAGCTGCTAGCCGGGAATTCTCTGCCTGGTTCTACCCGCTGCCCGGAACGCTACGCAGGGCAAAAGCGATTCTCGTCCTCCGTGCTTGCTTTTTCTCAGAAAGAGCGGTGGTGTGCGTTTTCGCCAGAAAACGCGTTTTCGGCCGAAAACGTGTACGTTTGCACTTCCCGGCGACAGGGAAGCTGCTAGCCGGGAATTCTCTGCCTGGTTCTACCCGCTGCCCGGAACGCTACGCAGGGCAAAAGCGATTCTCGTCCTCCGTGCTTGCTTTTTCTCAGAAAGAGCCGTGGTGTGCGTTTTCGCCGGAAAACGCGTTTTCGGCCGAAAACGTGTACGTTTGCACTTCCCGGCCACAGGGAAGCTGCTAGCCGGGAATTCTCTGCCTGGTTCTACCCGCTGCCCGGAACGCTACGCAGGGCAAAAGCGATTCTCGTCCTCCGTGCTTGCTTTTTCTCAGAAAGAGCCATGGTGTGCTTTTTCTCCGGAAAACGCGTTTTCGGCCGAAAACGTGTACGTTTGCACTTCCCGGCCACAGGGAAGCTGCTAGCCGGCAATTCGCTGCCTATTTCTACCCGCTGCTCAGAACGCTACGCAGGGCAAAAGCGATTCTCGTCCTCCGTGCTTGCTTTTTCTCAGAAAGAGCCGTGGTGTGCGTTTTCGCCGGAAAACGCGTTTTCGGCCGAAAACGTGTACGTTTGCACTTCCCCGCCACAGGGAAGCTGCTAGCCGGGAATTCTCTGCCTGGTTCTACCCGCTGCCCGGAACGCTACGCAGGGCAAAAGCGATTCTCGTCCTCCGTGCTTGCTTTTTCTCAGAAAGAGCCATGGTGTGCTTTTTCTCCGGAAAACGCGTTTTCGGCCGGAAACGTGTACGTTTGCACTTCCCGGCCACAGGGAAGCTGCTAGCCGGCAATTCGCTGCCTATTTCTACCCGCTGCTCAGAACGATACGCAGGGCAAAAGCGATTCTCGTCCTCCGTGCTTTCTTTTTCTCAGAAAGAGCCGTGGTGTGCGTTTTCGCGGGAAAACGAGTTTTCGGCCGAAAACGTGTACGTTTGCACTTCCCGGCCACAGGGAAGCTGCTAGCCTGGAATTCTCTGCCTGGTTCTACCCGCTGCCCGGAACGCTACGCAGGGCAAAAGCGATTCTCGTCCTCCGTGCTTGCTTTTTCTCAGAAAGAGCCGTGGTGTGCGTTTTCGCCGGAAAACGCGTTTTCGGCCGAAAACGTGTACGTTTGCACTTCCCGGCCACAGGGAAGCTGCTAGCCGGGAATTCTCTGCCTGGTTCTACCCGCTGCCCGGAACACTACGCAGGGCAAAAGCGATTCTCGTCCTCCGTGCTTGCTTTTTCTCAGAAAGAGCCGTGGTGTGCGTTTCCGCCAGAAAACGCTTTTTCGGGCGAAAACGTGTACGTTTGCACTTCCCCGCCACAGGGAAGCTGATAGCAGGGAATTCTCTGCCTGGTTCTACCCGCTGCCCGGAACGCTACGCAGGGCAAAAGCGATTCTCGTCCTCCGTGCTTGCTTTTTCTCAGAAAGAGCCATGGTGTGCTTTTTCGCCGGAAAACGCGTTTTCGGCCGAAAACGTGTACGTTTGCACTTCCCGGCCACAGGGAAGCTGCTAGCCGGGAATTCTCTGCCTGGTTCTACCCGCTGCCCGGAACGCTACGCAGGGCAAAAGCGATTCTCGTCCTCCGTGCTTGCTTTTTCTCAGAAAGAGCCGTGGTGTGCGTTTTCGCGGGAAAACGCGTTTTCGGCCGAAAACGTGTACGTTTGCACTTCCCGGCCACAGGGAAGCTGCTAGCCGGGAATTCTCTGCCTGGTTCTACCCGCTGCCCGGAACGCTACGCAGGGTAAAAGCGATTCTCGTCCTCCGCGCTTGCTTTTTCTCAGAAAGAGCCGTGGTGTGCGTTTTCGCCGGAAAACGTGTTTTCGGCCGAAAACGTGTACGTTTGCACTTCCCCGCCACAGGGAAGCTGCTAGCCGGGAATTCTCTGCCTGGTTCTACCCGCTGCCCGGAACGCTACGCAGGGCAAAAGCGATTCTCGTCCTCCGTGCTTGCTTTTTCTCAGAAAGAGCGGTGGTGTGCGTTTTCGCCAGAAAACGCGTTTTCGGCCGAAAACGTGTACGTTTGCACTTCCCGGCGACAGGGAAGCTGCTAGCCGGGAATTCTCTGCCTGGTTCTACCCGCTGCCCGGAACGCTACGCAGGGCAAAAGCGATTCTCGTCCTCCGTGCTTGCTTTTTCTCAGAAAGAGCCGTGGTGTGCGTTTTCGCCGGAAAACGCGTTTTCGGCCGAAAACGTGTACGTTTGCACTTCCCGGCCACAGGGAAGCTGCTAGCCGGGAATTCTCTGCCTGGTTCTACCCGCTGCCCGGAACGCTACGCAGGGCAAAAGCGATTCTCGTCCTCCGTGCTTGCTTTTTCTCAGAAAGAGCCATGGTGTGCTTTTTCTCCGGAAAACGCGTTTTCGGCCGAAAACGTGTACGTTTGCACTTCCCGGCCACAGGGAAGCTGCTAGCCGGCAATTCGCTGCCTATTTCTACCCGCTGCTCAGAACGCTACGCAGGGCAAAAGCGATTCTCGTCCTCCGTGCTTGCTTTTTCTCAGAAAGAGCCGTGGTGTGCGTTTTCGCCGGAAAACGCGTTTTCGGCCGAAAACGTGTACGTTTGCACTTCCCCGCCACAGGGAAGCTGCTAGCCGGGAATTCTCTGCCTGGTTCTACCCGCTGCCCGGAACGCTACGCAGGGCAAAAGCGATTCTCGTCCTCCGTGCTTGCTTTTTCTCAGAAAGAGCCATGGTGTGCTTTTTCTCCGGAAAACGCGTTTTCGGCCGGAAACGTGTACGTTTGCACTTCCCGGCCACAGGGAAGCTGCTAGCCGGCAATTCGCTGCCTATTTCTACCCGCTGCTCAGAACGATACGCAGGGCAAAAGCGATTCTCGTCCTCCGTGCTTTCTTTTTCTCAGAAAGAGCCGTGGTGTGCGTTTTCGCGGGAAAACGAGTTTTCGGCCGAAAACGTGTACGTTTGCACTTCCCGGCCACAGGGAAGCTGCTAGCCTGGAATTCTCTGCCTGGTTCTACCCGCTGCCCGGAACGCTACGCAGGGCAAAAGCGATTCTCGTCCTCCGTGCTTGCTTTTTCTCAGAAAGAGCCGTGGTGTGCGTTTTCGCCGGAAAACGCGTTTTCGGCCGAAAACGTGTACGTTTGCACTTCCCGGCCACAGGGAAGCTGCTAGCCGGGAATTCTCTGCCTGGTTCTACCCGCTGCCCGGAACACTACGCAGGGCAAAAGCGATTCTCGTCCTCCGTGCTTGCTTTTTCTCAGAAAGAGCCGTGGTGTGCGTTTCCGCCAGAAAACGCTTTTTCGGGCGAAAACGTGTACGTTTGCACTTCCCCGCCACAGGGAAGCTGATAGCAGGGAATTCTCTGCCTGGTTCTACCCGCTGCCCGGAACGCTACGCAGGGCAAAAGCGATTCTCGTCCTCCGTGCTTGCTTTTTCTCAGAAAGAGCCATGGTGTGCTTTTTCGCCGGAAAACGCGTTTTCGGCCGAAAACGTGTACGTTTGCACTTCCCGGCCACAGGGAAGCTGCTAGCCGGGAATTCTCTGCCTGGTTCTACCCGCTGCCCGGAACGCTACGCAGGGCAAAAGCGATTCTCGTCCTCCGTGCTTGCTTTTTCTCAGAAAGAGCCGTGGTGTGCGTTTTCGCGGGAAAACGCGTTTTCGGCCGAAAACGTGTAGGTTTGCACTTCCCCGCCACAGGGAAGCTGCTAGCCGGGAATTCTCTGCCTGGTTCTACCCGCTGCCAGCAACGCTACGCAGGGCAAAAGCGATTCTCGTCCTCCGTGCTTGCTTTTTCTCAGAAAGAGCCATGGTGTGCTTTTTCTCCGGAAAATGCGTTTTCGGCCGGAAACGTGTACGTTTGCACTTCCCGGCCACAGGGAAGCTGCTAGCCGGCAATTCGCTGCCTATTTCTACCCGCTGCTCACAACGATACGCAGGGCAAAAGCGATTCTCGTCCTCCGTGCTTTCTTTTTCTCAGAAAGAGCCGTGGTGTGCGTTTTCGCGGGAAAACGAGTTTTCGGCCGAAAACGTGTACGTTTGCACTTCCCGGCCACAGGGAAGCTGCTAGCCGGGAATTCTCTGCCTGGTTCTACCCGCTGCCCGGAACGCTACGCAGGGCAAAAGCGATTCTCGTCCTCCGTGCTTGCTTTTTCTCAGAAAGAGCCGTGGTGTGCGTTTTCGCCGGAAAACGAGTTTTCGGCCGAAAACGTGTACGTTTGCACTTCCCGGCCACAGGGAAGCTGCTAGCCGGGAATTCTCTGCCTGGTTCTACCCGCTGCCCGGAACACTACGCAGGGCAAAAGCGATTCTCGTCCTCCGTGCTTGCTTTTTCTCAGAAAGAGCCGTGGTGTGCGTTTTCGCGGGAAAACGCGTTTTCGGCCGAAAACGTGTACGTTTGCACTTCCCCGCCACAGGGAAGCTGCTAGCCGGGAATTCTCTGCCTGGTTCTACCCGCTGCCCGGAACGCTACGCAGGGCAAAAGCGATTCTCGTCCTCCGCGCTTGCTTTTTCTCAGAAAGAGCCGTGGTGTGCGTTTTCGCCAGAAAACGCGTTTTCGGCCGAAAACGTGTACGTTTGCACTTCCCCGCCACAGGGAAGCTGCTAGACGGGAATTCTCTGCCTGGTTCTACCCGCTGCCCGGAACGCTACGCAGGGCAAAAGCGATTCTCGTCCTCCGTGCTTGCTTTTTCTCAGAAAGAGCCGTGGTGTGCGTTTTCGCCGGTAAACGCGTTTTCTGCCGAAAACGTGTACGTTTGCACTTCCCGGCCACAGGGAAGCTGCTAGACGGGAATTCTCTGCCTGGTTCTACCCGCTGCCCGGAACGCTACGCAGGGCAAAAGCGATTCTCGTCCTCCGTGCTTTCTTTTTCTCAGAAAGAGCCGTGGTGTGCGTTTTCGCGGGAAAACGCGTTTCCGGCTGAAAACGTGTACGTTTGCACTTCCCCGCCACAGGGAAGCTGCTAGCCTGGAATTCTCTGCCTGGTTCTACCCGCTGCCCGGAACGCTACGCAGGGCAAAAGCGATTCTCGTCCTCCGTGCTTGCTTTTTCTCAGAAAGAGCCGTGGTGTGCGTTTTCGCCGGAAAACGCGTTTTCGGCCGAAAACGTGTACGTTTGCACTTCCCGGCCACAGGGAAGCTGCTAGCCGGGAATTCTCTGCCTGGTTCTACCCGCTGCCCGGAACACTACGCAGGGCAAAAGCGATTCTCGTCCTCCGTGCTTGCTTTTTCTCAGAAAGAGCCGTGGTGTGCGTTTCCGCCAGAAAACGCTTTTTCGGGCGAAAACGTGTACGTTTGCACTTCCCCGCCACAGGGAAGCTGATAGCAGGGAATTCTCTGCCTGGTTCTACCCGCTGCCCGGAACGCTACGCAGGGCAAAAGCGATTCTCGTCCTCCGTGCTTGCTTTTTCTCAGAAAGAGCCATGGTGTGCTTTTTCGCCGGAAAACGCGTTTTCGGCCGAAAACGTGTACGTTTGCACTTCCCGGCCACAGGGAAGCTGCTAGCCGGGAATTCTCTGCCTGGTTCTACCCGCTGCCCGGAACGCTACGCAGGGCAAAAGCGATTCTCGTCCTCCGTGCTTGCTTTTTCTCAGAAAGAGCCGTGGTGTGCGTTTTCGCGGGAAAACGCGTTTTCGGCCGAAAACGTGTAGGTTTGCACTTCCCCGCCACAGGGAAGCTGCTAGCCGGGAATTCTCTGCCTGGTTCTACCCGCTGCCAGCAACGCTACGCAGGGCAAAAGCGATTCTCGTCCTCCGTGCTTGCTTTTTCTCAGAAAGAGCCATGGTGTGCTTTTTCTCCGGAAAATGCGTTTTCGGCCGGAAACGTGTACGTTTGCACTTCCCGGCCACAGGGAAGCTGCTAGCCGGCAATTCGCTGCCTATTTCTACCCGCTGCTCACAACGATACGCAGGGCAAAAGCGATTCTCGTCCTCCGTGCTTTCTTTTTCTCAGAAAGAGCCGTGGTGTGCGTTTTCGCGGGAAAACGAGTTTTCGGCCGAAAACGTGTACGTTTGCACTTCCCGGCCACAGGGAAGCTGCTAGCCGGGAATTCTCTGCCTGGTTCTACCCGCTGCCCGGAACGCTACGCAGGGCAAAAGCGATTCTCGTCCTCCGTGCTTGCTTTTTCTCAGAAAGAGCCGTGGTGTGCGTTTTCGCCGGAAAACGAGTTTTCGGCCGAAAACGTGTACGTTTGCACTTCCCGGCCACAGGGAAGCTGCTAGCCGGGAATTCTCTGCCTGGTTCTACCCGCTGCCCGGAACACTACGCAGGGCAAAAGCGATTCTCGTCCTCCGTGCTTGCTTTTTCTCAGAAAGAGCCGTGGTGTGCGTTTTCGCGGGAAAACGCGTTTTCGGCCGAAAACGTGTACGTTTGCACTTCCCCGCCACAGGGAAGCTGCTAGCCGGGAATTCTCTGCCTGGTTCTACCCGCTGCCCGGAACGCTACGCAGGGCAAAAGCGATTCTCGTCCTCCGCGCTTGCTTTTTCTCAGAAAGAGCCGTGGTGTGCGTTTTCGCCAGAAAACGCGTTTTCGGCCGAAAACGTGTACGTTTGCACTTCCCCGCCACAGGGAAGCTGCTAGACGGGAATTCTCTGCCTGGTTCTACCCGCTGCCCGGAACGCTACGCAGGGCAAAAGCGATTCTCGTCCTCCGTGCTTGCTTTTTCTCAGAAAGAGCCGTGGTGTGCGTTTTCGCCGGTAAACGCGTTTTCTGCCGAAAACGTGTACGTTTGCACTTCCCGGCCACAGGGAAGCTGCTAGACGGGAATTCTCTGCCTGGTTCTACCCGCTGCCCGGAACGCTACGCAGGGCAAAAGCGATTCTCGTCCTCCGTGCTTGCTTTTTCTCAGAAAGAGCCGTGGTGTGCGTTTTCGCGGGAAAACGCGTTTCCGGCTGAAAACGTGTACGTTTGCACTTCCCCGCCACAGGGAAGCTGCTAGCCGGGAATTCTCTGCCTGGTTCTACCCGCTGCCCGGAACGCTACGCAGGGCAAAAGCGATTCTCGTCCTCCGTGCTTGCTTTTTCTCAGAAAGAGCCGTGGTGTGCGTTTTCGCGGGAAAACGCGTTTCCGGCCGAAAACGTGTACGTTTGCACTTCCCCGCCACAGGGAAGCTGCTAGCCGGGAATTCTCTGCCTGGTTCTACCCGCTGCCCGGAACGCTATGCAGGGCAAAAGCGATTCTAGTCCTCCGTGCTTGCTTTTTCTCAGAAAGAGCCGTGGTGTGCGTTTTCGCCGGAAAACGCGTTTTCGGCCGAAAACGTGTACGTTTGCACTTCCCGGCCACAGGGAAGCTGCTAGCCGGGAATTCTCTGCCTGGTTCTACCCGCTGCCCGGAACGCTACGCAGGGCAAAAGCGATACTCGTCCTCCGTGCTTGCTTTTTCTCAGAAAGAACCGTGGTGTGCGTTTTCGCCGGAAAACGCGTTTTCGGACGAAAACGTGTACGTTTGCACTTCCCGGCCACAGGGAAACTGCTAGCCGGGAATTCTCTGCCTGGTTCTACCCGCTGCCCGGAACGCTACGCAGGGCAAAAGCGATTCTCGTCCTCCGTGCTTGCTTTTTCTCAGAAAGAGCCGTGGTGTGCGTTTTCGCGGGAAAACGCGTTTTCGGCCGAAAACGTGTACGTTTGCACTTCCCCGCCACAGGGAAGCTGCTAGCCGGTAATTCTCTGCCTGGTTCTACCCGCTGCCCGGAACGCTACGCAGGGCAAAAGCGATTCTCGTCCTCCGCGCTTGCTTTTTCTCAGAAAGAGCCGTGGTGTGCGTTTTCGCCAGAAAACGCGTTTTCGGCCGAAAACGTGTACGTTTGCACTTCCCCGCCACAGGGAAGCTTCTAGCCGGGAATTCTCTGCCTGGTTCTACCCGCTGCCCGGAACGCTACGCAGGGCAAAAGCGATTCTCGTCCTCCGTGCTTGCTTTTTCTCAGAAAGAGCCGTGGTGTGCGTTTTCGCGGGAAAACGCGTTTCCGGCCGAAAACGTGTACGTTTGCACTTCCCCGCCACAGGGAAGCTGCTAGCCGGGAATTCTCTGCCTGGTTCTACCCGCTGCCCGGAACGCTATGCAGGGCAAAAGCGATTCTCGTCCTCCGTGCTTGCTTTTTCTCAGAAAGAGCCGTGGTGTGCGTTTTCGCCGGAAAACGCGTTTTCGGCCGAAAACGTGTACGTTTGCACTTCCCGGCCACAGGGAAGCTGCTAGCCGGGAATTCTCTGCCTGGTTCTACCCGCTGCCCGGAACGCTACGCAGGGCAAAAGCGATACTCGTCCTCCGTGCTTGCTTTTTCTCAGAAAGAGCCGTGGTGTGCGTTTTCGCCGGAAAACGCGTATTCGGCCGAAAACGTGTACGTTTGCACTTCCCCGCCACAGGGAAGCTGCTAGCCGGGAATTCTCTGCCTGGTTCTACCCGCTGCCCGGAACGCTACGCAGGGCAAAAGCGATTCTCGTCCTTCTGCTTGCTTTTTCTCAGAAAGAACCGTGGTGTGCGTTTTCGCCGGAAAACGCGTTTTCGGACGAAAACGTGTACGTTTGCACTTCCCGGCCACAGGGAAACTGCTAGTCGGGAATTCTCTGCCTGGTTCTACCCGCTGCTCAGAACGCTACGCAGGGCAAAAGCGATTCTCGTCCTCCGTGCTTGCTTTTTCTCAGAAAGAGCCGTGGTGTGCGTTTTCGCGGGAAAACGCGTTTTCGGCCGAAAACGTGTACGTTTGCACTTCCCCGCCACAGGGAAGCTGCTAGCCGGGAATTCTCTGCCTGGTTCTACCCGCTGCCCGGAACGCTACGCAGGGCAAAAGCGATTCTCGTCCTCCGTGCTTGCTTTTTCTCAGAAAGAGCCATGGTGTGCTTTTTCTCCGGAAAACGCGTTTTCGGCCGAAAACGTGTACGTTTGCACTTCCCGGCCACAGGGAAGCTGCTAGCCGGCAATTCGCTGCCTATTTCTACCCGCTGCTCAGAACGCTACGCAGGGCAAAAGCGATTCTCGTCCTCCGTGCTTGCTTTTTCTCAGAAAGAGCCGTGGTGTGCGTTTTCGCCGGAAAACGCGTTTTCGGCCGAAAACGTGTACGTTTGCACTTCCCCGCCACAGGGAAGCTGCTAGCCGGGAATTCTCTGCCTGGTTCTACCCGCTGCCCGGAACGCTACGCAGGGCAAAAGCGATTCTCGTCCTCCGTGCTTGCTTTTTCTCAGAAAGAGCCATGGTGTGCTTTTTCTCCGGAAAACGCGTTTTCGGCCGGAAACGTGTACGTTTGCACTTCCCGGCCACAGGGAAGCTGCTAGCCGGCAATTCGCTGCCTATTTCTACCCGCTGCTCAGAACGATACGCAGGGCAAAAGCGATTCTCGTCCTCCGTGCTTTCTTTTTCTCAGAAAGAGCCGTGGTGTGCGTTTTCGCGGGAAAACGAGTTTTCGGCCGAAAACGTGTACGTTTGCACTTCCCGGCCACAGGGAAGCTGCTAGCCTGGAATTCTCTGCCTGGTTCTACCCGCTGCCCGGAACGCTACGCAGGGCAAAAGCGATTCTCGTCCTCCGTGCTTGCTTTCTCTCAGAAAGAGCCGTGGTGTGCGTTTTCGCCGGAAAACGCGTTTTCGGCCGAAAACGTGTACGTTTGCACTTCCCGGCCACAGGGAAGCTGCTAGCCGGGAATTCTCTGCCTGGTTCTACCCGCTGCCCGGAACACTACGCAGGGCAAAAGCGATTCTCGTCCTCCGTGCTTTCTTTCTCTCAGAAAGAGCCGTGGTGTGCGTTTCCGCCAGAAAACGCTTTTTCGGGCGAAAACGTGTACGTTTGCACTTCCCCGCCACAGGGAAGCTGATAGCAGGGAATTCTCTGCCTGGTTCTACCCGCTGCCCGGAACGCTACGCAGGGCAAAAGCGATTCTCGTCCTCCGTGCTTGCTTTTTCTCAGAAAGAGCCATGGTGTGCTTTTTCGCCGGAAAACGCGTTTTCGGCCGAAAACGTGTACGTTTGCACTTCCCGGCCACAGGGAAGCTGCTAGCCGGGAATTCTCTGCCTGGTTCTACCCGCTGCCCGGAACGCTACGCAGGGCAAAAGCGATTCTCGTCCTCCGTGCTTGCTTTTTCTCAGAAAGAGCCGTGGTGTGCGTTTTCGCCGGAAAACGCGTTTTCGGCCGAAAACGTGTAGGTTTGCACTTCCCCGCCACAGGGAAGCTGCTAGCCGGGAATTCTCTGCCTGGTTCTACCCGCTGCCAGCAACGCTACGCAGGGCAAAAGCGATTCTCGTCCTCCGTGCTTGCTTTTTCTCAGAAAGAGCCATGGTGTGCTTTTTCTCCGGAAAATGCGTTTTCGGCCGGAAACGTGTACGTTTGCACTTCCCGGCCACAGGGAAGCTGCTAGCCGGCAATTCGCTGCCTATTTCTACCCGCTGCTCACAACGATACGCAGGGCAAAAGCGATTCTCGTCCTCCGTGCTTTCTTTTTCTCAGAAAGAGCCGTGGTGTGCGTTTTCGCGGGAAAACGAGTTTTCGGCCGAAAACGTGTACGTTTGCACTTCCCGGCCACAGGGAAGCTGCTAGCCGGGAATTCTCTGCCTGGTTCTACCCGCTGCCCGGAACGCTACGCAGGGCAAAAGCGATTCTCGTCCTCCGTGCTTGCTTTTTCTCAGAAAGAGCCGTGGTGTGCGTTTTCGCCGGAAAACGAGTTTTCGGCCGAAAACGTGTACGTTTGCACTTCCCGGCCACAGGGAAGCTGCTAGCCGGGAATTCTCTGCCTGGTTCTACCCGCTGCCCGGAACACTACGCAGGGCAAAAGCGATTCTCGTCCTCCGTGCTTGCTTTTTCTCAGAAAGAGCCGTGGTGTGCGTTTTCGCGGGAAAACGCGTTTTCGGCCGAAAACGTGTACGTTTGCACTTCCCCGCCACAGGGAAGCTGCTAGCCGGGAATTCTCTGCCTGGTTCTACCCGCTGCCCGGAACGCTACGCAGGGCAAAAGCGATTCTCGTCCTCCGCGCTTGCTTTTTCTCAGAAAGAGCCGTGGTGTGCGTTTTCGCCAGAAAACGCGTTTTCGGCCGAAAACGTGTACGTTTGCACTTCCCCGCCACAGGGAAGCTGCTAGACGGGAATTCTCTGCCTGGTTCTACCCGCTGCCCGGAACGCTACGCAGGGCAAAAGCGATTCTCGTCCTCCGTGCTTGCTTTTTCTCAGAAAGAGCCGTGGTGTGCGTTTTCGCCGGTAAACGCGTTTTCTGCCGAAAACGTGTACGTTTGCACTTCCCGGCCACAGGGAAGCTGCTAGACGGGAATTCTCTGCCTGGTTCTACCCGCTGCCCG
Source organism: Athene noctua (assembly GCF_965140245.1). Classification (NCBI taxonomy): domain Eukaryota; kingdom Metazoa; phylum Chordata; class Aves; order Strigiformes; family Strigidae; genus Athene; species Athene noctua. The sequence goes on from NW_027437587.1 coordinate 212,902, forward strand.
GAACGCTACGCAGGGCAAAAGCGATTCTCGTCCTCCGTGCTTTCTTTTTCTCAGAAAGAGCCGTGGTGTGCGTTTTCGCGGGAAAACGCGTTTCCGGCTGAAAACGTGTACGTTTGCACTTCCCCGCCACAGGGAAGCTGCTAGCCGGGAATTCTCTGCCTGGTTCTACCCGCTGCCCGGAACGCTACGCAGGGCAAAAGCGATTCTCGTCCTCCGTGCTTGCTTTTTCTCAGAAAGAGCCGTGGTGTGCGTTTTCGCGGGAAAACGCGTTTCCGGCCGAAAACGTGTACGTTTGCACTTCCCCGCCACAGGGAAGCTGCTAGCCGGGAATTCTCTGCCTGGTTCTACCCGCTGCCCGGAACGCTATGCAGGGCAAAAGCGATTCTAGTCCTCCGTGCTTGCTTTTTCTCAGAAAGAGCCGTGGTGTGCGTTTTCGCCGGAAAACGCGTTTTCGGCCGAAAACGTGTACGTTTGCACTTCCCGGCCACAGGGAAGCTGCTAGCCGGGAATTCTCTGCCTGGTTCTACCCGCTGCCCGGAACGCTACGCAGGGCAAAAGCGATACTCGTCCTCCGTGCTTGCTTTTTCTCAGAAAGAACCGTGGTGTGCGTTTTCGCCGGAAAACGCGTTTTCGGACGAAAACGTGTACGTTTGCACTTCCCGGCCACAGGGAAACTGCTAGCCGGGAATTCTCTGCCTGGTTCTACCCGCTGCCCGGAACGCTACGCAGGGCAAAAGCGATTCTCGTCCTCCGTGCTTGCTTTTTCTCAGAAAGAGCCGTGGTGTGCGTTTTCGCGGGAAAACGCGTTTTCGGCCGAAAACGTGTACGTTTGCACTTCCCCGCCACAGGGAAGCTGCTAGCCGGTAATTCTCTGCCTGGTTCTACCCGCTGCCCGGAACGCTACGCAGGGCAAAAGCGATTCTCGTCCTCCGCGCTTGCTTTTTCTCAGAAAGAGCCGTGGTGTGCGTTTTCGCCAGAAAACGCGTTTTCGGCCGAAAACGTGTACGTTTGCACTTCCCCGCCACAGGGAAGCTTCTAGCCGGGAATTCTCTGCCTGGTTCTACCCGCTGCCCGGAACGCTACGCAGGGCAAAAGCGATTCTCGTCCTCCGTGCTTGCTTTTTCTCAGAAAGAGCCGTGGTGTGCGTTTTCGCGGGAAAACGCGTTTCCGGCCGAAAACGTGTACGTTTGCACTTCCCCGCCACAGGGAAGCTGCTAGCCGGGAATTCTCTGCCTGGTTCTACCCGCTGCCCGGAACGCTATGCAGGGCAAAAGCGATTCTCGTCCTCCGTGCTTGCTTTTTCTCAGAAAGAGCCGTGGTGTGCGTTTTCGCCGGAAAACGCGTTTTCGGCCGAAAACGTGTACGTTTGCACTTCCCGGCCACAGGGAAGCTGCTAGCCGGGAATTCTCTGCCTGGTTCTACCCGCTGCCCGGAACGCTACGCAGGGCAAAAGCGATACTCGTCCTCCGTGCTTGCTTTTTCTCAGAAAGAGCCGTGGTGTGCGTTTTCGCCGGAAAACGCGTATTCGGCCGAAAACGTGTACGTTTGCACTTCCCCGCCACAGGGAAGCTGCTAGCCGGGAATTCTCTGCCTGGTTCTACCCGCTGCCCGGAACGCTACGCAGGGCAAAAGCGATTCTCGTCCTTCTGCTTGCTTTTTCTCAGAAAGAACCGTGGTGTGCGTTTTCGCCGGAAAACGCGTTTTCGGACGAAAACGTGTACGTTTGCACTTCCCGGCCACAGGGAAACTGCTAGCCGGGAATTCTCTGCCTGGTTCTACCCGCTGCTCAGAACGCTACGCAGGGCAAAAGCGATTCTCGTCCTCCGTGCTTGCTTTTTCTCAGAAAGAGCCGTGGTGTGCGTTTTCGCGGGAAAACGCGTTTTCGGCCGAAAACGTGTACGTTTGCACTTCCCCGCCACAGGGAAGCTGCTAGCCGGGAATTCTCTGCCTGGTTCTACCCGCTGCCCGGAACGCTACGCAGGGCAAAAGCGATTCTCGTCCTCCGTGCTTGCTTTTTCTCAGAAAGAGCCGTGGTGTGCGTTTTCGCGGGAAAACGCGTTTCCGGCCGAAAACGTGTACGTTTGCACTTCCCCGCCACAGGGAAGCTGCTAGCCGGGAATTCTCTGCCTGGTTCTACCCGCTGCCCGGAACGCTACGCAGGGCAAAAGCGATTCTCGTCCTCCGTGCTTGCTTTTTCTCAGAAAGAGCCGTGGTGTGCGTTTTCGCCAGAAAACGCGTTTTCGGCCGAAAACGTGTACGTTTACACTTCCCGGCCACAGGGAAGCTGCTAGCCGGGAATTCTCTGCCTGGTTCTACCCACTGACCGGAACGCTACGCAGGGCAAAAGCGATTCTCGTCCTCCGTGCTTGCTTTTTCTCAGAAAGAGCCGTGGTGTGCGTTTTTGCCAGAAAACGCGTTTTCGGCCGAAAACGTGTACGTTTGCACTTCCCGGCCACAGGGAAGCTGCTAGCCGGGAATTCTCTGCCTGGTTCTACCCGCTGCCCGGAACGCTACGCAGGGCAAAAGCGATTCTCGTCCTCCGTGCTTGCTTTTTCTCAGAAAGAGCCGTGGTGTGCGTTTTCGCCGGTAAACGCGTTTTCGGCCGAAAACGTGTACGTTTGCACTTCCCGGCCACAGGGAAGCTGCTAGCCGGGAATTCTCTGCCTGGTTCTACCCGCTGCCCGGAGCGCTACGCAGGGCAAAAGCGATTCTCCTCCTCCGTGCTTGCTTTTTCTCAGAATGAGCCGTGGTGTGCATTTTCGCCGGAAAACGCTTTTTCGGCCGAAAACGTGTACGTTTGCACTTCCCGGCCACAGGGAAGCTGCTAGCCGGGAATTCTCTGCCTGGTTCTACCCGCTGCCCGGAACGCTACGCAGGGCAAAAGCGATTCTCGTCCTCCGTGCTTGCTTTTTCTCAGAAAGAGCCGTGGTGTGCGTTTTCGCGGGAAAACGCGTTTCCGGCCGAAAACGTGTACGTTTGCACTTCCCCGCCACAGGGAAGCTGCTAGCCGGGAATTCTCTGCCTGGTTCTACCCGCTGCCCGGAACGCTATGCAGGGCAAAAGCGATTCTCGTCCTCCGTGCTTGCTTTTTCTCAGAAAGAGCCGTGGTGTGCGTTTTCGCCGGAAAACGCGTTTTCGGCCGAAAACGTGTACGTTTGCACTTCCCGGCCACAGGGAAGCTGCTAGCCGGGAATTCTCTGCCTGGTTCTACCCGCTGCCCGGAACGCTACGCAGGGCAAAAGCGATACTCGTCCTCCGTGCTTGCTTTTTCTCAGAAAGAGCCGTGGTGTGCGTTTTCGCCGGAAAACGCGTATTCGGCCGAAAACGTGTACGTTTGCACTTCCCCGCCACAGGGAAGCTGCTAGCCGGGAATTCTCTGCCTGGTTCTACCCGCTGCCCGGAACGCTACGCAGGGCAAAAGCGATTCTCGTCCTTCTGCTTGCTTTTTCTCAGAAAGAACCGTGGTGTGCGTTTTCGCCGGAAAACGCGTTTTCGGCCGAAAACGTGTACGTTTGCACTTCCCGGCCACAGGGAAACTGCTAGCCGGGAATTCTCTGCCTGGTTCTACCCGCTGCCCGGAACGCTACGCAGGGCAAAAGCGATTCTCGTCCTCCGTGCTTGCTTTTTCTCAGAAAGAGCCGTGGTGTGCGTTTTCGCGGGAAAACGCGTTTTCGGCCGAAAACGTGTACGTTTGCACTTCCCCGCCACAGGGAAGCTGCTAGCCGGGAATTCTCTGCCTGGTTCTACCCGCTGACCGGAACGCTACGCAGGGCAAAAGCGATTCTCGTCCTCCGCGCTTGCTTTTTCTCAGAAAGAGCCGTGGTGTGCGTTTTCGCCAGAAAACGCGTTTTCGGCCGAAAACGTGTACGTTTGCACTTCCCCGCCACAGGGAAGCTGCTAGACGGGAATTCTCTGCCTGGTTCTACCCGCTGCCCGGAACGCTACGCAGGGCAAAAGCGATTCTCGTCCTCCGTGCTTGCTTTTTCTCAGAAAGAGCCGTGGTGTGCGTTTTCGCCGGAAAACGCGTTTTCGACCGAAAACGTGTACGTTTGCACTTCCCGGCCACAGGGAAGCTGCTAGCCGTGAATTCTCTGCCTGGTTCTACCCGCTGCCCGGAACACTACGCAGGGCAAAAGCGATTCTCGTCCTCCGTGCTTGCTTTTTCTCAGAAAGAGCCGTGGTGTCCGTTTTCGCCGGAAAACGCGTTTTCGGACGAAAACGTATACGTTTGCACTTCCCCGCCACAGGGAAGCTGCTAGCCGGGAATTCTCTGCCTGGTTCTACCCGCTGCCCGGAACACTACGCAGGGCAAAAGCGATTCTCGTCCTCCGTGCTTGCTTTTTCTCAGAAAGAGCCGTGGTGTGCGTTTTCGCCGGTAAACGCGTTTTCTGCCGAAAACGTGTACGTTTGCACTTCCCGGCCACAGGGAAGCTGCTAGCCGGGAATTCTCTGCCTGGTTCTACCCGCTGCCCGGAACGCTACGCAGGGCAAAAGCGATTCTCGTCCTCCGTGCTTGCTTTTTCTCAGAAAGAGCCGTGGTGTGCGTTTTCGCCGGAAAACGTGTTTTCGGCGAAAACGTGTACGTTTGCACTTCCCGGCCACAGGGAAGCTGCTAGCCGGGAATTCTCTGCCTGGTTCTACCCGCTGCCCGGAACGCTACGCAGGGCAAAAGCGATTCTCGTCCTCCGTGCTTGCTTTTTCTCAGAAAGAGCCGTGGTGTGCGTTTTCGCCGGAAAACGCGTTTTCGGCCGAAAACGTGTACGTTTGCACTTCCCGGCCACAGGGAAGCTGCTAGCCGGGAATTCTCTGCCTGGTTCTACCCGCTGCCCGGAACGCTACGCAGGGCAAAAGCGATTCTCGTCCTCCGTGCTTGCTTTTTCTCAGAAAGAGCCGTGGTGTGCGTTTTCGCGAGAAAACGCGTTTTCGGCCGAAAACGTGTACGTTTACACTTCCCGGCCACAGGGAAGCTGCTAGCCGGGAATTCTCTGCCTGGTTCTACCCGCTGCCCGGAACGCTACGCAGGGCAAAAGCGATTCTCGTCCTCCGTGCTTGCTTTTTCTCAGAAAGAGCCGTGGTGTGCGTTTTTGCCAGAAAACGCGTTTTCGGCCGAAAACGTGTACGTTTGCACTTCCCGGCCACAGGGAAGCTGCTAGCCGGGAATTCTCTGCCTGGTTCTACCCGCTGCCCGGAACGCTACGCAGGGCAAAAGCGATTCTCGTCCTCCGTGCTTGCTTTTTCTCAGAAAGAGCCGTGGTGTGCGTTTTCGCCGGTAAACGCGTTTTCGGCCGAAAACGTGTACGTTTGCACTTCCCGGCCACAGGGAAGCTGCTAGCCGGGAATTCTCTGCCTGGTTCTACCCGCTGCCCGGAGCGCTACGCAGGGCAAAAGCGATTCTCCTCCTCCGTGCTTGCTTTTTCTCAGAATGAGCCGTGGTGTGCATTTTCGCCGGAAAACGCGTTTTCGGCCGAAAACGTGTACGTTTGCACTTCCCGGCCACAGGGAAGCTGCTAGCCGGGAATTCTCTGCCTGGTTCTACCCGCTGCCCGGAACGCTACGCAGGGCAAAAGCGATTCTCGTCCTCCGTGCTTGCTTTTTCTCAGAAAGAGCCATGGTGTGCTTTTTCGACGGAAAAAGTGTTTTCGGCCGAAAACGTGTACGTTTGCACTTCCCCGCCACAGGGAAGCTGATAGCAGGGAATTCGCTGCCTGGTTCTACCCGCTGCCAGGAAGCGCTACGCAGGGCAAAAAGGATTCTCGTCCTCCGTGCTTGCTTTTTCTCAGAAAGAGCCATGGTGTGCTTTTTCGCCGGAAAACGCGTTTTCGGCCGAAAACGTGTACGTTTGCACTTCCCCGCCACAGGGAAGCTGCTAGCCGGGAATTCTCTGCCTGGTTCTACCCGCTGCCCGGAACGCTACGCAGGGCAAAAGCGATTCTCGTCCTCCGTGCTTGCTTTTTCTCAGAAAGAGTCGTGGTGTGCGTTTTCGCCGGAAAACGTGTTTTCGGCGAAAACGTGTACGTTTGCACTTCCCGGCCACAGGGAAGCTGCTAGCCGGGAATTCTCTGCCTGGTTCTACCCGCTGCCCGGAACGCTACGCAGGGCAAAAGCGATTCTCGTCCTCCGTGCTTGCTTTTTCTCAGAAAGAGCCGTGGTGTGCGTTTTCGCCGGAAAACGCGTTTTCGGCCGAAAACGTGTACGTTTGCACTTCCCGGCCACAGGGAAGCTGCTAGCCGGGAATTCTCTGCCTGGTTCTACCCGCTGCCCGGAACGCTACGCAGGGCAAAAGCGATTCTCGTCCTCTGTGCTTGCTTTTTCTCAGAAAGAGCCGTGGTGTGCGTTTTCGCCGGAAAACGCGTTTTCGGCCGAAAACGTGTACGTTTGCACTTCCCGGCCACAGGGAAGCTGCTAGCCGGGAATTCTCTGCCTGGTTCTACCCGCTGCCCGGAACGCTACGCAGGGCAAAAGCGATTCTCGTCCTCCGTGCTTGCTTTTTCTCAGAAAGAGCCGTGGTGTACGTTTTCGCCGGAAAACGCGTTTTCGGCCGAAAACGTGTACGTTTGCACTTCCCGGCCACAGGGAAGCTGCTAGCCGGGAATTCTCTGCCTGGTTCTACCCGCTGACCGGAACGCTACGCAGGGCAAAAGCGATTCTCGTCCTCCGTGCTTGCTTTTTCTCAGAATGAGCCGTGGTGTGCGTTTTCGCCCGAAAACGTGTACGTTTGCACTTCCCGGCCACAGGGAAGCTGCTAGACGGGAATTCTCTGCCTGGTTCTACCCGCTGCCAGGAACGCTACGCAGGGCAAAAGCGATTCTCGTCCTCCGTGCTTGCTTTATCTCAGAAAGAGTCGTGGTGTGCGTTTTCGCCGCAAAACGCGTTTTCGGCCGAAAACGTGTACGTTTGCACTTCCCCGCCACAGGGAAGCTGATAGCAGGGAATTCTCTGCCTGGTTCTACCCGCTGCCCGGAACGCTACGCAGGGCAAAAGCGATTCTCGTCCTCCGTGCTTGCTTTTTCTCAGAAAGAGCCATGGTGTGTTTTTCGCCGGAAAATGCGTTTTCGGCCGAAAACGTGTACGTTTGCACTTCCCCGCCACAGGGAAGCTGCTAGCCGGGAATTCTCTGCCTGGTTCTACCCGCTGCCCGGAACGCTACGCAGGGCAAAAGCGATTCTCGACCTCCGTGCTTTCTTTTTCTCAGAAAGAGCCGTGGTGTGCGTTTTCGCCGGAAAACGCGTTTTCGGCCGAAAACGTGTACGTTTGCACTTCCCGGCCACAGGGAAGCTGCTAGACGGGAATTCTCTGCCTGGTTCTACCCGCTGCCCGGAACGCTACGCAGGGCAAAAGCGATTCTCGTCCTCCGTGCTTGCTTTTTCTCAGAAAGAGCCGTGGTGTGCGTTTTCGCCGCAAAACGCGTTTTAGGCCGAAAACGTGTACGTTTGCACTTCCCCGCCACAGGGAATCTGATAGCAGGGAATTCTCTGCCTGGTTCTACCCGCTGCCCGGAACGCTACGCAGGGCAAAAGCGATTCTCGTCCTCCGTGCTTGCTTTTTCTCAGAAAGAGCCATGGTGTGCCTTTTCGCCGGAAAATGCGTTTTCGGCCGAAAACGTGTACGTTTGCACTTCCCCGCCACAGGGAAGCTGCTAGCCGGGAATTCTCTGCCTGGTTCTACCCGCTGCCCGGAACGCTACGCAGGGCAAAAGCGATTCTCGTCCTCCGTGCTTTCTTTTTCTCAGAAAGAGCCGTGGTGTGCGTTTTCGCGGGAAAACGCGTTTTCGGCCGAAAACGTGTACGTTTGCACTTCCCGGCCACAGGGAAGCTGCTAGCCGGGAATTCTCTGCCTGGTTCTACCCGCTGCCCGGAACGCTACGCAGGGCAAAAGCGATTCTCGTCCTCCGTGCTTGCTTTTTCTCAGAAAGAGCCGTGGTGTGCGTTTTCGCCGGAAAACGCGTTTTCGGACGAAAACGTGTACGTTTGCACTTCCCGGCCACAGGGAAGCTGCTAGCCGGGAATTCTCTGCCTGGTTCTACCCGCTGCCCGGAACGCTACGCAGGGCAAAAGCGATTCTCGTCCTCCGTGCTTGCTTTTTCTCAGAAAGAGCCGTGGTGTGCGTTTTCGCCGGAAAACGCGTTTTCGGCCGAAAACGTGTACGTTTGCACTTCCCGGCCACAGGGAAGCTGCTAGCCGGGAATTCTCTGCCTGGTTCTACCCGCTGCCCGGAACGCTACGCAGGGCAAAAGCGATTCTCGTCCTCCGTGCTTGCTTTTTCTCAGAAAGAGCCGTGGTGTGCGTTTTCGCCAGAAAACGCGTTTTCGGCCGAAAACGTGTACGTTTGCACTTCCCGGCCACAGGGAAGCTGCTAGCCGGGAATTCTCTGCCTGGTTCTACCCGCTGCCCGGAACGCTACGCAGGGCAAAAGCGATTCTCGTCCTCCGTGCTTGCTTTTTCTCAGAAAGAGCCGTGGTGTGCGTTTTCGCCGGAAAACGCGTTTTCGGCCGAAAACGTGTACGTTTGCACTTCCCGGCCACAGGGAAGCTGCTAGCCGGGAATTCTCTGCCTGGTTCTACCCTCTGCCCGGAGCGCTACGCAGGGCAAAAGCGATTCTCGTCCTCCGTGCTTGCTTTTTCTCAGAAAGAGCCGTGGTGTGCGTTTTCGCCGGAAAACGCGTTTTCGGCCGAAAACGTGTACGTTTGCACTTCCCCGCCACAGGGAAGCTGCTAGACGGGAATTCTCTGCCTGGTTCTACCCGCTGCCCGGAACGCTACGCAGGGCAAAAGCGATTCTCGTCCTCCGTGCTTGCTTTATCTCAGAAAGAGCCGTGGTGTGCGTTTTCGCGGCAAAACAGTTTTCAGTCGAAAACGTGTACGTTTGCACTTCCCCGCCACAGGGAAGCTGATAGCAGGGAATTCGCTGCCTGGTTCTACCCGCTGCCCGGAACGCTACGCAGGGCAAAAGCGATTCTCGTCCTCCGTGCTTGCTTTTTCTCAGAAAGAGCCATGGTGTGCTTTTTCGCCGGAAAATGCGTTTTCGGCCGAAAACGTGTACGTTTGCACTTCCCCGCCACAGGGAAGCTGCTAGCCGGGAATTCTCTGCCTGGTTCTACCCGCTGCCCGGAACGCTACGCAGGGCAAAAGCGATTCTCGTCCTCCGTGCTTGCTTTTTCTCAGAAAGAGCCGTGGTGTGCGTTTTCGCCGGAAAACGCGTTTTCGGCCGAAAACGTGTACGTTTGCACTTCCCGGCCACAGGGAAGCTGCTAGCCGGGAATTCTCTGCCTGGTTCTACCCGCTGCCCGGAACGCTACGCAGGGCAAAAGCGATTCTCGTCCTCCGTGCTTGCTTTTTCTCAGAAAGAGCCGTGGTGTGCGTTTTCGCGGCAAAACCCCTTTTCAGCCGAAAACGTGTACGTTTGCACTTCCCCGCCACACGGAAGCGGCTAGCCGGGAATTCTCTGCCTGGTTCTACCCGCTGCCCGGAACGCTACGCAGGGCAAAAGCGATTCTCGTCCTCCGTGCTTGCTTTTTCTCAGAAAGAGCCATGGTGTGCTTTTTCGCCGGAAAATGCGTTTTCGGCCGAAAACATGTACGTTTGCACTTCCCCGCCACAGGGAAGCTGCTAGCCGGGAATTCTCTGCCTGGTTCTACCCGCTGCCCGGAACGCTACGCAGGGCAAAAGCGATTCTCGTCCTCCGTGCTTGCTTTTTCTCAGAAAGAGCCGTGGTGTGCGTTTTCGCCGGAAAACGCGTTTTCGGCCGAAAACGTGTACGTTTGCACTTCCCGGCCACAGGGAAGCTGCTAGACGGGAATTCTCTGCCTGGTTCTACCCGCTGCCCGGAACACTACGCAGGGCAAAAGCGATTCTCGTCCTCCGTGCTTGCTTTTTCTCAGAAAGAGCCGTGGTGTGCGTTTTCGCCAGAAAACGCGTTTTCGGCCGAAAACGTGTACGTTTGCACTTCCCCGCCACAGGGAAGCTGCTAGCCGGGAATTCTCTGCCTGGTTCTACCCGCTGCCCGGAACGCTACGCAGGGCAAAAGCGGTTCTCGTCCTCCGTGCTTGCTTTTTCTCAGAAAGAGCCATGGTGTGCTTTTTCGCCGGAAAATGCGTTTTCGGCCGAAAACGTGTACGTTTGCACTTCCCCGCCACAGGGAAGCTGCTAGACGGGAATTCTCTGCCTGGTTCTACCCGCTGCCCGGAACGCTACGCAGGGCAAAAGCGATTCTCGTCCTCCGTGCTTGCTTTTTCTCAGAAAGAGCCGTGGTGTGCGTTTTCGCCGGAAAACGCGTTTTCGGCCGAAAACGTGTACGTTTGCACTTCCCGGCCACAGGGAAGCTGCTAGCCGGGAATTCTCTGCCTGGTTCTACCCGCTGCCCGGAACGCTACGCAGGGCAAAAGCGATTCTCGTCCTCCGTGCTTGCTTTTTCTCAGAAAGAGCCGTGGTGTGCGTTTTCGCCGGAAAACGCGTTTTCGGACGAAAACGTGTACGTTTGCACTTCCCGGCCACAGGGAAGCTGCTAGCCGGGAATTCTCTGCCTGGTTCTACCCGCTGCCCGGAACACTACGCAGGGCAAAAGCGATTCTCGTCCTCCGTGCTTGCTTTTTCTCAGAAAGAGCCGTGGTGTGCGTTTTCACCAGAAAACGCGTTTTCGGCCGAAAACGTGTACGTTTGCACTTCCCCGCCACAGGGAAGCTGCTAGCCGGGAATTCTCTGCCTGGTTCTACCCGCTGCCCGGAACGCTACGCAGGGCAAAAGCGATTCTCGTCCTCCGTGCTTGCTTTTTCTCAGAAAGAGCCGTGGTGTGCGTTTTCGCCGGAAAACGCGTTTTCGGCCGAAAACGTGTACGTTTGCACTTCCCGGCCACAGGGAAGCTGCTAGCCGGGAATTCTCTGCCTGGTTCTACCCGCTGCCCGGAACGCTACGCAGGGCAAAAGCGATTCTCGTCCTCCGTGCTTGCTTTTTCTCAGAAAGAGCCGTGGTGTGCGTTTTCGCCGCAAAACGCGTTTTCGGCGAAAACGTGTACGTTTGCACTTCCCGGCCACAGGGAAGCTGCTAGCCGGGAATTCTCTGCCTGGTTCTACCCGCTGCCCGGAACGCTACGCAGGGCAAAAGCGATTCTCGTCCTCCGTGCTTGCTTTTTCTCAGAAAGAGCCGTGGTGTGCGTTTTCGCCGCAAAACGCGTTTTCGGCCGAAAACGTGTACGTTTGCACTTCCCCGCCACAGGGAAGCTGCTAGCCGGGAATTCTCTGCCTGGTTCTACCCGCTGCACGGAACGCTACGCAGGGCAAAAGCGATTCTCGTCCTCCGTGCTTGCTTTTTCTCAGAAAGAGCCGTGGTGTACGTTTTCGCCGGAAAACGCGTTTTCGGCCGAAAACGTGTACGTTTGCACTTCCCGTCCACAGGGAAGCTGCTAGACGGGAATTCTCTGCCTGGTTCTACCCGCTGCCCGGAACGCTACGCAGGGCAAAAGCGATTCTCGTCCTCCGTGCTTGCTTTTTCTCAGAAAGAGCCGTGGTGTGCGTTTTCGCCGGAAAACGCGTTTTCGGCCGAAAACGTGTACGTTTGCACTTCCCCGCCACAGGGAAGCTGCTAGCCGGGAATTCTCTGCCTGGTTCTACCCTCTGCCCGGAGTGCAACGCAGGGCAAAAGCGATTCTCGTCCTCCGTGCTTACTTTTTCTCAGAATGAGCCGTGGTGTGCGTTTTCGCCGGAAAACGCTTTTTCGGCCGAAAACGTGTACGTTTGCACTTCCCGGCCACAGGGAAGCTGCTAGACGGGAATTCTCTGCCTGGTTCTACCCGCTGCCCGGAACGCTACGCAGGGCAAAAGCGATTCTCGTCCTCCGTGCTTGCTTTATCTCAGAAAGAGCCGTGGTGTGCGTTTTCGCCGCAAAACGCGTTTTCGGCCGAAAACGTGTACGTTTGCACTTCCCCGCCACAGGGAAGCTGATAGCAGGGAATTCTCTGCCTGGTTCTACCCGCTGCCCGGAACGCTACGCAGGGCAAAAGCGATTCTCGTCCTCCGTGCTTGCTTTTTCTCAGAAAGAGCCATGGTGTGCTTTTTCGCCGGAAAACGCGTTTTCGGCCGAAAACGTGTACGTTTGCACTTCCCCGCCACAGGGAAGCTGCTAGCCGGGAATTCTCTGCCTGGTTCTACCCGCTGCCCGGAACGCTACGCAGGGCAAAAGCGATTCTCGTCCTCCGTGCTTGCTTTTTCTCAGAAAGAGCCGTGGTGTGCATTTTCGCCGGAAAACGCGTTTTCGGCCGAAAACGTGTACGTTTGCACTTCCCGGCCACAGGGAAGCTGCTAGCCGGGAATTCTCTGCCTGGTTCTACCCGCTGCCCGGAACGCTACGCAGGGCAAAAGCGATTCTCGTCCTCCGTGCTTGCTTTTTCTCAGAAAGAGCCGTGGTGTGCGTTTTCGCCGGAAAACGCGTTTTCGGCCGAAAACGTGTACGTTTGCACTTCCCCGCCACAGGGAAGCTGCTAGACGGGAATTCTCTGCCTGGTTCTACCCTCTGCCCGGAGCGCTACGCAGGGCAAAAGCGATTCTCGTCCTCCGTGCTTGCTTTTTCTCAGAATGAGCCGTGGTGTGCGTTTTCGCCGGAAAACGCGTTTTCGGCCGAAAACGTGTACGTTTGCACTTCCCGGCCACAGGGAAGCTGCTAGCCGGGAATTCTCTGCCTGGTTCTACCCGCTGCCCGGAACGCTACGCAGGGCAAAAGCGATTCTCGTCCTCCGTGCTTGCTTTATCTCAGAAAGAGCCGTGGTGTGCGTTTTCGCCGGAAAACGCGTTTTCGGCCGAAAACGTGTACGTTTGCACTTCCCCGCCACAGGGAAGCTGATAGCAGGGAATTCGCTGCCTGGTTCTACCCGCTGCCCGGAACGCTACGCAGGGCAAAAGCGATTCTCGTCCTCCGTGCTTGCTTTTTCTCAGAAAGAGCCGTGGTGTGCGTTTTCGCCGCAAAACGCGTTTTCGGCCGAAAACGTGTACGTTTGCACTTCCCCGCCACAGGGAAGCTGATAGCAGGGAATTCGCTGCCTGGTTCTACCCGCTGCCCGGAACGCTACGCAGGGCAAAAGCGATTCTCGTCCTCCGTGCTTGCTTTTTCTCAGAAAGAGCCGTGGTGTGCGTTTTCGCCGGAAAACGTGTTTTCGGCGAAAACGTGTACGTTTGCACTTCCCGGCCACAGGGAAGCTGCTAGCCGGGAATTCTCTGCCTGGTTCTACCCGCTGCCCGGAACGCTACGCAGGGCAAAAGCGGTTCTCGTCCTCCGTGCTTGCTTTTTCTCAGAAAGAGCCGTGGTGTGCGTTTTCGCGGGAAAACGCGTTTTCGGCCAAAAACGTGTACGTTTGCACTTCCCGGCCACAGGGAAGCTGCTAGCCGGGAATTCTCTGCCTGGTTCTACCCGCTGCCCGGAACGCTACGCAGGGCAAAAGCGATTCTCGTCCTCCGTGCTTGCTTTTTCTCAGAAAGAGCCGTGGTGTGCGTTTTCGCCAGAAAACGCGTTTTCGGCCGAAAACGTGTACGTTTGCACTTCCCCGCCACAGGGAAGCTGCTAGCCGGGAATTCTCTGACTGGTTCTACCCGCTGCCCGGAACGCTACGCAGGGCAAAAGCGATTCTCGTCCTCCGTGCTTGCTTTTTCTCAGAAAGAGCCGTGGTGTACGTTTTCGCCGGAAAACGCGTTTTCGGCCGAAAACGTGTACGTTTGCACTTCCCGTCCACAGGGAAGCTGCTAGCCGGGAATTCTCTGCCTGGTTCTACCCGCTGCCCGGAACGCTACGCAGGGCAAAAGCGATTCTCGTCCTCCGTGCTTGCTTTTTCTCAGAAAGAGCCGTGGTGTGCGTTTTCGCCAGAAAACGCGTTTTCGGACGAAAACGTGTACGTTTGCACTTCCCGGCCACAGGGAAGCTGCTAGCCGGGAATTCTCTGCCTGGTTCTACCCGCTGCTCGGAACGCTACGCAGGGCAAAAGCGATTCTCGTCCTCCGTGCTTGCTTTTTCTCAGAAAGAGCCGTGGTTTGCGTTTTCGCCGGAAAACGCGTTTTCGGCCGAAAACGTGTACGTTTGCACTTCCCCGCCACAGGGAAGCTGCTAGCCGGGAATTCTCTGCCTGGTTCTACCCGCTGCCCGGAACGCTACGCAGGGCAAAAGCGATTCTCGTCCTCCGTGCTTTCTTTTTCTCAGAAAGAGCCGTGGTGTGCATTTTCGCGGGAAAACGCGTTTTCGGCCGAAAACGTGTACGTTTGCACTTCCCGGCCACAGGGAAGCTGCTAGCCGGGAATTCTCTGCCTGGTTCTACCCGCTGCCCGGAACGCTACGCAGGGCAAAAGCGATTCTCGTCCTCCGTGCTTGCTTTTTCTCAGAAAGAGCCGTGGTGTGCGTTTTCGCCGGAAAACGCGTTTTCGGACGAAAACGTGTACGTTTGCACTTCCCCGCCACAGGGAAGCTGCTAGCCGGGAATTCTCTGCCTGGTTCTACCCGCTGCCCGGAACGCTACGCAGGGCAAAAGCGATTCTCGTCCTCCGTGCTTGCTTTTTCTCAGAAAGAGCCGTGGTGTGCGTTTTCGCCAGAAAACGCGTTTTCTGACGAAAACGTGTACGTTTGCACTTCCCGGCCACAGGGAAGCTGCTAGCCGGGAATTCTCTGCCTGGTTCTACCCGCTGCCCGGAACGCTACGCAGGGCAAAAGCGATTCTCGTCCTCCGTGCTTGCTTTTTCTCAGAAAGAGCCGTGGTGTGCGTTTTCGCCGCAAAACGCGTTTTCGGCCGAAAACGTGTACGTTTGCACTTCCCCGCCACAGGGAAGCTGATAGCAGGGAATTCTCTGCCTGGTTCTACCCGCTGCCCGGAACGCTACGCAGGGCAAAAGCGATTCTCGTCCTCCGTGCTTGCTTTTTCTCAGAAAGAGCCATGGTGTGCTTTTTCGCCGGAAAACGCGTTTTCGGCCGAAAACGTGTACGTTTGCACTTCCCCGCCACAGGGAAGCTGCTAGCCGGGAATTCTCTGCCTGGTTCTACCCGCTGCCCGGAACGCTACGCAGGGCAAAAGCGATTCTCGTCCTCCGTGCTTTCTTTTTCTCAGAAAGAGCCGTGGTGTGCCTTTTCGCGGGAAAACGCGTTTTCGGCCGAAAACGTGTACGTTTGCACTTCCCGGCCACAGGGAAGCTGCTAGCCGGGAATTCTCTGCCTGGTTCTACCCTCTGCACGGAGCGCTACGCAGGGCAAAAGCGATTCTCGTCCTCCGTGCTTACTTTTTCTCAGAATGAGCCGTGGTGTGCGTTTTCGATGGAAAACGCGTTTTCGGCCGAAAACGTGTACGTTTGCACTTCCCGGCCACAGGGAAGCTGCTAGACGGGAATTCTCTGCCTGGTTCTACCCGCTGCCCGGAACGCTACGCAGGGCAAAAGCGATTCTCGTCCTCCGTGCTTGCTTTTTCTCAGAAAGAGCCGTGGTGTGCGTTTTCGCCGGAAAACGCGTTTTCGGCCGAAAACGTGTACGTTTGCACTTCCCCGCCACAGGGAAGCTGCTAGACGGGAATTCTCTGCCTGGTTCTACCCTCTGCCCGGAGTGCAACGCAGGGCAAAAGCGATTCTCGTCCTCCGTGCTTACTTTTTCTCAGAATGAGCCGTGGTGTGCGTTTTCGCCGGAAAACGCTTTTTCGGCCGAAAACGTGTACGTTTGCACTTCCCGGCCACAGGGAAGCTGCTAGACGGGAATTCTCTGCCTGGTTCTACCCGCTGCCCGGAACGCTACGCAGGGCAAAAGCGATTCTCGTCCTCCGTGCTTGCTTTATCTCAGAAAGAGCCGTGGTGTGCGTTTTCGCCGCAAAACGCGTTTTCGGCCGAAAACGTGTACGTTTTCACTTCCCCGCCACAGGGAAGCTGATAGCAGGGAATTCTCTGCCTGGTTCTACCCGCTGCCCGGAACGCTACGCAGGGCAAAAGCGATTCTCGTCCTCCGTGCTTGCTTTTTCTCAGAAAGAGCCATGGTGTGCTTTTTCGCCGGAAAACGCGTTTTCGGCCGAAAACGTGTACGTTTGCACTTCCCCGCCACAGGGAAGCTGCTAGCCGGGAATTCTCTGCCTGGTTCTACCCGCTGCCCGGAACGCTACGCAGGGCAAAAGCGATTCTCGTCCTCCGTGCTTTCTTTTTCTCAGAAAGAGCCGTGGTGTGCATTTTCGCCGGAAAACGCGTTTTCGGCCGAAAACGTGTACGTTTGCACTTCCCGGCCACAGGGAAGCTGCTAGCCGGGAATTCTCTGCCTGGTTCTACCCGCTGCCCGGAACGCTACGCAGGGCAAAAGCGATTCTCGTCCTCCGTGCTTGCTTTTTCTCAGAAAGAGCCGTGGTGTGCGTTTTCGCCGGAAAACGCGTTTTCGACCGAAAACGTGTACGTTTGCACTTCCCCGCCACAGGGAAGCTGCTAGACGGGAATTCTCTGCCTGGTTCTACCCTCTGCCCGGAGCGCTACGCAGGGCAAAAGCGATTCTCGTCCTCCGTGCTTGCTTTTTCTCAGAATGAGCCGTGGTGTGCGTTTTCGCCGGAAAACGCGTTTTCGGCCGAAAACGTGTACGTTTGCACTTCCCGGCCACAGGGAAGCTGCTAGACGGGAATTCTCTGCCTGGTTCTACCCGCTGCCCGGAACGCTACGCAGGGCAAAAGCGATTCTCGTCCTCCGTGCTTGCTTTTTCTCAGAAAGAGCCGTGGTGTGCGTTTTCGCCGCAAAACGCGTTTTCGGCCGAAAACGTGTACGTTTGCACTTCCCCGCCACAGGGAAGCTGATAGCAGGGAATTCGCTGCCTGGTTCTACCCGCTGCCCGGAACGCTACGCAGGGCAAAAGCGATTCTCGTCCTCCGTGCTTGCTTTTTCTCAGAAAGAGCCGTGGTGTGCGTTTTCGCCGCAAAACGCGTTTTCGGCCGAAAACGTGTACGTTTGCACTTCCCCGCCACAGGGAAGCTGATAGCAGGGAATTCGCTGCCTGGTTCTACCCGCTGCCCGGAACGCTACGCAGGGCAAAAGCGATTCTCGTCCTCCGTGCTTGCTTTTTCTCAGAAAGAGCCGTGGTGTGCGTTTTCGCCGGAAAACGCGTTTTCGGCCGAAAACGTGTACGTTTGCACTTCCCGGCCACAGGGAAGCTGCTAGCCGGGAATTCTCTGCCTGGTTCTACCCGCTGCCCGGAACGCTACGCAGGGCAAAAGCGATTCTCGTCCTCCGTGCTTGCTTTTTCTCAGAAAGAGCCGTGGTGTGCGTTTTCGCGGGAAAACGCGTTTTCGGCCAAAAACGTGTACGTTTGCACTTCCCGGCCACAGGGAAGCTGCTAGCCGGGAATTCTCTGCCTGGTTCTACCCGCTGCCCGGAACGCTACGCAGGGCAAAAGCGATTCTCGTCCTCCGTGCTTGCTTTTTCTCAGAAAGAGCCGTGGTGTGCGTTTTCGCCAGAAAACGCGTTTTCGGCCGAAAACGTGTACGTTTGCACTTCCCCGCCACAGGGAAGCTGCTAGACGGGAATTCTCTGCCTGGTTCTACCCTCTGCCCGGAGCGCTACGCAGGGCAAAAGCGATTCTCGTCCTCCGTGCTTGCTTTTTCTCAGAATGAGCCGTGGTGTTCGTTTTCGCCGGAAAACGCGTTTTCGGCCGAAAACGTGTACGTTTGCACTTCCCGGCCACAGGGAAGCTGCTAGACGGGAATTCTCTGCCTGGTTCTACCCGCTGCCCGGAACGCTACGCAGGGCAAAAGCGATTCTCGTCCTCCGTGCTTGCTTTTTCTCAGAAAGAGCCGTGGTGTGCGTTCTCGCCGCAAAACGCGTTTTCGGCCGAAAACGTGTACGTTTGCACTTCCCGTCCACAGGGAAGCTGCTAGCCGGGAATTCTCTGCCTGGTTCTACCCGCTGCCCGGAACGCTACGCAGGGCAAAAGCGATTCTCGTCCTCCGTGCTTGCTTTTTCTCAGAAAGAGCCGTGGTGTGCTTTTTCGCCGGAAAATGCGTTTTCGGCGAAAACGTGTACGTTTGCACTTCCCCGCCACAGGGAAGCTGCTAGCCGGGAATTCTCTGCCTGGTTCTACCCGCTGCCCGGAACGCTACGCAGGGCAAAAGCGATTCTCGTCCTCCGTGCTTGCTTTTTCTCAGAAAGAGCCGTGGTGTGCGTTTTCGCCGGAAAACGCGTTTTCGGACGAAAACGTGTACGTTTGCACTTCCCGGCCACAGGGAAGCTGCTAGCCGGGAATTCTCTGCCTGGTTCTACCCGCTGCCCGGAACGCTACGCAGGGCAAAAGCGATTCTCGTCCTCCGTGCTTGCTTTTTCTCAGAATGAGCCGTGGTGTGCGTTTTCGCCGGAAAACGCGTTTTCGGCCGAAAACGTGTACGTTTGCACTTCCCGGCCACAGGGAAGCTGCTAGCCGGGAATTCTCTGCCTGGTTCTACCCGCTGCCCGGAACGCTACGCAGGGCAAAAGCGATTCTCGTCCTCCGTGCTTGCTTTATCTCAGAAAGAGCCGTGGTGTGCGTTTTCGCCGCAAAACGCGTTTTCGGCCGAAAACGTGTACGTTTGCACTTCCCCGCCACAGGGAAGCTGATAGCAGGGAGTTCGCTGCCTGGTTCTACCCGCTGCCCGGAACGCTACGCAGGGCAAAAGCGATTCTCGTCCTCCGTGCTTGCTTTTTCTCAGAAAGAGCCGTGGTGTGCGTTTTCGCCGGAAAACGCGTTTTCGGCCGAAAACTTGTACGTTTGCACTTCCCGGCCACAGGGAAGCTGCTAGCCGGGAATTCTCTGCCTGGTTCTACCCGCTGCCCGGAACGCTACGCAGGGCAAAAGCGATTCTCGTCCTCCGTGCTTGCTTTTTCTCAGAATGAGCCGTGGTGTGCGTTTTCGCCGGAAAACGCGTTTTTGGCCGAAAACGTGTACGTTTGCACTTCCCGTCCACAGGGAAGCTGCTAGACGGGAATTCTCTGCCTGGTTCTACCCGCTGCCCGGAACGCTACGCAGGGCAAAAGCGATTCTCGTCCTCCGTGCTTGCTTTATCTCAGAAAGAGCCGTGGTGTGCGTTTTCGCCGCAAAACGCGTTTTCGGCCGAAAACGTGTACGTTTGCACTTCCCGGCCACAGGGAAGCTGATAGCAGGGAGTTCGCTGCCTGGTTCTACCCGCTGCCCGGAACGCTACGCAGGGCAAAAGCGATTCTCGTCCTCCGTGCTTGCTTTTTCTCAGAAAGAGCCATGGTGTGCTTTTTCGCCGGAAAATGCGTTTTCGGCCGAAAACGTGTACGTTTGCAATTCCCCGCCACAGGGAAGCTGCTAGCCGGGAATTCTCTGCCTGGTTCTACCCGCTGCCCGGAACGCTACGCAGGGCAAAAGCGATTCTCGTCCTCCGTGCTTGCTTTTTCTCAGAAAGAGCCATGGTGTGTGTTTTCGCCAGAAAACGCGTTTTCGGCCGAAAACGTGTACGTTTGCACTTCCCCGCCACAGGGAAGCTGCTAGCCGGGAATTCTCTGCCTGGTTCTACCCGCTGCCCGGAACGCTACGCAGGGCAAAAGCGATTCTCGTCCTCCGTGCTTGCTTTTTCTCAGAAAGAGCCGTGGTGTGCGTTTTCGCCAGAAAACGCGTTTTCGGCCGAAAACGTGTACGTTTGCACTTCCCGGCCACAGGGAAGCTGCTAGACGGGAATTCTCTGCCTGGTTCTACCCGCTGCCCGGAACGCTACGCAGGGCAAAAGCGATTCTCGTCCTCCGTGCTTGCTTTTTCTCAGAAAGAGCCGTGGTGTGCGTTTTCGCCAGAAAACGCGTTTTCGGCCGAAAACGTGTACGTTTGCACTTCCCCGCCACAGGGAAGCTGCTAGCCGGGAATTCTCTGCCTGGTTCTACCCGCTGCCCGGAACGCTACGCAGGGCAAAAGCGATTCTCGTCCTCCGTGCTTGCTTTTTCTCAGAAAGAGCCGTGGTGTGCGTTTTCGCCGGTAAACGCGTTTTCGGCCGAAAACGTGTACGTTTGCACTTCCCGGCCACAGGGAAGCTGCTAGCCGGGAATTCTCTGCCTGGTTCTACCCGCTGCCCGGAACGCTACGCAGGGCAAAAGCGATTCTCGTCCTCCGTGCTTGCTTTTTCTCAGAAAGAGCCGTGGTGTGCTTTTTCGCCGGTAAACGCATTTTCGGCCGAAAACGTGTACGTTTGCACTTCCCGGCCACAGGGAAGCTGCTAGACGGGAATTCTCTGCCTGGTTCTACCCGCTGCCCGGAACGCTACGCAGGGCAAAAGCGATTCTCGTCCTCCGTGCTTGCTTTTTCTCAGAAAGAGCCGTGGTTTTCGTTTTCGCCGGAAAACGCGTTTTCGGCCGAAAACGTGTACGTTTGCACTTCCCGGCCACAGGGAAGCTGCTAGCCGGGATTTCTCTGCCTGGTTCTACCCGCTGCCCGGAACGCTACGCAGGGCAAAAGCGATTCTCGTCCTCCGTGCTTGCTTTTTCTCAGAAAGAGCCGTGGTGTGCGTTTTCGCCGGAAAACGCGTTTTCGGCCGAAAACGTGTACGTTTGCACTTCCCGGCCACAGGGAAGCTGCTAGACGGGAATTCTCTGCCTGGTTCTACCCGCTGCCCGGAACGCTACGCAGGGCAAAAGCGATTCTCGTCCTCCGTGCTTGCTTTTTCTCAGAAAGAGCCGTGGTGTTCGTTTTCGCAGGAAAACGCGTTTTCGGCCGAAAACGTGTACGTTTGCACTTCCCGGCCACAGGGAAGCTGCTAGCCGGGAATTCTCTGCATGGTTCTACCCGCTGCCCGGAACGCTACGCAGGGCAAAAGCGATTCTCGTCCTCCGTGCTTGCTTTTTCTCAGAAAGAGCCGTGGTGTGCGTTTTCGCCGGAAAACGCGTTTTCGGCCGAAAACGTGTACGTTTGCACTTCCCGGCCACAGGGAAGCTGCTAGCCGGGAATTCTCTGCCTGTTTCTACCCGCTGCCCGGAACGCTACGCAGGGCAAAAGCGATTCTCGTCCTCCGTGCTTGCTTTTTCTCAGAAAGAGCCGTGGTGTGCGTTTTCGCCGGAAAACGCGTTTTCGGCCGAAAACGTGTACGTTTGCACTTCCCGGCCACAGGGAAGCTGCTAGCCGGGAATTCTCTGCCTGGTTCTACCCGCTGCCCGGAACGCTACGCAGGGCAAAAGCGATTCTCGTCCTCCGTGCTTGCTTTTTCTCAGAAAGAGCCGTGGTGTGCGTTTTCGCCAGAAAACGCGTTTTCGGCCGAAAACGTGTACGTTTGCACTTCCCGGCCACAGGGAAGCTGCTACCCGGGAATTCTCTGCCTGGTTCTACCCGCTGCCCGGAACGCTACGCAGGGCAAAAGCGATTCTCGTCCTCCGTGCTTGCTTTTTCTCAGAAAGAGCCGTGGTGTGCGTTTTCGCCGGAAAACGCGTTTTCGGCCGAAAACGTGTACGTTTGCACTTCCCCGCCACAGGGAAGCTGCTAGAAGGGAATTCTCTGCCTGGTTCTACCCTCTGCCCGGAGCGTTACGCAGGGCAAAAGCGATTCTCGTCCTCCGTGCTTGCTTTTTCTCAGAATGAGCCGTGGTGTGCGTTTTCGCCGGAAAACGCGTTTTCGGCCGAAAACGTGTACGTTTGCACTTCCCGGCCACAGGGAAGCTGCTAGACGGGAATTCTCTGCCTCGTTCTACCCGCTGCCCGGAACGCTACGCAGGGCAAAAGCGATTCTCGTCCTCCGTGCTTGCTTTTTCTCAGAAAGAGCGTTGGTGTGCGTTTTCGCCGCAAAACGCGTTTTCGGCCGAAAACGTGTACGTTTGCACTTCCCCGCCACAGGGAAGCTGATAGCAGGGAGTTCGCTTCCTGGTTCTACCCGCTGCCCGGAACACTACGCAGGGCAAAAGCGATTCTCGTCCTCCGTGCTTGCTTTTTCTCAGAAAGAGCCATGGTGTGCTTTTTCGCCGGAAAATGCGTTTTCGGCCGAAAACGTGTACGTTTGCACTTCCCGGCCACAGGGAAGCTGCTAGCCGGGAATTCTCTGCCTGGTTCTACCCGCTGCCCGGAACGCTACGCAGGGCAAAAGCGATTCTCGTCCTCCGTGCTTGCTTTTTCTCAGAAAGAGCCGTGGTGTGCGTTTTCGCGGGAAAACGCGTTTTCGGCCGAAAACGTGTACGTTTGCACTTCCCGGCCACAGGGAAGCTGCTAGCCGGGAATTCTCTGCCTGGTTCTACCCGCTGCCCGGAACGCTACGCAGGGCAAAAGCGATTCTCGTCCTCCGTGCTTGCTTTTTCTCAGAAAGAGCCGTGGTGTGCGTTTTCGCCGGAAAACGCGTTTTCGGACGAAAACGTGTACGTTTGCACTTCCCGGCCACAGGGAAGCTGCTAGCCGGGAATTCTCTGCCTGGTTCTACCCGCTGCCCGGAACACTACGCAGGGCAAAAGCGATTCTCGTCCTCCGTGCTTGCTTTTTCTCAGAAAGAGCCGTGGTGTGCGTTTTCGCGGCAAAACCCGTTTTCGGCCGAAAACGTGTACGTTTGCACTTCCCCGCCACAGGGAAGCTGCTAGCCGGGAATTCTCTGCCTGGTTCTACCCGCTGCCCGGAACGCTACGCAGGGCAAAAGCGATTCTCGTCCTCCGTGCTTGCTTTTTCTCAGAAAGAGCCGTGGTGTGCGTTTTCGCCGGAAAACGCGTTTTCGGCCGAAAACGTGTACGTTTGCACTTCCCGGCCACAGGGAAGCTGCTAGCCGGGAATTCTCTGCCTGGTTCTACCCGCTGCCCGGAACGCTACGCAGGGCAAAAGCGATTCTCGTCCTCCGTGCTTGCTTTTTCTCAGAAAGAGCCGTGGTGTGTGTTTTCGCCAGAAAACGCGTTTTCGGCCGAAAACGTGTACGTTTGCACTTCCCCGCCACAGGGAAGCTGCTAGCCGGGAATTCTCTGCCTGGTTCTACCCGCTGCCCGGAACGCTACGCAGGGCAAAAGCGATTCTCGTCCTCCGTGCTTCCTTTTTCTCATAAAGAGCCGTGGTGTGCGTTTTCGCCGGAAAACGCGTTTTCGACCGAAAACGTGTACGTTTGCACTTCCCGGCCACAGGGAAGCTGCTAGCCGGGAATTCTCTGCCTGGTTCTACCCGCTGCCCGGAACGCTACGCAGGGTAAAAGCGATTCTCGTCCTCCGTGCTTGCTTTTTCTCAGAAAGAGCCGTGGTGTGCGTTTTCGCCGGTAAACGCGTTTTCGACCGAAAACGTGTACGTTTGCACTTCCCGGCCACAGGGAAGCTGCTAGCCGGGAACTCTCTGCCTGGTTCTACCCGCTGCCCGGAACACTACGCAGGGCAAAAGCGATTCTCGTCCTCCGTGCTTGCTTTTTCTCAGAAAGAGCCGTGGTGTGCGTTTTCGCGGCAAAACCCGTTTTCGGCCGAAAACGTGTACGTTTGCACTTCCCCGCCACAGGGAAGCTGCTAGCCGGGAATTCTCTGCCTGGTTCTACCCGCTGCCAGCAACGCTACGCAGGGCAAAAGCGATTCTCGTCCTCCGTGCTTGCTTTTTCTCAGAAAGAGCCGTGGTGTGCGTTTTCGCCGGAAAACGCGTTTTCGGCCGAAAACGTGTACGTTTGCACTTCCCGGCCACAGGGAAGCTGCTAGCCGGGAATTCTCTGCCTGGTTCTACCCGCTGCCCGGAACGCTACGCAGGGCAAAAGCGATTCTCGTCCTCCGTGCTTGCTTTTTCTCAGAAAGAGCCGTGGTGTGTGTTTTCGCCAGAAAACGCGTTTTCGGCCGAAAACGTGTACGTTTGCACTTCCCCGCCACAGGGAAGCTGCTAGCCGGGAATTCTCTGCCTGGTTCTACCCGCTGCCCGGAACGCTACGCAGGGCAAAAGCGATTCTCGTCCTCCGTGCTTCCTTTTTCTCATAAAGAGCCGTGGTGTGCGTTTTCGCCGGAAAACGCGTTTTCGACCGAAAACGTGTACGTTTGCACTTCCCGGCCACAGGGAAGCTGCTAGCCGGGAATTCTCTGCCTGGTTCTACCCGCTGCCCGGAACGCTACGCAGGGTAAAAGCGATTCTCGTCCTCCGTGCTTGCTTTTTCTCAGAAAGAGCCGTGGTGTGCGTTTTCGCCGGTAAACGCGTTTTCGACCGAAAACGTGTACGTTTGCACTTCCCGGCCACAGGGAAGCTGCTAGCCGGGAACTCTCTGCCTGGTTCTACCCGCTGCCCGGAACGCTACGCAGGGCAAAAGCGATTCTCGTCCTCCGTGCTTGCTTTTTCTCAGAAAGAGCCGTGGTGTGCGTTTTCGCCGGAAAACGCGTTTTCGGCCGAAAACGTGTACGTTTGCACTTCCCGGCCACAGGGAAGCTGCTAGCCGGGAATTCTCTGCCTGGTTCTACCCGCTGCCCGGAACGCTACGCAGGGCAAAAGCGATTCTCGTCCTCCGTGCTTGCTTTTTCTCAGAAAGAGCCGTGGTGTGCGTTTTCGCGGGAAAACGCGTTTTCGGCCGAAAACGTGTACGTTTGCACTTCCCCGCCACAGGGAAGCTGCTAGACGGGAATTCTCTGCCTGGTTCTACCCGCTGCCCGGAACGCTACGCAGGGCAAAAGCGATTCTCGTCCTCCGTGCTTGCTTTTTCTCAGAAAGAGCCGTGGTGTGCGTTTTCGCCGGAAAACGCGTTTTCGGCGAAAACGTGTACGTTTGCACTTCCCGGCCACAGGGAAGCTGCTAGCCGGGAATTCTCTGCCTGGTTCTACCCGCTGCCCGGAACGCTACGCAGGGCAAAAGCGATTCTCGTCCTCCGTGCTTGCTTTTTCTCAGAAAGAGCCGTGGTGTGCGTTTTCACGGGAAAACGCGTTTTCGGCCGAAAACGTGTACGTTTGCACTTCCCGGCCACAGGGAAGCTGCTAGCCGGGAATTCTCTGCCTGGTTCTACCCGCTGCCCGGAACGCTACGCAGGGCAAAAGCGATTCTCGTCCTCCGTGCTTGCTTTTTCTCAGAAAGAGCCGTGGTGTGCGTTTTCGCCAGAAAACGCTTTTTCGGCCGAAAACGTGTACGTTTGCACTTCCCGGCCACAGGGAAGCTGCTAGCCGGGAATTCTCTGCCTGGTTCTACCCGCTGCCCGGAACGCTACGCAGGGCAAAAGCGATTCTCGTCCTCCGTGCTTGCTTTTTCTCAGAAAGAGCCGTGGTGTGCGTTTTCGCCGGAAAACGCGTTTTCGGCCGAAAACGTGTACGTTTGCACTTCCCCGCCACAGGGAAGCTGCTAGCCGGGAATTCTCTGCCTGGTTCTACCCGCTGCCCGGAACGCTACGCAGGGCAAAAGCGATTCTCGTCCTCCGTGCTTGCTTTATCTCAGAAAGAGCCGTGGTGTGCGTTTTCGCGGCAAAACCCGTTTTCGGCCGAAAACGTGTACGTTTGCACTTCCCCGCCACAGGGAAGCTGCTAGCCG
This sequence comes from Athene noctua, assembly GCF_965140245.1. Classification (NCBI taxonomy): domain Eukaryota; kingdom Metazoa; phylum Chordata; class Aves; order Strigiformes; family Strigidae; genus Athene; species Athene noctua. The sequence goes on from NW_027437587.1 coordinate 238,261, forward strand.
GGAATTCTCTGCCTGGTTCTACCCGCTGCCCGGAACGCTACGCAGGGCAAAAGCGATTCTCGTCCTCCGTGCTTGCTTTTTCTCAGAAAGAGCCGTGGTGTGCGTTTTCGCCTGAAAACGCGTTTTCGGCCGAAAATGTGTACGTTTGCACATCCCGGCCACAGGGAAGCTGCTAGCCGGGAATTCTCTGCCTGGTTCTACCCGCTGCCCGGAACGCTACGCAGGGCAAAAGCGATTCTCGTCCTCCGTGCTTGCTTTTTCTCAGAAAGAGCCATGGTGTGCGTTTTCGCCGGAAAACGCGTTTTCGGCCGGAAACGTGTACGTTTGCACTTCCCGGCCACAGGGAAGCTGCTAGCCGGCAATTCGCTACCTATTTCTCCCCGCTGCTCAGAACGCTACGCAGGGCAAAAGCGATTCTCGTCCTCCGTGCTTGTTTTTTCTCAGAAAGAGCCGTGGTGTGCGTTTTCGCCGCAAAACGCGTTTTCGGCCGAAAACCTGTACGTTTGCACTTCCCCGCCACAGGGAAGCTGCTATCAGGGAATTCTCTGCCTGGTTCTACCCCCTGCCCGGAACGCTACGCAGGGCAAAAGCGATTCTCGTCCTCCATGCTTGCTTTTTCTCAGAAAGAGCAGTGGTGTGCGTTTTCGCGGGAAAACGCGTTTTCGGCCGAAAACGTGTACGTTTGCACTTCCCGGCCACAGGGAAGCTGCTAGCCGGGAATTCTCTGCCTGGTTCTACCCGCTGCCCGGAACGCTACGCAGGGCAAAAGCGATTCTCGTCCTCCGTGCTTTCTTTTTCTCAGAAAGAGCCGTGGTGTGCGTTTTCGTCGGAAAACGCGTTTTCGGCCGAAAACGTGTACGTTTGCACATCCCGGCCACAGGGAAGCTGCTAGACGGGAATTCTCTGCCTGGTTCTACCCGCTGCCCGGAACGCTACACAGGGCAAAAGCGATTCTCGTCCTCCGTGCTTGCTTTTTCTCAGAAAGAGCCGTGGTGTGCGTTTTCGCCGGAAAACGCGTTTTCGGCTGAAAACGTGTACGTTTGCACTTCCCCGCCACAGGGAAGCTGCTAGACGGGAATTCTCTGCCTGGTTCTACCCGCTGCCCGGAACGCTACGCAGGGCAAAAGCGATTCTCGTCCTCCGTGCTTGCTTTATCTCAGAAAGAGCCGTGGTGTGCGTTTTCGCCGGAAAACCCGTTTTCGGCCGAAAACGTGTACGTTTGCACTTCCCCGCCACAGGGAAGCTGCTAGCCGGGAATTCTCTGCCTGGTTCTACCCGCTGCCCGGAACGCTACGCAGGGCAAAAGCGATTCTCGTCCTCCGTGCTTGCTTTTTCTCAGAAAGAGCCGTGGTGTGCGTTTTCGCCGGAAAACGCGTTTTCGGCCGAAAACGTGTACGTTTGCACTTCCCGGCCACAGGGAAGCTGCTAGACGGGAATTCTCTGCCTGGTTCTACCCGCTGCCAGGAACGCTACGCAGGGCAAAAGCGATTCTCGTCCTCCGTGCTTGCTTTTTCTCAGAAAGAGCAGTGGTGTGCGTTTTCGCGGGAAAACGCGTTTTCGGCCGAAAACGTGTACGTTTGCACATCCCGGCCACAGGGAAGCTGCTAGACGGGAATTCTCTGCCTGGTTCTACCCGCTGCCCGGAACGCTACACAGGGCAAAAGCGATTCTCGTCCTCCGTGCTTGCTTTTTCTCAGAAAGAGCCGTGGTGTGCGTTTTCGCCGGAAAACGCGTTTTCGGCTGAAAACGTGTACGTTTGCACTTCCCCGCCACAGGGAAGCTGCTAGACGGGAATTCTCTGCCTGGTTCTACCCGCTGCCCGGAACACTACGCAGGGCAAAAGCGATTCTCGTCCTCCGTGCTTGCTTTTTCTCAGAAAGAGCCGTGGTGTGCGTTTTCGCCGGAAAACGCGTTTTCGGCCGAAAACGTGTACGTTTGCACTTCCCGGCCACAGGGAAGCTGCTAGCCGGGAATTCTCTGCCTGGTTGTAACCGCTGCCCGGAACGCTACGCAGGGCAAAAGCGATTCTCGTCCTCCGTGCTTGCTTTATCTCAGAAAGAGCCGTGGTGTGCGTTTTCTCGGCAAAACCCGTTTTCGGCCGAAAACGTGTACGTTTGCACTTCCCCGCCACAGGGAAGCTGCTAGCCGGGAATTCTCTGCCTGGTTCTACCCGCTGCCCGGAACGCTACGCAGGGCAAAAGCGATTCTCGTCCTCCGTGCTTGCTTTTTCTCAGAAAGAGCCATGGTGTGCTTTTTCGCCGGAAAATGCGTTTTCGGCCGAAAACGTGTACGTTTGCACTTCCCCGCCACAGGGAAGCTGCTAGCCGGGAATTCTCTGCCTGGTTCTACCCGCTGCCCGGAACGCTACGCAGGGCAAAAGCGATTCTCGTCCTCCGTGCTTGCTTTTTCTCAGAAAGAGCCATGGTGTGCGTTTTCGCCGGAAAACGCGTTTTCGGCCGAAAACATGTACGTTTGCACTTCCCGGCCACAGGGAAGCTGCTAGACGGGAATTCTCTGCCTGGTTCTACCCGCTGCCAGGAACGCTACGCAGGGCAAAAGCGATTCTCGTCCTCCGTGCTTGCTTTTTCTCAGAAAGAGCAGTGGTGTGCGTTTTCGCGGGAAAACGCGTTTTCGGCCGAAAACGTGTACGTTTGCACTTCCCGGCCACAGGGAAGCTGCTAGCCGGCAATTCACTGCCTATTTCTACCCGCTGCTCAGAACGCTACGCAGTGCAAAAGCGATTCTCGTCCTCCGTGCTTGCTTTTTCTCAGAAAGAGCCGTGGTGTGCGTTTTCGTCGGAAAACGCGTTTTCGGCCGAAAACGTGTACGTTTGCACATCCCGGCCACAGGGAAGCTGCTAGACGGGAATTCTCTGCCTGGTTCTACCCGCTGCCCGGAACGCTACACAGGGCAAAAGCGATTCTCGTCCTCCGTGCTTGCTTTTTCTCAGAAAGAGCCGTGGTGTGCGTTTTCGCCGGAAAACGCGTTTTCGGCTGAAAACGTGTACGTTTGCACTTCCCCGCCACAGGGAAGCTGCTAGACGGGAATTCTCTGCCTGGTTCTACTCGCTGCCCGGAACACTACGCAGGGCAAAAGCGATTCTCGTCCTCCGTGCTTGCTTTTTCTCAGAAAGAGCCGTGGTGTGCGTTTTCGCCGGAAAACGCGTTTTCGGCCGAAAACGTGTACGTTTGCACTTCCCGGCCACAGGGAAGCTGCTAGCCGGGAATTCTCTGCCTGGTTCTACCCGCTGCCCGGAACGCTACGCAGGGCAAAAGCGATTCTCGTCCTCCGTGCTTGCTTTATCTCAGAAAGAGCCGTGGTGTGCGTTTTCGCGGCAAAACCCGTTTTCAACCGAAAACGTGTACGTTTGCACTTCCCCGCCACAGGGAAGCTGCTAGCCGGGAATTCTCTGCCTGGTTCTACCCGCTGCCCGGAACGCTACGCAGGGCAAAAGCGATTCTCGTCCTCCGTGCTTGCTTTTTCTCAGAAAGAGCCATGGTGTGCTTTTTCGCCGGAAAATGCGTTTTCGGCCGAAAACGTGTACGTTTGCACTTCCCCGCCACAGGGAAGCTGCTAGCCGGGAATTCTCTGCCTGGTTCTACCCGCTGCCCGGAACGCTACGCAGGGCAAAAGCGATTCTCGTCCTCCGTGCTTGCTTTATCTCAGAAAGAGCCGTGGTGTGCGTTTTCGCGGCAAAACCCGTTTTCGGCCGAAAACGTGTACGTTTGCACTTCCCGGCCACAGGGAAGCTGCTAGCCGGGAATTCTCTGCCTGGTTCTACCCGCTGCCCGGAACGCTACGCAGGGCAAAAGCGATTCTCGTCCTCCGTGCTTGCTTTTTCTCAGAAAGAGCCATGGTGTGCTTTTTCGCCGGAAAATGCGTTTTCGGCCGAAAACGTGTACGTTTGCACTTCCCCGCCACAGGGAAGCTGCTAGCCGGGAATTCTCTGCCTGGTTCTACCCGCTGCCCGGAACGCTACGCAGGGCAAAAGCGATTCTCGTCCTCCGTGCTTGCTTTTTCTCAGAAAGAGCCGTGGTGTGCGTTTTCGCCGGAAAACGCGTTTTCGGCCGAAAACGTGTACGTTTGCACTTCCCGGCCACAGGGAAGCTGCTAGCCGGCAATTCACTGCCTATTTCTACCCGCTGCTCAGAACGCTACGCAGTGCAAAAGCGATTCTCGTCCTCCGTGCTTGCTTTATCTCAGAAAGAGCCGTGGTGTGCGTTTCGCGGCAAAACCCGTTTTCGGCCGAAAACGTGTACGTTTGCACTTCCCCGCCACAGGGAAGCTGCTAGCCGGGAATTCTCTGCCTGGTTCTACCCGCTGCCCGGAACGCTACGCAGGGCAAAAGCGATTCTCGTCCTCCGTGCTTGCTTTTTCTCAGAAAGACCCATGGTGTGCTTTTTCGCCGGAAAATGCGTTTTCGGCCGAAAACGTGTACGTTTGCACTTCCCCGCCACAGGGAAGCTGCTATCAGGGAATTCTCTGCCTGGTTCTACCCGCTGCCCGGAACGCTACGCAGGGCAAAAGCGATTCTCGTCCTCCGTGCTTGCTTTATCTCAGAAAGAGCCGTGGTGTGCGTTTTCGCGGCAAAACCCGTTTTCGGCCGAAAACGTGTACGTTTGCACTTCCCGGCCACAGGGAAGCTGCTAGCCGGGAATTCTCTGCCTGGTTCTACCCGCTGCCCGGAACGCTACGCAGGGCAAAAGCGATTCTCGTCCTCCGTGCTTGCTTTTTCTCAGAAAGAGCCATGGTGTGCTTTTTCGCCGGAAAATGCGTTTTCGGCCGAAAACGTGTACGTTTGCACTTCCCCGCCACAGGGAAGCTGCTAGCCGGGAATTCTCTGCCTGGTTCTACCCGCTGCCCGGAACGCTACGCAGGGCAAAAGCGATTCTCGTCCTCCGTGCTTGCTTTTTCTCAGAAAGAGCCGTGGTGTGCGTTTTCGCCGGAAAACGCGTTTTCGGCCGAAAACGTGTACGTTTGCACTTCCCGGCCACAGGGAAGCTGCTAGCCGGCAATTCACTGCCTATTTCTACCCGCTGCTCAGAACGCTACGCAGTGCAAAAGCGATTCTCGTCCTCCGTGCTTGCTTTATCTCAGAAAGAGCCGTGGTGTGCGTTTTCGCGGCAAAACCCGTTTTCGGCCGAAAACGTGTACATTTGCACTTCCCCGCCACAGGGAAGCTGCTAGCCGGGAATTCTCTGCCTGGTTCTACCCGCTGCCCGGAACGCTACGCAGGGCAAAAGCGATTCTCGTCCTCCGTGCTTGCTTTTTCTCAGAAAGAGCCATGGTGTGCTTTTTCGCCGGAAAATGCGTTTTCGGCCGAAAACGTGTACGTTTGCACTTCCCCGCCACAGGGAAGCTGCTAGCCGGGAATTCTCTGCCTGGTTCTACCCGCTGCCCGGAACGCTACGCAGGGCAAAAGCGATTCTCGTCCTCCGTGCTTGCTTTATCTCAGAAAGAGCCGTGGTGTGCGTTTTCGCGGCAAAACCCGTTTTCGGCCGAAAACGTGTACGTTTGCACTTCCCCGCCACAGGGAAGCTGCTAGCCGGGAATTCTCTGCCTGGTTCTACCCGCTGCCCGGAACGCTACGCAGGGCAAAAGCGATTCTCGTCCTCCGTGCTTGCTTTTTCTCAGAAAGAGCCGTGGTGTGCGTTTTCGCCGGAAAACGCGTTTTCGGCCGAAAACGTGTACGTTTGCACATCCCGGCCACAGGGAAGCTACTAGCCGGGAATTCTCTGCCTGGTTCTACCCGCTGCCCGGAACGCTACGCAGGGCAAAAGCGATTCTCGTCCTCCGTGCTTGCTTTTTCTCAGAAAGAGCCATGGTGTGCGTTTTCGCCGGAAAACGCGTTTTCGGCCGGAAACGTGTACGTTTGCACTTCCCGGCCACAGGGAAGCTGCTAGCCGGCAATTCGCTGCCTATTTCTACCCGCTGCTCAGAACGCTACGCAGGGCAAAAGCGATTCTCGTCCTCCGTGCTTGCTTTTTCTCAGAAAGAGCCGTGGTGTGCGTTTTCGCCGCAAAACGCGTTTTCGGCCGAAAACCTGTACGTTTGCACTTCCCGGCCACAGGGAAGCTGCTAGCCGGGAATTCTCTGCCTGGTTCTACCCCCTGCCCGGAACGCTACGCAGGGCAAAAGCGATTCTCGTCCTCCATGCTTGCTTTTTCTCAGAAAGAGCAGTGGTGTGCGTTTTCGCGGGAAAACGCGTTTTCGGCCGAAAACGTGTACGTTTGCACTTCCCGGCCACAGGGAAGCTGCTAGCCGGGAATTCTCTGCCTGGTTCTACCCGCTGCCCGGAACGCTACGCAGGGCAAAAGCGATTCTCGTCCTCCGTGCTTGCTTTTTCTCAGAAAGAGCCGTGGTGTGCGTTTTCGTCGGAAAACGCGTTTTCGGCCGAAAACGTGTACGTTTGCACATCCCGGCCACAGGGAAGCTGCTAGACGGGAATTCTCTGCCTGGTTCTACCCGCTGCCCGGAACGCTACACAGGGCAAAAGCGATTCTCGTCCTCCGTGCTTGCTTTTTCTCAGAAAGAGCCGTGGTGTGCGTTTTCGCCGGAAAACGCGTTTTCGGCTGAAAACGTGTACGTTTGCACTTCCCCGCCACAGGGAAGCTGCTAGACGGGAATTCTCTGCCTGGTTCTACCCGCTGCCCGGAACGCTACACAGGGCAAAAGCGATTCTCGTCCTCCGTGCTTGCTTTATCTCAGAAAGAGCCGTGGTGTGCGTTTTCGCGGCAAAACCCGTTTTCGGCCGAAAACGTGTACGTTTGCACTTCCCGGCCACAGGGAAGCTGCTAGACGGGAATTCTCTCCCTGGTTCTACCCGCTGCCAGGAACGCTACGCAGGGCAAAAGCGATTCTCGTCCTCCGTGCTTGCTTTTTCTCAGAAAGAGCCGTGGTGTGCGTTTTCGCCGGAAAACGCGTTTTCGGCCGAAAACGTGTACGTTTGCACTTCCCGGCCACAGGGAAGCTGCTAGCCGGCAATTCACTGCCTATTTCTACCCGCTGCTCAGAACGCTACGCAGTGCAAAAGCGATTCTCGTCCTCCGTGCTTGCTTTTTCTCAGAAAGAGCCGTGGTGTGCGTTTTCGTCGGAAAACGCGTTTTCGGCCGAAAACGTGTACGTTTGCACATCCCGGCCACAGGGAAGCTGCTAGACGGGAATTCTCTGCCTGGTTCTACCCGCTGCCCGGAACACTACGCAGGGCAAAAGCGATTCTCGTCCTCCGTGCTTGCTTTTTCTCAGAAAGAGCCGTGGTGTGCGTTTTCGCCGGAAAACGCGTTTTCGGCCGAAAACGTGTACGTTTGCACTTCCCGGCCACAGGGAAGCTGCTAGCCGGGAATTCTCTGCCTGGTTCTACCCGCTGCCCGGAACGCTACGCAGGGCAAAAGCGATTCTCGTCCTCCGTGCTTGCTTTATCTCAGAAAGAGCCGTGGTGTGCGTTTTCGCGGCAAAACCCGTTTTCGGCCGAAAACGTGTACGTTTGCACTTCCCCGCCACAGGGAAGCTGCTAGCCGGGAATTCTCTGCCTGGTTCTACCCGCTGCCCGGAACGCTACGCAGGGCAAAAGCGATTCTCGTCCTCCGTGCTTGCTTTTTCTCAGAAAGAGCCATGGTGTGCTTTTTCGCCGGAAAATGCGTTTTCGGCCGAAAACGTGTACGTTTGCACTTCCCCGCCACAGGGAAGCTGCTAGCCGGGAATTCTCTGCCTGGTTCTACCCGCTGCCCGGAACGCTACGCAGGGCAAAAGCGATTCTCGTCCTCCGTGCTTGCTTTTTCTCAGAAAGAGCCGTGGTGTGCGTTTTCGCCAGAAAACGCGTTTTCGGCCGAAAACGTGTACGTTTGCACTTCCCGGCCACAGGGAAGCTGCTAGCCGGGAATTCTCTGCCTGGTTCTACCCGCTGCCCGGAACGCTACGCAGGGCAAAAGCGATTCTCGTCCTCCGTGCTTGCTTTTTCTCAGAAAGAGCCGTGGTGTGCGTTTTCGCCGCAAAACGCGTTTTCGGCCGAAAACCTGTACGTTTGCACTTCCCCGCCACAGGGAAGCTGCTATCAGGGAATTCTCTGCCTGGTTCTACCCCCTGCCCGGAACGCTACGCAGGGCAAAAGCGATTCTCGTCCTCCATGCTTGCTTTTTCTCAGAAAGAGCCGTGGTGTGCGTTTTCGCGGGAAAACGCGTTTTCGGCCGAAAACGTGTACGTTTGCACTTCCCGGCCACAGGGAAGCTGCTAGCCGGGAATTCTCTGCCTGGTTCTACCCGCTGCCCGGAACGCTACGCAGGGCAAAAGCGATTCTCGTCCTCCGTGCTTGCTTTTTCTCAGAAAGAGCCGTGGTGTGCGTTTTCGCCGGAAAACGCGCTTTCGGCCGAAAACGTGTACGTTTGCACTTCCCCGCCACAGGGAAGCTGCTAGCCGGGAATTCTCTGCCTGGTGCTACCCGCTGCCCGGAACGCTACGCAGGGCAAAAGCGATTCTCGTCCTCCGTGCTTGCTTTTTCTCAGAAAGAGCCGTGGTGTGCGTTTTCGCCGGAAAACGCGTTTTCGGCCGAAATCGTGTACGTTTGCATTTCCCGGCCACAGGGAAGCTGCTAGCCGGCAATTCACTGCCTATTTCTACCCGCTGCTTAGAACGCTACGCAGTGCAAAAGCGATTCTCGTCCTCCGTGCTTGCTTTTTCTCAGAAAGAGCCGTGGTGTGCGTTTTCGTCGGAAAACGCGTTTTCGGCCGAAAACGTGTACGTTTGCACATCCCGGCCACAGGGAAGCTGCTAGCCGGGAATTCTCTGCCTGGTTCTACCCGCTGCCCGGAACGCTACGCAGGGCAAAAGCGATTCTCGTCCTCCGTGCTTGCTTTTTCTCAGAAAGAGCAGTGGTGTGCGTTTTCGCGGGAAAACGCGTTTTCTGCCGAAAACGTGTACGTTTGCACTTCCCGGCCACAGGGAAGCTGCTAGCCGGCAATTCACTGCCTATTTCTACCCGCTGCTCAGAACGCTACGCAGTGCAAAAGCGATTCTCGTCCTCCGTGCTTGCTTTTTCTCAGAAAGAGCCGTGGTGTGCGTTTTCGCCGGAAAACGCGTTTTCGGCCGAAAACGTGTACGTTTGCACATCCCGGCCACAGGGAAGCTGCTAGCCGGGAATTCTCTGCCTGGTTCTACCCGCTGCCCGGAACGCTACACAGGGCAAAAGCGATTCTCGTCCTCCGTGCTTGCTTTTTCTCAGAAAGAGCCGTGGTGTGCGTTTTCGCCGGAAAACGCGTTTTCGGCTGAAAACGTGTACGTTTGCACTTCCCCGCCACAGGGAAGCTGCTAGACGGGAATTCTCTGCCTGGTTCTACCCGGTGCCCGGAACACTACGCAGGGCAAAAGCGATTCTCGTCCTCCGTGCTTGCTTTTTCTCAGAAAGAGCCGTGGTGTGCGTTTTCGCCGGAAAACGCGTTTTCGGCCGAAAACGTGTACGTTTGCACTTCCCGGCCACAGGGAAGCTGCTAGCCGGGAATTCTCTGCCTGGTTCTACCCGCTGCCCGGAACGCTACGCAGGGCAAAAGCGATTCTCGTCCTCCGTGCTTGCTTTATCTCAGAAAGAGCCGTGGTGTGCGTTTTCGCGGCAAAACCCGTTTTCGGCCGAAAACGTGTACGTTTGCACTTCCCCGCCACAGGGAAGCTGCTAGCCGGGAATTCTCTGCCTGGTTCTACCCGCTGCCCGGAACGCTACGCAGGGCAAAAGCGATTCTCGTCCTCCGTGCTTGCTTTTTCTCAGAAAGAGCCATGGTGTGCTTTTTCGCCGGAAAATGCGTTTTCGGCCGAAAACGTGTACGTTTGCACTTCCCCGCCACAGGGAAGCTGCTAGCCGGGAATTCTCTGCCTGGTTCTACCCGCTGCCCGGAACGCTACGCAGGGCAAAAGCGATTCTCGTCCTCCGTGCTTGCTTTTTCTCAGAAAGAGCCGTGGTGTGCGTTTTCGCCAGAAAACGCGTTTTCGGCCGAAAACGTGTACGTTAGCACTTCCCGGCCACAGGGAAGCTGCTAGCCGGGAATTCTCTGCCTGGTTCTACCCGCTGCCCGGAACGCTACGCAGGGCAAAAGCGATTCTCGTCCTCCGTGCTTGCTTTTTCTCAGAAAGAGCCGTGGTGTGCGTTTTCGCCGCAAAACGCGTTTTCGGCCGAAAACCTGTACGTTTGCACTTCCCCGCCACAGGGAAGCTGCTATCAGGGAATTCTCTGCCTGGTTCTACCCCCTGCCCGGAACGCTACGCAGGGCAAAAGCGATTCTCGTCCTCCATGCTTGCTTTTTCTCAGAAAGAGCCGTGGTGTGCGTTTTCGCGGGAAAACGCGTTTTCGGCCGAAAACGTGTACGTTTGCACTTCCCGGCCACAGGGAAGCTGCTAGCCGGGAATTCTCTGCCTGGTTCTACCCGCTGCCCGGAACGCTACGCAGGGCAAAAGCGATTCTCGTCCTCCGTGCTTGCTTTTTCTCAGAAAGAGCCGTGGTGTGCGTTTTCGCCGGAAAACGCGTTTTCGGCCGAAAACCTGTACGTTTGCACTTCCCCGCCACAGGGAAGCTGCTAGCCGGGAATTCTCTGCCTGGTGCTACCCGCTGCCCGGAACGCTACGCAGGGCAAAAGCGATTCTCGTCCTCCGTGCTTGCTTTTTCTCAGAAAGAGCCGTGGTGTGCGTTTTCGCCGGAAAACGCGTTTTCGGCCGAAAACGTGTACGTTTGCATTTCCCGGCCACAGGGAAGCTGCTAGCCGGCAATTCACTGCCTATTTCTACCCGCTGCTTAGAACGCTACGCAGTGCAAAAGCGATTCTCGTCCTCCGTGCTTGCTTTTTCTCAGAAAGAGCCGTGGTGTGCGTTTTCGTCGGAAAACGCGTTTTCGGCCGAAAACGTGTACGTTTGCACATCCCGGCCACAGGGAAGCTGCTAGACGGGAATTCTCTGCCTGGTTCTACCCGCTGCCCGGAACGCTACACAGGGCAAAAGCGATTCTCGTCCTCCGTGCTTGCTTTTTCTCAGAAAGAGCCGTGGTGTGCGTTTTCGCCGGAAAACGCGTTTTCGGCTGAAAACGTGTACGTTTGCACTTCCCCGCCACAGGGAAGCTGCTAGACGGGAATTCTCTGCCTGGTTCTACCCGCTGCCCGGAACACTACGCAGGGCAAAAGCGATTCTCGTCCTCCGTGCTTGCTTTTTCTCAGAAAGAGCCGTGGTGTGCGTTTTCGCCGGAAAACGCGTTTTCGGCCGAAAACGTGTACGTTTGCACTTCCCGGCCACAGGGAAGCTGCTAGCCGGGAATTCTCTGCCTGGTTCTACCCGCTGCCCGGAACGCTACGCAGGGCAAAAGCGATTCTCGTCCTCCGTGCTTGCTTTATCTCAGAAAGAGCCGTGGTGTGCGTTTTCGCGGCAAAACCCGTTTTCGGCCGAAAACGTGTACGTTTGCACTTCCCCGCCACAGGGAAGCTGCTAGCCGGGAATTCTCTGCCTGGTTCTACCCGCTGCCCGGAACGCTACGCAGGGCAAAAGCGATTCTCGTCCTCCGTGCTTGCTTTTTCTCAGAAAGAGCCGTGGTGTGCGTTTTCGCCGGAAAACGCGTTTTCGGCCGAAAACGTGTACGTTTGCACTTCCCGGCCACAGGGAAGCTGCTAGACGGGAATTCTCTGCCTGGTTCTACCCGCTGCCAGGAACGCTACGCAGGGCAAAAGCGATTCTCGTCCTCCGTGCTTGCTTTTTCTCAGAAAGAGCAGTGGTGTGCGTTTTCGCGGGAAAACGCGTTTTCGGCCGAAAACGTGTACGTTTGCACTTCCCGGCCACAGGGAAGCTGCTAGCCGGCAATTCACTGCCTATTTCTACCCGCTGCTCAGAACGCTACGCAGTGCAAAAGCGATTCTCGTCCTCCGTGCTTGCTTTTTCTCAGAAAGAGCCGTGGTGTGCGTTTTCGTCGGAAAACGCATTTTCGGCCGAAAACGTGTACGTTTGCACTTCCCGGCCACAGGGAAGCTGCTAGCCGGGAATTCTCTGCCTGGTTCTACCCGCTGCCCGGAACGCTACGCAGGGCAAAAGCGATTCTCGTCCTCCGTGCTTGCTTTTTCTCAGAAAGAGCCGTGGTGTGCGTTTTCGCCGGAAAACGCGTTTTCGGACGAAAACGTGTACGTTTGCACTTCCCGGCCACAGGGAAGCTGCTAGCCGGGAATTCTCTGCCTGGTTCTACCCGCTGCCCGGAACACTACGCAGGGCAAAAGCGATTCTCGTCCTCCGTGCTTGCTTTTTCTCAGAAAGAGCCGTGGTGTGCGTTTTCGCCAGAAAACGCGTTTTCGGCCGAAAACGTGTACGTTTGCACTTCCCCGCCACAGGGAAGCTGCTAGCCGGGAATTCTCTGCCTGGTTCTACCCGCTGCCCGGAACGCTACGCAGGGCAAAAGCGATTCTCGTCCTCCGTGCTTGCTTTTTCTCAGAAAGAGCCGTGGTGTGCGTTTTCGCCGGAAAACGCGTTTTCGGCCGAAAACGTGTACGTTTGCACTTCCCCGCCACAGGGAAGCTGCTAGACGGGAATTCTCTGCCTGGTTCTACCCGCTGCCCGGAACGCTACGCAGGGCAAAAGCGATTCTCGTCCTCCGTGCTTGCTTTATCTCAGAAAGAGCCGTGGTGTGCGTTTTCGCGGCAAAACCCGTTTTCGGCCGAAAACGTGTACGTTTGCACTTCCCCGCCACAGGGAAGCTGCTAGCCGGGAATTCTCTGCCTGGTTCTACCCGCTGCCCGGAACGCTACGCAGGGCAAAAGCGATTCTCGTCCTCCGTGCTTGCTTTTTCTCAGAAAGAGCCGTGGTGTGCGTTTTCGCCAGAAAACGCGTTTTCGGCCGAAAACGTGTACGTTTGCACTTCCCGGCCACAGGGAAGCTGCTAGCCGGGAATTCTCTGCCTGGTTCTACCCGCTGCCCGGAACGCTACGCAGGGCAAAAGCGATTCTCGTCCTCCGTGCTTGCTTTTTCTCAGAAAGAGCCGTGGTGTGCGTTTTCGCCGGAAAACGCGTTTTCGGACGAAAACGTGTACGTTTGCACTTCCCGGCCACAGGGAAGCTGCTAGACGGGAATTCTCTGCCTGGTTCTACCCGCTGCCCGGAACACTACGCAGGGCAAAAGCGATTCTCGTCCTCCGTGCTTGCTTTTTCTCAGAAAGAGCCGTGGTGTGCGTTTTCGCCAGCAAACGCGTTTTCGGCCGAAAACGTGTACGTTTGCACTTCCCCGCCACAGGGAAGCTGCTAGCCGGGAATTCTCTGCCTGGTTCTACCCGCTGCCCGGAACGCTACGCAGGGCAAAAGCGATTCTCGTCCTCCGTGCTTGCTTTTTCTCAGAAAGAGCCGTGGTGTGCGTTTTCGCCGGAAAACGCGTTTTCGGCCGAAAACGTGTACGTTTGCACTTCCCGGCCACAGGGAAGCTGCTAGACGGGAATTCTCTGCCTGGTTCTACCCGCTGCCCGGAACGCTACGCAGGGCAAAAGCGATACTCGTCCTCCGTGCTTGCTTTTTCTCAGAAAGAGCCGTGGTGTGCGTTTTCGCCGGAAAACGTGTTTTCGGCGAAAACGTGTACGTTTGCACTTCCCGGCCACAGGGAAGCTGCTAGCCGGGAATTCACTGCCTGGTTCTACCCGCTGCCCGGAACGCTACGCAGGGCAAAAGCGATTCTCGTCCTCCGTGCTTGCTTTTTCTCAGAATGAGCCGTGGTGTGCGTTTTCGCGGGAAAACGCGTTTTCGGCCGAAAACGTGTACGTTTGCACTTCCCGGCCACAGGGAAGCTGCTAGCCGGGAATTCTCTGCCTGGTTCTACCCGCTGCCCGGAACGCTACGCAGGGCAAAAGCGATTCTCGTCCTCCGTGCTTGCTTTTTCTCAGAAAGAGCCGTGGTGTGCGTTTTCGCGGGAAAACGCGTTTTCGGCCGAAAACGTGTACGTTTGCACTTCCCGGCCACAGGGAAGCTGCTAGCCGGGAATTCTCTGCCTGGTTCTACCCGCTGCCCGGAACGCTACGCAGGGCAAAAGCGATTCTCGTCCTCCGTGCTTGCTTTTTCTCAGAAAGAGCCGTGGTGTGCGTTTTCGCTGGAAAACGCGTTTTCGGCCGAAAACGTGTACGTTTGCACTTCCCCGCCACAGGGAAGCTGCTAGACGGGAATTCTCTGCCTGGTTCTACCCTCTGCCCGGAGCGCTACGCAGGGCAAAAGCGATTCTCGTCCTCCGTGCTTGCTTTTTCTCAGAATGAGCCGTGGTGTGCGTTTTCGCCGGAAAACGCGTTTTCGGCCGAAAACGTGTACGTTTGCACTTCCCGGCCACAGGGAAGCTGCTAGACGGGAATTCTCTGCCTGGTTCTACCCGCTGCCCGGAACGCTACGCAGGGCAAAAGCGATTCTCGTCCTCCGTGCTTGCTTTTTCTCAGAAAGAGCCATGGTGTGCTTTTTCGCCGGAAAATGCGTTTTCGGCCGAAAACGTGTACGTTTGCACTTCCCCGCCACAGGGAAGCTGCTAGCCGGGAATTCTCTGCCTGGTTCTACCCGCTGCCCGGAACGCTACGCAGGGCAAAAGCGATTCTCGTCCTCCGTGCTTTCTTTTTCTCAGAAAGAGCCGTGGTGTGCATTTTCGCGGGAGAACGCGTTTTCGGCCGAAAACGTGTACGTTTGCACTTCCCGGCCACAGGGAAGCTGCTAGCCGGGAATTCTCTGCCTGGTTCTACCCGCTGCCCGGAACGCTACGCAGGGCAAAAGCGATTCTCGTCCTCCGTGCTTGCTTTTTCTCAGAATGAGCCGTGGTGTGCGTTTTCGCCGGAAAACGCGTTTTCGGCCGAAAACGTGTACGTTTGCACTTCCCGGCCACAGGGAAGCTGCTAGACGGGAATTCTCTGCCTGGTTCTACCCGCTGCCAGGAACGCTACGCAGGGCAAAAGCGATTCTCGTCCTCCGTGCTTGCTTTATCTCAGAAAGAGCCGTGGTGTGCGTTTTCGCCGCAAAACGCGTTTTCGGCAGAAAACGTGTACGTTTGCACTTCCCCGCCACAGGGAAGCTGATAGCAGGGAATTCTCTGCCTGGTTCTACCCGCTGCCCGGAACGCTACGCAGGGCAAAAGCGATTCTCGTCCTCCGTGCTTGCTTTTTCTCAGAAAGAGCCGTGGTGTGCTTTTTCGCCGGAAAATGCGTTTTCGGCCGAAAACGTGTACGTTTGCACTTCCCCGCCACAGGGAAGCTGCTAGCCGGGAATTCTCTGCCTGGTTCTACCCGCTGCCCGGAACGCTACGCAGGGCAAAAGCGATTCTCGTCCTCCGTGCTTTCTTTTTCTCAGAAAGAGCCGTGGTGTGCATTTTCGCGGGAAAACGCGTTTTCGGCCGAAAACGTGTACGTTTGCACTTCCCGGCCACAGGGAAGCTGCTAGCCGGGAATTCTCTGCCTGGTTCTACCCGCTGCCCGGAACGCTACGCAGGGCAAAAGCGATTCTCGTCCTCCGTGCTTGCTTTTTCTCAGAAAGAGCCGTGGTGTGCGTTTTCGCCGGAAAACGCGTTTTCGGCCGAAAACGTGTACGTTTGCACTTCCCGGCCACAGGGAAGCTGCTAGCCGGGAATTCTCTGCCTGGTTCTACCCGCTGCCCGGAAGGCTACGCAGGGCAAAAGCGATTCTCGTCCTCCGTGCTTGCTTTTTCTCAGAAAGAGCCGTGGTGTGCGTTTTCGCCGGAAAACGCGTTTTCGGCCGAAAACGTGTACGTTTGCACTTCCCGGCCACAGGGAAGCTGCTAGCCGGGAATTCTCTGCCTGGTTCTACCCGCTGTCCGGAACGCTACGCAGGGCAAAAGCGATTCTCGTCCTCCGTGCTTGCTTTTTCTCAGAAAGAGCCGTGGTGTGCGTTTTCGCGGGAAAACGCGTTTTCGGCCGAAAACGTGTACGTTTGCACTTCCCGGCCACAGGGAAGCTGCTAGCCGGGAATTCTCTGCCTGGTTCTACCCGCTGCCCGGAACGCTACGCAGGGCAAAAGCGATTCTCGTCCTCCGTGCTTGCTTTTTCTCAGAAAGAGCCGTGGTGTGCGTTTTCGCCGGAAAACTCGTTTTCGGCCGAAAACGTGTACGTTTGCACTTCCCCGCCACAGGGAAGCTGCTAGCCGGGAATTCTCTGCCTGGTTCTACCCGCTGCCCGGAACGCTACGCAGGGCAAAAGCGATTCTCGTCCTCCGTGCTTTCTTTTTCTCAGAAAGAGCCGTGGTGTGCGTTTTCGCGGGAAAACGAGTTTTCGGCCGAAAACGTGTACGTTTGCACTTCCCGGCCACAGGGAAGCTGCTAGCCGGGAATTCTCTGCCTGGTTCTACCCGCTGCCCGGAACACTACGCAGGGCAAAAGCGATTCTTGTCCTCCGTGCTTGCTTTTTCTCAGAAAGAGCCGTGGTGTGTGTTTTCGCCAGAAAACGCGTTTTCGGCCGAAAACGTGTACGTTTGCACTTCCCCGCCACAGGGAAGCTGCTAGCCGGGAATTCTCTGCCTGGTTCTACCCGCTGCCCGGAACGCTACGCAGGGCAAAAGCGATTCTCGTCCTCCGTGCTTGCTTTATCTCAGAAAGAGCCGTGGTGTGCGTTTTCGCCGGAAAACCCGTTTTCGGCCGAAAACGTGTACGTTTGCACTTCCCGGCCACAGGGAAGCTGCTAGACGGGAATTCTCTGCCTGGTTCTACCCGCTGCCCGGAACGCTAGCAGGGCAAAAGCGATTCTCGTCCTCCGTGCTTGCTTTATCTCAGAAAGAGCCGTGGTGTGCGTTTTCGCGGCAAAACCCGTTTTCAGCCGAAAACGTGTACGTTTGCACTTCCCCGCCACAGGGAAGCTGCTAGCCGGGAATTCTCTGCCTGGTTCTACCCGCTGCCCGGAACGCTACGCAGGGCAAAAGCGATTCTCGTCCTCCGTGCTTGCTTTTACTCAGAAAGAGCCGTGTTGTGCGTTTTCGCGGGAAAACGCGTTTTCGGCCGAAAACGTGTACGTTTGCACTTCCCGGCCACAGGGAAGCTGCTAGCCGGGAATTCTCTGCCTGGTTCTACCCGCTGCCCGGAACGCTACGCAGGGCAAAAGCGATTCTCGTCCTCCGTGCTTGCTTTTTCTCAGAAAGAGCCGTGGTGTGCGTTTTCGCGGGAAAACGCGTTTTCGGCTGAAAACGTGTACGTTTGCACTTCCCGGCCACAGGGAAGCTGCTAGCCGGGAATTCTCTGCCTGTTTCTACCCGCTGCCCGGAACGCTACGCAGGGCAAAAGCGATTCTCGTCCTCCGTGCTTGCTTTTTCTCAGAAAGAGCCGTGGTGTGCGTTTTCGCCGGAAAACGCGTTTTCGGCCGAAAACGTGTACGTTTGCACTTCCCGGCCACAGGGAAGCTGCTAGACGGGAATTCTCTGCCTGGTTCTACCCTCTGCCCGGAGCGCTACGCAGGGCAAAAGCGATTCTCGTCCTCCGTGCTTGCTTTTTCTCAGAATGAGCCGTGGTGTGCGTTTTCGCGGGAAAACGCGTTTTCGGCCGAAAACGTGTACGTTTGCACTTCCCGGCCACAGGGAAGCTGCTAGACGGGAATTCTCTGCCTGGTTCTACCCGCTGCCCGGAACGCTACGCAGGGCAAAAGCGATTCTCGTCCTCCGTGCTTGCTTTTTCTCAGAAAGAGCCATGGTGTGCTTTTTCGCCGGAAAATGCGTTTTCGGCCGAAAACGTGTACGTTTGCACTTCCCCGCCACAGGGAAGCTGCTAGCCGGGAATTCTCTGCCTGGTTCTACCCGCTGCCCGGAACGCTACGCAGGGCAAAAGCGATTCTCGTCCTCCGTGCTTTCTTTTTCTCAGAAAGAGCCGTGGTGTGCATTTTCGCGGGAGAACGCGTTTTCGGCCGAAAACGTGTACGTTTGCACTTCCCGGCCACAGGGAAGCTGCTAGCCGGGAATTCTCTGCCTGGTTCTACCCGCTGCCCGGAACGCTACGCAGGGCAAAAGCGATTCTCGTCCTCCGTGCTTGCTTTTTCTCAGAAAGAGCCGTGGTGTGCGTTTTCGCCGGAAAACGCGTTTTCGGCCGAAAACGTGTACGTTTGCACTTCCCGGCCACAGGGAAGCTGCTAGCCGGGAATTCTCTGCCTGGTTCTACCCGCTGCCCGGAACGCTACGCAGGGCAAAAGCGATTCTCGTCCTCCGTGCTTGCTTTTTCTCAGAAAGAGCCGTGGTGTGCGTTTTCGCCGGAAAACGCGTTTTTGGCCGAAAACGTGTACGTTTGCACTTCCCGGCCACAGGGAAGCTGCTAGCCGGGAATTCTCTGCCTGGTTCTACCCGCTGCCCGGAACGCTACGCAGGGCAAAAGCGATTCTCGTCCTCCGTGCTTGCTTTATCTCAGAAAGAGCCGCGGTGTGCGTTTTCGCCGCAAAACGCGTTTTCGGCCGAAAACGTGTACGTTTGCACTTCCCCGCCACAGGGAAGCTGATAGCAGGGAATTCGCTGCCTGGTTCTACCCGCTGCCCGGAACGCTACGCAGGGCAAAAGCGATTCTCGTCCTCCGTGCTTTCTTTTTCTCAGAAAGAGCCGTGGTGTGCGTTTTCGCGGGAAAACGCGTTTTCGGCCGAAAACGTGTACGTTTGCACTTCCCGGCCACAGGGAAGCTGCTAGCCGGGAATTCTCTGCCTGGTTCTACCCGCTGCCCGGAACGCTACGCAGGGCAAAAGCGATTCTCGTCCTCCGTGCTTGCTTTTTCTCAGAAAGAGCCGTGGTGTGCGTTTTCGCCGCAAAACGCGTTTTCGGACGAAAACGTGTACGTTTGCACTTCCCGGCCACAGGGAAGCTGCTAGCCGGGAATTCTCTGCCTGGTTCTACCCGCTGCCCGGAACGCTACGCAGGGCAAAAGCGATTCTCGTCCTCCGTGCTTGCTTTTACTCAGAAAGAGCCGTGGTGTGCGTTTTCGCCGGAAAACGCGTTTTCGGTCGAAAAAGTGTACGTTTGCACTTCCCGGCCACAGGGAAGCTGCTAGCCGGGAATTCTCTGCCTGGTTCTACCCGCTGCCCGGAACGCTACGCAGGGCAAAAGCGATTCTCGTCCTCCGTGCTTGCTTTTTCTCAGAAAGAACCGTGGTGTGCGTTTTCGCCAGAAAACGCGTTTTCGGCCGAAAACGTGTACGTTTGCACTTCCCGGCCACAGGGAAGCTGCTAGCCGGGAATTCTCTGCCTGGTTCTACCCGCTGCCCGGAACGCTACGCAGGGCAAAAGCGATTCTCGTCCTCCGTGCTTGCTTTTTCTCAGAAAGAGCCGTGGTGTGCGTTTTCGCCGGAAAACGCGTTTTCGGCCGAAAACGTGTACGTTTGCACTTCCCCGCCACAGGGAAGCTGCTAGACGGGAATTCTCTGCCTGCTTCTACCCTCTGCCCGGAGCGTTACGCAGGGCAAAAGCGATTCTCGTCCTCCGTGCTTGCTTTTTCTCAGAATGAGCCGTGGTGTGCGTTTTCGCCGGAAAACGCGTTTTCGGCCGAAAACGTGTACGTTTGCACTTCCCGGCCACAGGGAAGCTGCTAGACGGGAATTCTCTGCCTGGTTCTACCCGCTGCCCGGAACGCTACGCAGGGCAAAAGCGATTCTCGTCCTCCGTGCTTGCTTTATCTCAGAAAGAGCCGTGGTGTGCGTTTTCGCCGCAAAACGCGTTTTCGGCCGAAAACGTGTACGTTTGCACTTCCCCGCCACAGGGAAACTGATAGCAGGGACTTCGCTGCCTGGTTCTACCCGCTGCCCGGAAAGCTACGCAGGGCAAAAGCGATTCTCGTCCTCCGTGCTTGCTTTTTCTCAGAAAGAGCCGTGGTGTGCGTTTTCGCCGGAAAACGCGTTTTCGGCCGAAAACGTGTACGTTTGCACTTCCCGGCCACAGGGAAGCTGCTAGCCGGGAATTCTCTGCCTGGTTCTACCCGCTGCCCGGAACGCTACGCAGGGCAAAAGCGATTCTCGTCCTCCGTGCTTGCTTTTTCTCAGAAAGAGCCGTGGTGTGCGTTTTCGCCGGAAAACGCGTTTTCGGCCGAAAACGTGTACGTTTGCACTTCCCGGCCACAGGGAAGCTGCTAGCCGGGAATTCTCTGCCTGGTTCTACCCGCTGCCCGGAACGCTACGCAGGGCAAAAGCGATTCTCGTCCTCCGTGCTTGCTTTTTCTCAGAAAGAGCCGTGGTGTGCGTTTTCGCGGGAAAACGCGTTTTCGGCCGAAAACGTGTACGTTTGCACTTCCCGGCCACAGGGAAGCTGCTAGCCGGGAATTCTCTGCCTGGTTCTACCCGCTGCCCGGAACGCTACGCAGGGCAAAAGCGATTCTCGTCCTCCGTGCTTGCTTTTTCTCAGAAAGAGCCGTGGTGTGCGTTTTCGCGGGAAAACGCGTTTTCGGCCGAAAACGTGTACGTTTGCACTTCCCGGCCACAGGGAAGCTGCTAGCCGGGAATTCTCTGCCTGGTTCTACCCGCTGCCCGGAACACTACGCAGGGCAAAAGCGATTCTTGTCCTCCGTGCTTGCTTTTTCTCAGAAAGAGCCGTGGTGTGTGTTTTCGCCAGAAAACGCGTTTTCGGCCGAAAACTTGTACGTTTGCACTTCCCCGCCACAGGGAAGCTGCTAGCCGGGAATTCTCTGCCTGGTTCTACCCGCTGCCCGGAACGCTACGCAGGGCAAAAGCGATTCTCGTCCTCCGTGCTTGCTTTATCTCAGAAAGAGCCGTGGTGTGCGTTTTCGCGGCAAAACCCTTTTTCGGCCGAAAACGTGTACGTTTGCACTTCCCCGCCACAGGGAAGCTGCTAGCCGGGAATTCTCTGCCTGGTTCTACCCGCTGCCCGGAACGCTACGCAGGGCAAAAGCGATTCTCGTCCTCCGTGCTTGCTTTTTCTCAGAAAGAGCCATGGTGTGCTTTTTCGCCGGAAAATGCGTTTTCGGCCGAAAACGTGTACGTTTGCACTTCCCGGCCACAGGGAAGCTGCTAGCCGGGAATTCTCTGCCTGGTTCTACCCGCTGCCCGGAACGCTACGCAGGGCAAAAGCGATTCTCGTCCTCCGTGCTTGCTTTTTCTCAGAAAGAGCCGTGGTGTGCGTTTTCGCCGGAAAACGCGTTTTCGGCCGAAAACGTGTACGTTTGCACTTCCCGGCCACAGGGAAGCTGCTAGCCGGGAATTCTCTGCCTGGTTCTACCCGCTGCCCGGAACGCTACGCAGGGCAAAAGCGATTCTCGTCCTCCGTGCTTGCTTTTTCTCAGAAAGAGCCGTGGTGTGCGTTTTCGCCGGAAAACGCGTTTTCGGCCGAAAACGTGTACGTTTGCACTTCCCGGCCACAGGGAAGCTGCTAGACGGGAATTCTCTGCCTGGTTCTACCCGCTGCCCGGAACACTACGCAGGGCAAAAGCGATTCTCGTCCTCCGTGCTTGCTTTTTCTCAGAAAGAGCCGTGGTGTGCGTTTTCGCCAGAAAACGCGTTTTCGGCCGAAAACGTGTACGTTTGCACTTCCCCGCCACAGGGAAGCTGCTAGCCGGGAATTCTCTGCCTGGTTCTACCCGCTGCCCGGAACGCTACGCAGGGCAAAAGCGATTCTCGTCCTCCGTGCTTGCTTTTTCTCAGAAAGAGCCGTGGTGTGCGTTTTCGCGGCAAAACCCGTTTTCGGCCGAAAACGTGTACGTTTGCACTTCCCCGCCACAGGGAAGCTGCTAGCCGGGAATTCTCTGCCTGGTTCTACCCGCTGCCCGGAACGCTACGCAGGGCAAAAGCGATTCTCGTCCTCCGTGCTTGCTTTTTCTCAGAAAGAGCCGTGGTGTGCGTTTTCGCGGGAAAACGCGTTTTCGGCCGAAAACGTGTACGTTTGCACTTCCCGGCCACAGGGAAGCTGCTAGCCGGGAATTCTCTGCCTGGTTCTACCCGCTGCCCGGAACGCTACGCAGGGCAAAAGCGATTCTCGTCCTCCGTGCTTGCTTTTTCTCAGAAAGAGCCGTGGTGTGCGTTTTCGCGGGAAAACGCGTTTTCGGCCGAAAACGTGTACGTTTGCACTTCCCGGCCACAGGGAAGCTGCTAGCCGGGAATTCTCTGCCTGGTTCTACCCGCTGCCCGGAACGCTACGCAGGGCAAAAGCGATTCTCGTCCTCCGTGCTTGCTTTTTCTCAGAAAGAGCCGTGGTGTACGTTTTCGCCGGAAAACGCGTTTTCGGCCGAAAACGTGTACGTTTGCACTTCCCGTCCACAGGGAAGCTGCTAGCCGGGAATTCTCTGCCTGGTTCTACCCGCTGCCCGGAACGCTACGCAGGGCAAAAGCGATTCTCGTCCTCCGTGCTTGCTTTTTCTCAGAAAGAGCCGTGGTGTGCGTTTTCGCCGGAAAACGCGTTTTCGGCCGAAAACGTGTACGTTTGCACTTCCCGGCCACAGGGAAGCTGCTAGCCGGGAATTCTCTGCCTGGTTCTACCCGCTGCCCGGAACGCTACGCAGG
The DNA here is from genome assembly GCF_965140245.1 of Athene noctua. NCBI lineage: Eukaryota > Metazoa > Chordata > Aves > Strigiformes > Strigidae > Athene > Athene noctua. The sequence goes on from NW_027437587.1 coordinate 260,679, forward strand.
GCAAAAGCGATTCTCGTCCTCCGTGCTTGCTTTTTCTCAGAAAGAGCCGTGGTGTGCGTTTTCGCCGGAAAACGCGTTTTCGGCCGAAAACGTGTACGTTTGCACTTCCCCGCCACAGGGAAGCTGCTAGACGGGAATTCTCTGCCTGGTTCTACCCTCTGCCCGGAGCGCTACGCAGGGCAAAAGCGATTCTCGTCCTCCGTGCTTGCTTTTTCTCAGAATGAGCCGTGGTGTGCGTTTTCGCCGGAAAACGCGTTTTTGGCCGAAAACGTGTACGTTTGCACTTCCCGGCCACAGGGAAGCTGCTAGCCGGGAATTCTCTGCCTGGTTCTACCCGCTGCCCGGAACGCTACGCAGGGCAAAAGCGATTCTCGTCCTCCGTGCTTGCTTTATCTCAGAAAGAGCCGTGGTGTGCGTTTTCGCCGCAAAACGCGTTTTCGGCCGAAAACGTGTACGTTTGCACTTCCCCGCCACAGGGAAGCTGATAGCAGGGAATTCGCTGCCTGGTTCTACCCGCTGCCCGGAACGCTACGCAGGGCAAAAGCGATTCTCGTCCTCCGTGCTTGCTTTTTCTCAGAAAGAGCCATGGTGTGCTTTTTCGCCGGAAAATGCGTTTTCGGCCGAAAACGTGTACGTTTGCACTTCCCCGCCACAGGGAAGCTGCTAGCCGGGAATTCTCTGCCTGGTTCTACCCGCTGCCCGGAACGCTACGCAGGGCAAAAGCGATTCTCGTCCTCCGTGCTTTCTTTTTCTCAGAAAGAGCCGTGGTGTGCGTTTTCGCGGGAAAACGCGTTTTCGGCCGAAAACGTGTACGTTTGCACTTCCCGGCCACAGGGAAGCTGCTAGCCGGGAATTCTCTGCCTGGTTCTACCCGCTGCCCGGAACGCTACGCAGGGCAAAAGCGATTCTCGTCCTCCGTGCTTGCTTTTTCTCAGAAAGAGCCGTGGTGTGCGTTTTCGCCGGAAAACGCGTTTTCGGCCGAAAACGTGTACGTTTGCACTTCCCGGCCACAGGGAAGCTGCTAGCCGGGAATTCTCTGCCTGGTTCTACCCGCTGCCCGGAACGCTACGCAGGGCAAAAGCGATTCTCGTCCTCCGTGCTTGCTTTTACTCAGAAAGAGCCGTGGTGTGCGTTTTCGCCGGAAAACGCGTTTTCGGTCGAAAACGTGTACGTTTGCACTTCCCGGCCACAGGGAAGCTGCTAGCCGGGAATTCTCTGCCTGGTTCTACCCGCTGCCCGGAACGCTACGCAGGGCAAAAGCGATTCTCGTCCTCCGTGCTTGCTTTTTCTCAGAAAGAGCCGTGGTGTGCGTTTTCGCCAGAAAACGCGTTTTCGGCCGAAAACGTGTACGTTTGCACTTCCCGGCCACAGGGAAGCTGCTAGCCGGGAATTCTCTGCCTGGTTCTACCCGCTGCCCGGAACGCTACGCAGGGCAAAAGCGATTCTCGTCCTCCGTGCTTGCTTTTTCTCAGAAAGAGCCGTGGTGTGCGTTTTCGCCGGAAAACGCGTTTTCGGCCGAAAACGTGTACGTTTGCACTTCCCCGCCACAGGGAAGCTGCTAGACGGGAATTCTCTGCCTGCTTCTACCCTCTGCCCGGAGCGTTACGCAGGGCAAAAGCGATTCTCGTCCTCCGTGCTTGCTTTTTCTCAGAATGAGCCGTGGTGTGCGTTTTCGCCGGAAAACGCGTTTTCGGCCGAAAACGTGTACGTTTGCACTTCCCGGCCACAGGGAAGCTGCTAGACGGGAATTCTCTGCCTGGTTCTACCCGCTGCCCGGAACGCTACGCAGGGCAAAAGCGATTCTCGTCCTCCGTGCTTGCTTTTTCTCAGAAAGAGCCGTGGTGTGCGTTTTCGCCGGAAAACGCGTTTTCGGCCGAAAACGTGTACGTTTGCACTTCCCCGCCACAGGGAAGCTGATAGCAGGGACTTCGCTGCCTGGTTCTACCCGCTGCCCGGAACGCTACGCAGGGCAAAAGCGATTCTCGTCCTCCGTGCTTGCTTTTTCTCAGAAAGAGCCGTGGTGTGCGTTTTCGCCGGAAAACGCGTTTTCGGCCGAAAACGTGTACGTTTGCACTTCCCGGCCACAGGGAAGCTGCTAGCCGGGAATTCTCTGCCTGGTTCTACCCGCTGCCCGGAACGCTACGCAGGGCAAAAGCGATTCTCGTCCTCCGTGCTTGCTTTTTCTCAGAAAGAGCCGTGGTGTGCGTTTTCGCCGGAAAACGCGTTTTCGGCCGAAAACGTGTACGTTTGCACTTCCCGGCCACAGGGAAGCTGCTAGCCGGGAATTCTCTGCCTGGTTCTACCCGCTGCCCGGAACGCTACGCAGGGCAAAAGCGATTCTCGTCCTCCGTGCTTGCTTTTTCTCAGAAAGAGCCGTGGTGTGCGTTTTCGCGGGAAAACGCGTTTTCGGCCGAAAACGTGTACGTTTGCACTTCCCGGCCACAGGGAAGCTGCTAGCCGGGAATTCTCTGCCTGGTTCTACCCGCTGCCCGGAACGCTACGCAGGGCAAAAGCGATTCTCGTCCTCCGTGCTTGCTTTTTCTCAGAAAGAGCCGTGGTGTGCGTTTTCGCGGGAAAACGCGTTTTCGGCCGAAAACGTGTACGTTTGCACTTCCCGGCCACAGGGAAGCTGCTAGCCGGGAATTCTCTGCCTGGTTCTACCCGCTGCCCGGAACACTACGCAGGGCAAAAGCGATTCTTGTCCTCCGTGCTTGCTTTTTCTCAGAAAGAGCCGTGGTGTGTGTTTTCGCCAGAAAACGCGTTTTCGGCCGAAAACTTGTACGTTTGCACTTCCCCGCCACAGGGAAGCTGCTAGACGGGAATTCTCTGCCTGGTTCTACCCGCTGCCCGGAACGCTACGCAGGGCAAAAGCGATTCTCGTCCTCCGTGCTTGCTTTATCTCAGAAAGAGCCGTGGTGTGCGTTTTCGCGGCAAAACCCGTTTTCGGCCGAAAACGTGTACGTTTGCACTTCCCCGCCACAGGGAAGCTGCTAGCCGGGAATTCTCTGCCTGGTTCTACCCGCTGGCCGGAACGCTACGCAGGGCAAAAGCGATTCTCGTCCTCCGTGCTTGCTTTTTCTCAGAAAGAGCCGTGGTGTGCGTTTTCGCCGGAAAACGCGTTTTCGGCCGAAAACGTGTACGTTTGCACTTCCCCGCCACAGGGAAGCTGCTAGACGGGAATTCTCTGCCTGCTTCTACCCTCTGCCCGGAGCGTTACGCAGGGCAAAAGCGATTCTCGTCCTCCGTGCTTGCTTTTTCTCAGAATGAGCCGTGGTGTGCGTTTTCGCCGGAAAACGCGTTTTCGGCCGAAAACGTGTACGTTTGCACTTCCCGGCCACAGGGAAGCTGCTAGACGGGAATTCTCTGCCTGGTTCTACCCGCTGCCCGGAACGCTACGCAGGGCAAAAGCGATTCTCGTCCTCCGTGCTTGCTTTTTCTCAGAAAGAGCCGTGGTGTGCGTTTTCGCCGGAAAACGCGTTTTCGGCCGAAAACGTGTACGTTTGCACTTCCCCGCCACAGGGAAGCTGATAGCAGGGACTTCGCTGCCTGGTTCTACCCGCTGCCCGGAACGCTACGCAGGGCAAAAGCGATTCTCGTCCTCCGTGCTTGCTTTTTCTCAGAAAGAGCCGTGGTGTGCGTTTTCGCCGGAAAACGCGTTTTCGGCCGAAAACGTGTACGTTTGCACTTCCCGGCCACAGGGAAGCTGCTAGCCGGGAATTCTCTGCCTGGTTCTACCCGCTGCCCGGAACGCTACGCAGGGCAAAAGCGATTCTCGTCCTCCGTGCTTGCTTTTTCTCAGAAAGAGCCGTGGTGTGCGTTTTCGCCGGAAAACGCGTTTTCGGCCGAAAACGTGTACGTTTGCACTTCCCGGCCACAGGGAAGCTGCTAGCCGGGAATTCTCTGCCTGGTTCTACCCGCTGCCCGGAACGCTACGCAGGGCAAAAGCGATTCTCGTCCTCCGTGCTTGCTTTTTCTCAGAAAGAGCCGTGGTGTGCGTTTTCGCGGGAAAACGCGTTTTCGGCCGAAAACGTGTACGTTTGCACTTCCCGGCCACAGGGAAGCTGCTAGCCGGGAATTCTCTGCCTGGTTCTACCCGCTGCCCGGAACGCTACGCAGGGCAAAAGCGATTCTCGTCCTCCGTGCTTGCTTTTTCTCAGAAAGAGCCGTGGTGTGCGTTTTCGCGGGAAAACGCGTTTTCGGCCGAAAACGTGTACGTTTGCACTTCCCGGCCACAGGGAAGCTGCTAGCCGGGAATTCTCTGCCTGGTTCTACCCGCTGCCCGGAACACTACGCAGGGCAAAAGCGATTCTTGTCCTCCGTGCTTGCTTTTTCTCAGAAAGAGCCGTGGTGTGTGTTTTCGCCAGAAAACGCGTTTTCGGCCGAAAACTTGTACGTTTGCACTTCCCCGCCACAGGGAAGCTGCTAGACGGGAATTCTCTGCCTGGTTCTACCCGCTGCCCGGAACGCTACGCAGGGCAAAAGCGATTCTCGTCCTCCGTGCTTGCTTTATCTCAGAAAGAGCCGTGGTGTGCGTTTTCGCGGCAAAACCCGTTTTCGGCCGAAAACGTGTACGTTTGCACTTCCCCGCCACAGGGAAGCTGCTAGCCGGGAATTCTCTGCCTGGTTCTACCCGCTGGCCGGAACGCTACGCAGGGCAAAAGCGATTCTCGTCCTCCGTGCTTGCTTTTTCTCAGAAAGAGCCGTGGTGTGCGTTTTCGCGGGAAAACGCGTTTTCGGCCGAAAACGTGTACGTTTGCACTTCCCGGCCACAGGGAAGCTGCTAGCCGGGAATTCTCTGCCTGGTTCTACCCGCTGCCCGGAACGCTACGCAGGGCAAAAGCGATTCTCGTCCTCCGTGCTTGCTTTTTCTCAGAAAGAGCCGTGGTGTGCGTTTTCGCGGGAAAACGCGTTTTCGGCCGAAAACGTGTACGTTTGCACTTCCCGGCCACAGGGAAGCTGCTAGCCGGGAATTCTCTGCCTGGTTCTACCCGCTGCCCGGAACGCTACGCAGGGCAAAAGCGATTCTCGTCCTCCGTGCTTGCTTTTTCTCAGAAAGAGCCGTGGTGTACGTTTTCGCCGGAAAACGCGTTTTCGGCCGAAAACGTGTACGTTTGCACTTCCCGTCCACAGGGAAGCTGCTAGCCGGGAATTCTCTGCCTGGTTCTACCCGCTGCCCGGAACGCTACGCAGGGCAAAAGCGATTCTCGTCCTCCGTGCTTGCTTTTTCTCAGAAAGAGCCGTGGTGTGCGTTTTCGCGGGAAAACGCGTTTTCGGCCGAAAACGTGTACGTTTGCACTTCCCGTCCACAGGGAAGCTGCTAGCCGGGAATTCTCTGCCTGGTTCTACCCGCTGCCCGGAACGCTACGCAGGGCAAAAGCGATTCTCGTCCTCCGTGCTTGCTTTTTCTCAGAAAGAGCCGTGGTGTGCGTTTTCGCGGGAAAACGCGTTTTCGGCCGAAAACGTGTACGTTTGCACTTCCCGGCCACAGGGAAGCTGCTAGCCGGGAATTCTCTGCCTGGTTCTACCCGCTGCCCGGAACGCTACGCAGGGCAAAAGCGATTCTCGTCCTCCGTGCTTGCTTTTTCTCAGAAAGAGCCGTGGTGTACGTTTTCGGCGGAAAACGCGTTTTCGGCCGAAAACGTGTACGTTTGCACTTCCCGTCCACAGGGAAGCTGCTAGCCGGGAATTCTCTGCCTGGTTCTACCCGCTGCCCGGAACGCTACGCAGGGCAAAAGCGATTCTCGTCCTCCGTGCTTGCTTTTTCTCAGAAAGAGCCGTGGTGTGCGTTTTCGCCGGAAAACGCGTTTTCGGCCGAAAACGTGTACGTTTGCACTTCCCGGCCACAGGGAAGCTGCTAGCCGGGAATTCTCTGCCTGGTTCTACCCTCTGCCCGGAGCGCTACGCAGGGCAAAAGCGATTCTCGTCCTCCGTGCTTGCTTTTTCTCAGAATGAGCCGTGGTGTGCGTTTTCGCCGGAAAACGCGTTTTCGGCCGAAAACGTGTAAGTTTGCACTTCCCGGCCACAGGGAAGCTGCTAGACGGGAATTCTCTGCCTGGTTCTACCCGCTGCCCGGAACGCTACGCAGGGCAAAAGCGATTCTCGTCCTCCGTGCTTGCTTTTTCTCAGAAAGAGCCGTGGTGTGCATTTTCGCGGGAGAACGCGTTTTCGGCCGAAAACGTGTACGTTTGCACTTCCCGGCCACAGGGAAGCTGCTAGCCGGGAATTCTCTGCCTGGTTCTACCCGCTGCCCGGAACGCTACGCAGGGCAAAAGCGATTCTCGTCCTCCGTGCTTGCTTTTTCTCAGAAAGAGCCGTGGTGTGCGTTTTCGCCGGAAAACGCGTTTTCGGCCGAAAACGTGTACGTTTGCACTTCCCCGCCACAGGGAAGCTGCTAGACGGGAATTCTCTGCCTGGTTCTACCCTCTGCCCGGAGCGCTACGCAGGGCAAAAGCGATTCTCGTCCTCCGTGCTTGCTTTTTCTCAGAATGAGCCGTGGTGTGCGTTTTCGCCGGAAAACGCGTTTTTGGCCGAAAACGTGTACGTTTGCACTTCCCGGCCACAGGGAAGCTGCTAGCCGGGAATTCTCTGCCTGGTTCTACCCGCTGCCCGGAACGCTACGCAGGGCAAAAGCGATTCTCGTCCTCCGTGCTTGCTTTATCTCAGAAAGAGCCGTGGTGTGCGTTTTCGCCGCAAAACGCGTTTTCGGCCGAAAACGTGTACGTTTGCACTTCCCCGCCACAGGGAAGCTGCTAGCAGGGAATTCTCTGCCTGGTTCTACCCGCTGCCCGGAACGCTACGCAGGGCAAAAGCGATTCTCGTCCTCCGTGCTTGCTTTTTCTCAGAAAGAGCCATGGTGTGCTTTTTCGCCGGAAAATGCGTTTTCGGCCGAAAACGTGTACGTTTGCACTTCCCCGCCACAGGGAAGCTGCTAGCCGGGAATTCTCTGCCTGGTTCTACCCGCTGCCCGGAACGCTACGCAGGGCAAAAGCGATTCTCGTCCTCCGTGCTTTCTTTTTCTCAGAAAGAGCCGTGGTGTGCGTTTTCGCGGGAAAACGCGTTTTCGGCCGAAAACGTGTACGTTTGCACTTCCCGGCCACAGGGAAGCTGCTAGCCGGGAATTCTCTGCCTGGTTCTACCCGCTGCCCGGAACGCTACGCAGGGCAAAAGCGATTCTCGTCCTCCGTGCTTGCTTTTTCTCAGAAAGAGCCGTGGTGTGCGTTTTCGCCGGAAAACGCGTTTTCGGACGAAAACGTGTATGTTTGCACTTCCCGGCCACAGGGAAGCTGCTAGCCGGGAATTCTCTGCCTGGTTCTACCCGCTGCCCGGAACGCTACGCAGGGCAAAAGCGATTCTCGTCCTCCGTGCTTGCTTTTACTCAGAAAGAGCCGTGGTGTGCGTTTTCGCCGGAAAACGCGTTTTCGGCCGAAAACGTGTACGTTTGCACTTCCCGTCCACAGGGAAGCTGCTAGCCGGGAATTCTCTGCCTGGTTCTACCCGCTGCCCGGAACGCTACGCAGGGCAAAAGCGATTCTCGTCCTCCGTGCTTGCTTTTTCTCAGAAAGAGCCGTGGTGTGCGTTTTCGCGGGAAAACGCGTTTTCGGCCGAAAACGTGTACGTTTGCACTTCCCGGCCACAGGGAAGCTGCTAGCCGGGAATTCTCTGCCTGGTTCTACCCGCTGCCCGGAACGCTACGCAGGGCAAAAGCGATTCTCGTCCTCCGTGCTTGCTTTTTCTCAGAAAGAGCCGTGGTGTGCGTTTTCGCCGGAAAACGCATTTTCGGCCGAAAACGTGTACGTTTGCACTTCCCCGCCACAGGGAAGCTGCTAGACGGGAATTCTCTGCCTGCTTCTACCCTCTGCCCGGAGCGTTACGCAGGGCAAAAGCGATTCTCGTCCTCCGTGCTTGCTTTTTCTCAGAATGAGCCGTGGTGTGCGTTTTCGCCGGAAAACGCGTTTTCGGCCGAAAACGTGTACGTTTGCACTTCCCGGCCACAGGGAAGCTGCTAGACGGGAATTCTCTGCCTGGGTCTACCCGCTGCCCGGAACGCTACGCAGGGCAAAAGCGATTCTCGTCCTCCGTGCTTGCTTTATCTCAGAAAGAGCCGTGGTGTGCGTTTTCGCCGCAAAACGCGTTTTCGGCCGAAAACGTGTACGTTTGCACTTCCCCGCCACAGGGAAGCTGATAGCAGGGACTTCGCTGCCTGGTTCTACCCGCTGCCCGGAAAGCTACGCAGGGCAAAAGCGATTCTCGTCCTCCGTGCTTGCTTTTTCTCAGAAAGAGCCGTGGTGTGCGTTTTCGCCGGAAAACGCGTTTTCGGCCGAAAACGTGTACGTTTGCACTTCCCCGCCACAGAGAAGCTGCTAGCCGGGAATTCTCTGCCTGGTTCTACCCGCTGCCCGGAACGCTACGCAGGGCAAAAGCGATTCTCGTCCTCCGTGCTTGCTTTTTCTCAGAAAGAGCCGTGGTGTGCGTTTTCGCCGGAAAACGCGTTTTCGGCCGAAAACGTGTACGTTTGCACTTCCCGGCCACAGGGAAGCTGCTAGCCGGGAATTCTCTGCCTGGTTCTACCCGCTGCCCGGAACGCTACGCAGGGCAAAAGCGATTCTCGTCCTCCGTGCTTGCTTTTTCTCAGAAAGAGCCGTGGTGTGCGTTTTCGCCGGAAAACGCGTTTTCGGACGAAAACGTGTACGTTTGCACTTCCCGGCCACAGGGAAGCTGCTAGCCGGCAATTCTCTGCCTGGTTCTACCCGCTGCCCGGAACACTACGCAGGGCAAAAGCGATTCTCGTCCTCCGTGCTTGCTTTTTCTCAGAAAGAGCCGTGGTGTGCGTTTTCGCGGGAAAACGCGTTTTCGGCCGAAAACGTGTACGTTTGCACTTCCCCGCCACAGGGAAGCTGCTAGCCGGGAATTCTCTGCCTGGTTCTACCCGCTGCCCGGAACGCTACGCAGGGCAAAAGCGATTCTCGTCCTCCGTGCTTGCTTTTTCTCAGAAAGAGCCGTGGTGTGCGTTTTCGCCGGTAAACGCGTTTTCGACCGAAAACTTGTACGTTTGCACTTCCCGGCCACAGGGAAGCTGCTAGCCGGGAATTCTCTGCCTGGTTCTACCCGCTGCACGGAACGCTACGCAGGGTAAAAGCGATTCTCGTCCTCCGTGCTTGCTTTTTCTCAGAAAGAGCCGTGGTGTGCGTTTTCGCCGGAAAACGCGTTTTCGGCCGAAAACGTGTACGTTTGCACTTCCCGGCCACAGGGAAGCTGCTAGCCGGGAATTCTCTGCCTGGTTCTACCCGCTGCCCGGAACGCTACGCAGGGCAAAAGCGATTCTCGTCCTCCGTGCTTGCTTTTTCTCAGAAAGAGCCGTGGTGTGCGTTTTCGCCAGAAAACGCGTTTTCGGCCGAAAACGTGTACGTTTGCACTTCCCGGCCACAGGGAAGCTGCTAGCCGTGAATTCTCTGCCTGGTTCTACCCGCTGCCCGGAACGCTACGCAGGGCAAAAGCGATTCTCGTCCTCCGTGCTTGCTTTTTCTCAGAAAGAGCCGTGGTGTGCGTTTTCGCCGGTAAACGTCTTTTCGGCCGAAAACGTGTACGTTTGCACTTCCCCGCCACAGGGAAGCTGCTAGCCGGGAATTCTCTGCCTGGTTCTACCCGCTGCCCGGAACGCTACGCAGGGCAAAAGCGATTCTCGTCCTCCGTGCTTGCTTTTCTCAGAAAGAGCCGTGGTGTGCGTTTTCGCCGGAAAACGCGTTTTCGGCCGAAAACGTTTACGTTTGCACTTCCCGGCCACAGGGAAGCTGCTAGCCGGGAATTCTCTGCCTGGTTCTACCCGCTGCCCGGAACGCTACGCAGGGCAAAAGCGATTCTCGTCCTCCGTGCTTGCTTTTTCTCAGAAAGAGCCGTGGTGTGCGTTTTCGCCGGAAAACGCGTTTTCGGCCGAAAACGTGTACGTTTGCACTTCCCGGCCACAGGGAAGCTGCTAGCCGGGAATTCTCTGCCTGGTTCTACCCGCTGCCCGGAACGCTACGCAGGGCAAAAGCGATTCTCGTCCTCCGTGCTTGCTTTTTCTCAGAAAGAGCCGTGGTGTGCGTTTTCGCCGGAAAACGCGTTTTCGGCCGAAAACGTGTACGTTTGCACTTCCCGGCCACAGGGAAGCTGCTAGACGGGAATTCTCTGCCTGGTTCTACCCGCTGCCCGGAACGCTACGCAGGGCAAAAGCGATTCTCGTCCTCCGTGCTTGCTTTTTCTCAGAAAGAGCCGTGGTGTTCGTTTTCGCCGGAAAACGCGTTTTCGGCCGAAAACGTGTACGTTTGCACTTCCCGGCCACAGGGAAGCTGCTAGCCGGGAATTCTCTGCATGGTTCTACCCGCTGCCCGGAACGCTACGCAGGGCAAAAGCGATTCTCGTCCTCCGTGCTTGCTTTTTCTCAGAAAGAGCCGTGGTGTGCGTTTTCGCCGGAAAACGCGTTTTCGGACGAAAACGTGTACGTTTGCACTTCCCGGCCACAGGGAAGCTGCTAGCCGGGAATTCTCTGCCTGGTTCTACCCGCTGCCCGGAACGCTACGCAGGGCAAAAGCGATTCTCGTCCTCCGTGCTTGCTTTTACTCAGAAAGAGCCGTGGTGTGCGTTTTCGCCGGAAAACGCGTTTTCGGTCGAAAACGTGTACGTTTGCACTTCCCGGCCACAGGGAAGCTGCTAGCCGGGAATTCTCTGCCTGGTTCTACCCGCTGCCCGGAACGCTACGCAGGGCAAAAGCGATTCTCGTCCTCCGTGCTTGCTTTTTCTCAGAAAGAGCCGTGGTGTGCGTTTTCGCCAGAAAACGCGTTTTCGGCCGAAAACGTGTACGTTTGCACTTCCCGGCCACAGGGAAGCTGCTAGCCGGGAATTCTCTGCCTGGTTCTACCCGCTGCCCGGAACGCTACGCAGGGCAAAAGCGATTCTCGTCCTCCGTGCTTGCTTTTTCTCAGAAAGAGCCGTGGTGTGCGTTTTCGCCGGAAAACGCGTTTTCGGCCGAAAACGTGTACGTTTGCACTTCCCCGCCACAGGGAAGCTGCTAGACGGGAATTCTCTGCCTGCTTCTACCCTCTGCCCGGAGCGTTACGCAGGGCAAAAGCGATTCTCGTCCTCCGTGCTTGCTTTTTCTCAGAATGAGCCGTGGTGTGCGTTTTCGCCGGAAAACGCGTTTTCGGCCGAAAACGTGTACGTTTGCACTTCCCGGCCACAGGGAAGCTGCTAGACGGGAATTCTCTGCCTGGTTCTACCCGCTGCCCGGAACGCTACGCAGGGCAAAAGCGATTCTCGTCCTCCGTGCTTGCTTTATCTCAGAAAGAGCCGTGGTGTGCGTTTTCGCCGCAAAACGCGTTTTCGGCCGAAAACGTGTACGTTTGCACTTCCCCGCCACAGGGAAGCTGATAGCAGGGACTTCGCTGCCTGGTTCTACCCGCTGCCCGGAAAGCTACGCAGGGCAAAAGCGATTCTCGTCCTCCGTGCTTGCTTTTTCTCAGAAAGAGCCGTGGTGTGCGTTTTCGCCGGAAAACGCGTTTTCGGCCGAAAACGTGTACGTTTGCACTTCCCCGCCACAGAGAAGCTGCTAGCCGGGAATTCTCTGCCTGGTTCTACCCGCTGCCCGGAACGCTACGCAGGGCAAAAGCGATTCTCGTCCTCCGTGCTTTCTTTTTCTCAGAAAGAGCCGTGGTGTGCGTTTTCGCGGGAAAACGCGTTTTCGGCCGAAAACGTGTACGTTTGCACTTCCCGGCCACAGGGAAGCTGCTAGCCGGGAATTCTCTGCCTGGTTCTACCCGCTGCCCGGAACGCTACGCAGGGCAAAAGCGATTCTCGTCCTCCGTGCTTGCTTTTTCTCAGAAAGAGCCGTGGTGTGCGTTTTCGCCGGAAAACGCGTTTTCTGACGAAAACGTGTACGTTTGCACTTCCCGGCCACAGGGAAGCTGCTAGCCGGCAATTCTCTGCCTGGTTCTACCCGCTGCCCGGAACACTACGCAGGGCAAAAGCGATTCTCGTCCTCCGTGCTTGCTTTTTCTCAGAAAGAGCCGTGGTGTGCGTTTTCGCCAGAAAACGCGTTTTCGGCCGAAAACGTGTACGTTTGCACTTCCCCGCCACAGGGAAGCTGCTAGCCGGGAATTCTCTGCCTGGTTCTACCCGCTGCCCGGAACGCTACGCAGGGCAAAAGCGATTCTCGTCCTCCGTGCTTGCTTTTTCTCAGAAAGAGCCGTGGTGTGCGTTTTCGCCGGTAAACGCGTTTTCGACCGAAAACGTGTACGTTTGCACTTCCCGGCCACAGGGAAGCTGCTAGCCGGGAATTCTCTGCCTGGTTCTACCCGCTGCCCGGAACGCTACGCAGGGTAAAAGCGATTCTCGTCCTCCGTGCTTGCTTTTTCTCAGAAAGAGCCGTGGTGTGCGTTTTCGCCGGTAAACGCGTTTTCGGCGAAAACGTGTACGTTTGCACTTCCCGGCCACAGGGAAGCTGCTAGCCGGGAACTCTCTGCCTGGTTCTACCCGCTGCCCGGAACGCTACGCAGGGCAAAAGCGATTCTCGTCCTCCGTGCTTGCTTTTTCTCAGAAAGAGCCGTGGTGTGCGTTTTCGCCTGAAAACGCGTTTTCGGTCGAAAACGTGTACGTTTGCACTTCCCGGCCACAGGGAAGCTGCTAGCCGGGAATTCTCTGCCTGGTTCTACCCGCTGCCCGGAACGCTACGCAGGGCAAAAGCGATTCTCGTCCTCCGTGCTTGCTTTTTCTCAGAAAGAGCCGTGGTGTGCGTTTTCGCCGGAAAACGCGTTTTCGGCGAAAACGTGTACGTTTGCACTTCCCGGCCACAGGGAAGCTGCTAGCCGGGAATTCTCTGCCTGGTTCTACCCGCTGCCCGGAACACTACGCAGGGCAAAAGCGATTCTCGTCCTCCGTGCTTGCTTTTTCTCAGAAAGAGCCGTGGTGTGCGTTTTCGCCAGAAAACGCGTTTTCGGCCGAAAACGTGTACGTTTGCACTTCCCCGCCACAGGGAAGCTGCTAGCCGGGAATTCTCTGCCTGGTTCTACCCGCTGCCCGGAACGCTACGCAGGGCAAAAGCGATTCTCGTCCTCCGTGCTTGCTTTTTCTCAGAAAGAGCCGTGGTGTGCGTTTTCGCCAGAAAACGCGTTTTCGGCCGAAAACGTGTACGTTTGCACTTCCCGGCCACAGGGAAGCTGCTAGCCGGGAATTCTCTGCCTGGTTCTACCCGCTGCCCGGAACGCTACGCAGGGCAAAAGCGATTCTCGTCCTCCGTGCTTGCTTTTTCTCAGAAAGAGCCGTGGTGTGCGTTTTCGCCGGAAAACGCGTTTTCGGCGAAAACGTGTACGTTTGCACTTCCCGGCCACAGGGAAGCTGCTAGCCGGGAATTCTCTGCCTGGTTCTACCCGCTGCCCGGAACACTACGCAGGGCAAAAGCGATTCTCGTCCTCCGTGGTTGCTTTTTCTCAGAAAGAGCCGTGGTGTGCGTTTTCGCGGTAAAACGCGTTTTCGGCCGAAAACGTGTACGTTTGCACTTCCCCGCCACAGGGAAGCTGCTAGCCGGGAATTCTCTGCCTGGTTCTACCCGCTGCCCGGAACGCTACGCAGGGCAAAAGCGATTCTCGTCCTCCGTGCTTGCTTTTTCTCAGAAAGAGCCGTGGTGTGCGTTTTCGCCGGTAAACGCCTTTTCGGCCGAAAACGTGTACGTTTGCACTTCCCCGCCACAGGGAAGCTGCTAGCCGGGAATTCTCTGCCTGGTTCTACCCGCTGCCCGGAACGCTACGCAGGGCAAAAGCGATTCTCGTCCTCCGTGCTTGCTTTTTCTCAGAAAGAGCCGTGGTGTGCGTTTTCGCCGGTAAACGTCTTTTCGGCCGAAAACGTGTACGTTTGCACTTCCCCGCCACAGGGAAGCTGCTAGCCGGGAATTCTCTGCCTGGTTCTACCCGCTGCCCGGAACGCTACGCAGGGCAAAAGCGATTCTCGTCCTCCGTGCTTGCTTTTTCTCATAAAGAGCCGTGGTGTGCTTTTTCGCCGGAAAACGCGTTTTCGGCCGAAAACGTGTACGTTTGCACTTCCCCGCCACAGGGAAGCTGCTAGCCGGGAATTCTCTGCCTGGTTCTACCCGCTGCCCGGAACGCTACGCAGGGCAAAAGCGATTCTCGTCCTCCGTGCTTGCTTTTCTCAGAAAGAGCCGTGGTGTGCGTTTTCGCCGGAAAACGCGTTTTCGGCCGAAAACGTGTACGTTTGCACTTCCCGGCCACAGGGAAGCTGCTAGCCGGGAATTCTCTGCCTGGTTCTACCCGCTGCCCGGAACGCTACGCAGGGCAAAAGCGATTCTCGTCCTCCGTGCTTGCTTTTTCTCAGAAAGAGCCGTGGTGTGCGTTTTCGCCGGAAAACGCGTTTTCGGCCGAAAACGTGTACGTTTGCACTTCCCGGCCACAGGGAAGCTGCTAGCCGGGAATTCTCTGCCTGGTTCTACCCGCTGCCCGGAACGCTACGCAGGGCAAAAGCGATTCTCGTCCTCCGTGCTTGCTTTTTCTCAGAAAGAGCCGTGGTGTGCGTTTTCGCCGGTAAACGCGTTTTCGGCCGAAAACGTGTACGTTTGCACTTCCCGGCCACAGGGAAGCTGCTAGACGGGAATTCTCTGCCTGGTTCTACCCGCTGCCCGGAACGCTACGCAGGGCAAAAGCGATTCTCGTCCTCCGTGCTTGCTTTTTCTCAGAAAGAGCCGTGGTGTTCGTTTTCGCCGGAAAACGCGTTTTCGGCCGAAAACGTGTACGTTTGCACTTCCCGGCCACAGGGAAGCTGCTAGCCGGGAATTCTCTGCATGGTTCTACCCGCTGCCCGGAACGCTACGCAGGGCAAAAGCGATTCTCGTCCTCCGTGCTTGCTTTTTCTCAGAAAGAGCCGTGGTGTGCGTTTTCGCCGGAAAACGCGTTTTCGGACGAAAACGTGTACGTTTGCACTTCCCGGCCACAGGGAAGCTGCTAGCCGGGAATTCTCTGCCTGGTTCTACCCGCTGCCCGGAACGCTACGCAGGGCAAAAGCGATTCTCGTCCTCCGTGCTTGCTTTTACTCAGAAAGAGCCGTGGTGTGCGTTTTCGCCAGAAAACGCGTTTTCGGCCGAAAACGTGTACGTTTGCACTTCCCGGCCACAGGGAAGCTGCTAGCCGGGAATTCTCTGCCTGGTTCTACCCGCTGCCCGGAACGCTACGCAGGGCAAAAGCGATTCTCGTCCTCCGTGCTTGCTTTTTCTCAGAAAGAGCCGTGGTGTGCGTTTTCGCCGGAAAACGCGTTTTCGGCCGAAAACGTGTACGTTTGCACTTCCCCGCCACAGGGAAGCTGCTAGACGGGAATTCTCTGCCTGCTTCTACCCTCTGCCCGGAGCGTTACGCAGGGCAAAAGCGATTCTCGTCCTCCGTGCTTGCTTTTTCTCAGAATGAGCCGTGGTGTGCGTTTTCGCCGGAAAACGCGTTTTCGGCCGAAAACGTGTACGTTTGCACTTCCCGGCCACAGGGAAGCTGCTAGACGGGAATTCTCTGCCTGGTTCTACCCGCTGCCCGGAACGCTACGCAGGGCAAAAGCGATTCTCGTCCTCCGTGCTTGCTTTATCTCAGAAAGAGCCGTGGTGTGCGTTTTCGCCGCAAAACGCGTTTTCGGCCGAAAACGTGTACGTTTGCACTTCCCCGCCACAGGGAAGCTGATAGCAGGGACTTCGCTGCCTGGTTCTACCCGCTGCCCGGAAAGCTACGCAGGGCAAAAGCGATTCTCGTCCTCCGTGCTTGCTTTTTCTCAGAAAGAGCCGTGGTGTGCGTTTTCGCCGGAAAACGCGTTTTCGGCCGAAAACGTGTACGTTTGCACTTCCCCGCCACAGAGAAGCTGCTAGCCGGGAATTCTCTGCCTGGTTCTACCCGCTGCCCGGAACGCTACGCAGGGCAAAAGCGATTCTCGTCCTCCGTGCTTTCTTTTTCTCAGAAAGAGCCGTGGTGTGCGTTTTCGCGGGAAAACGCGTTTTCGGCCGAAAACGTGTACGTTTGCACTTCCCGGCCACAGGGAAGCTGCTAGCCGGGAATTCTCTGCCTGGTTCTACCCGCTGCCCGGAACGCTACGCAGGGCAAAAGCGATTCTCGTCCTCCGTGCTTGCTTTTTCTCAGAAAGAGCCGTGGTGTGCGTTTTCGCCGGAAAACGCGTTTTCTGACGAAAACGTGTACGTTTGCACTTCCCGGCCACAGGGAAGCTGCTAGCCGGCAATTCTCTGCCTGGTTCTACCCGCTGCCCGGAACACTACGCAGGGCAAAAGCGATTCTCGTCCTCCGTGCTTGCTTTTTCTCAGAAAGAGCCGTGGTGTGCGTTTTCGCCGGAAAACGCGTTTTCGGCCGAAAACGTGTACGTTTGCACTTCCCCGCCACACGGAAGCTGCTAGACGGGAATTCTCTGCCTGGTTCTACCCGCTGCCCGGAACGCTACGCAGGGCAAAAGCGATTCTCGTCCTCCGTGCTTGCTTTTTCTCAGAAAGAGCCGTGGTGTGCGTTTTCGCCGGTAAACGCGTTTTCGACCGAAAACGTGTACGTTTGCACTTCCCGGCCACAGGGAAGCTGCTAGCCGGGAATTCTCTGCCTGGTTCTACCCGCTGCACGGAACGCTACGCAGGGTAAAAGCGATTCTCGTCCTCCGTGCTTGCTTTTTCTCAGAAAGAGCCGTGGTGTGCGTTTTCGCCGGTAAACGCGTTTTCGGCGAAAACGTGTACGTTTGCACTTCCCGGCCACAGGGAAGCTGCTAGCCGGGAACTCTCTGCCTGGTTCTACCCGCTGCCCGGAACGCTACGCAGGGCAAAAGCGATTCTCGTCCTCCGTGCTTGCTTTTTCTCAGAAAGAGCCGTGGTGTGCGTTTTCGCCGGAAAACGCGTTTTCGGCCGAAAACGTGTACGTTTGCACTTCCCGGCCACAGGGAAGCTGCTAGCCGGGAATTCTCTGCCTGGTTCTACCCGCTGCCCGGAACGCTACGCAGGGCAAAAGCGATTCTCGTCCTCCGTGCTTGCTTTTTCTCAGAAAGAGCCGTGGTGTGCGTTTTCGCCAGAAAACGCGTTTTCGGTCGAAAACGTGTACGTTTGCACTTCCCGGCCACAGGGAAGCTGCTAGCCGGGAATTCTCTGCCTGGTTCTACCCGCTGCCCGGAACGCTACGCAGGGCAAAAGCGATTCTCGTCCTCCGTGCTTGCTTTTTCTCAGAAAGAGCCGTGGTGTGCGTTTTCGCCGGAAAACGCGTTTTCGGCCAAAACGTGTACGTTTGCACTTCCCGGCCACAGGGAAGCTGCTAGCCGGGAATTCTCTGCCTGGTTCTACCCGCTGCCCGGAACACTACGCAGGGCAAAAGCGATTCTCGTCCTCCGTGCTTGCTTTTTCTCAGAAAGAGCCGTGGTGTGCGTTTTCGCGGGAAAACGCGTTTTCGGCCGAAAACGTGTACGTTTGCACTTCCCCGCCACAGGGAAGCTGCTAGCCGGGAATTCTCTGCCTGGTTCTACCCGCTGCCCGGAACGCTACGCAGGGCAAAAGCGATTCTCGTCCTCCGTGCTTGCTTTTTCTCAGAAAGAGCCGTGGTGTGCGTTTTCGCCAGAAAACGCGTTTTCGGCCGAAAACGTGTACGTTTGCACTTCCCGGCCACAGGGAAGCTGCTAGCCGGGAATTCTCTGCCTGGTTCTACCCGCTGCCCGGAACGCTACGCAGGGCAAAAGCGATTCTCGTCCTCCGTGCTTGCTTTTTCTCAGAAAGAGCCGTGGTGTGCGTTTTCGCCGGAAAACGCGTTTTCGGCGAAAACGTGTACGTTTGCACTTCCCGGCCACAGGGAAGCTGCTAGCCGGGAATTCTCTGCCTGGTTCTACCCGCTGCCCGGAACACTACGCAGGGCAAAAGCGATTCTCGTCCTCCGTGCTTGCTTTTTCTCAGAAAGAGCCGTGGTGTGCGTTTTCGCGGTAAAACGCGTTTTCGGCCGAAAACGTGTACGTTTGCACTTCCCCGCCACAGGGAAGCTGCTAGCCGGGAATTCTCTGCCTGGTTCTACCCGCTGCCCGGAACGCTACGCAGGGCAAAAGCGATTCTCGTCCTCCGTGCTTGCTTTTTCTCAGAAAGAGCCGTGGTGTGCGTTTTCGCCGGTAAACGCCTTTTCGGCCGAAAACGTGTACGTTTGCACTTCCCCGCCACAGGGAAGCTGCTAGCCGGGAATTCTCTGCCTGGTTCTACCCGCTGCCCGGAACGCTACGCAGGGCAAAAGCGATTCTCGTCCTCCGTGCTTGCTTTTTCTCAGAAAGAGCCGTGGTGTGCTTTTTCGCCGGAAAACGCGTTTTCGGCCGAAAACGTGTACGTTTGCACTTCCCCGCCACAGGGAAGCTGCTAGCCGGGAATTCTCTGCCTGGTTCTATCCGCTGCCCGAACGCTACGCAGGGCAAAAGCGATTCTCGTCCTCCGTGCTTGCTTTTTCTCAGAAAGAGCCGTGGTGTGCGTTTTCGCCGGAAAACGCGTTTTCGGCCGAAAACGTGTACGTTTGCACTTCCCGGCCACAGGGAAGCTGCTAGCCGGGAATTCTCTGCCTGGTTCTACCCGCTGCCCGGAACGCTACGCAGGGCAAAAGCGATTCTCGTCCTCCGTGCTTGCTTTTTCTCAGAAAGAGCCGTGGTGTGCGTTTTCGCCGGTAAACGCGTTTTCGGCCGAAAACGTGTACGTTTGCACTTCCCGGCCACAGGGAAGCTGCTAGACGGGAATTCTCTGCCTGGTTCTACCCGCTGCCCGGAACGCTACGCAGGGCAAAAGCGATTCTCGTCCTCCGTGCTTGCTTTATCTCAGAAAGAGCCGTGGTGTTCGTTTTCGCCGGAAAACGCGTTTTCGGCCGAAAACGTGTACGTTTGCACTTCCCGGCCACAGGGAAGCTGCTAGCCGGGAATTCTCTGCATGGTTCTACCCGCTGCCCGGAACGCTACGCAGGGCAAAAGCGATTCTCGTCCTCCGTGCTTGCTTTTTCTCAGAAAGAGCCGTGGTGTGCGTTTTCGCCGGAAAACGCGTTTTCGGCCGAAAACGTGTACGTTTGCACTTCCCCGCCACAGGGAAGCTGCTAGCCGGGAATTCTCTGCCTGGTTCTACCCGCTGCCCGGAACGCTACGCAGGGCAAAAGCGATTCTCGTCCTCCGTGCTTGCTTTTTCTCAGAAAGAGCCGTGGTGTGCGTTTTCGCCGGAAAACGCGTTTTCGGCCGAAAACGTGTACGTTTGCACTTCCCGTCCACAGGGAAGCTGCTAGCCGGGAATTCTCTGCCTGGTTCTACCCGCTGCCCGGAACGCTACGCAGGGCAAAAGCGATTCTCGTCCTCCGTGCTTGCTTTTTCTCAGAAAGAGCCGTGTTGTGCGTTTTAGCCAGAAAACGCGTTTTCGGCCGAAAACGTGTACGTTTGCACTTCCCGGCCACAGGGAAGCTGCTAGACGGGAATTCTCTGCCTGGTTCTACCCGCTGCCCGGAACGCTACGCAGGGCAAAAGCGATTCTCGTCCTCCGTGCTTGCTTTTTCTCAGAAAGAGCCGTGGCGTGCGTTTTCGCCGGAAAACGCGTTTTCGGCCGAAAACGTGTACGTTTGCACTTCCCCGCCACAGGGAAGCTGCTAGACGGGAATTCTCTGCCTGGTTCTACCCTCTGCCCGGAGCGTTACGCAGGGCAAAAGCGATTCTCGTCCTCCGTGCTTGCTTTTTCTCAGAATGAGCCGTGGTGTGCGTTTTCGCCGGAAAACGCGTTTTCGGCCGAAAACGTGTACGTTTGCACTTCCCGGCCACAGGGAAGCTGCTAGACGGGAATTCTCTGCCTGGTTCTACCCTCTGCCCGGAGCGCTACGCAGGGCAAAAGCGATTCTCGTCCTCCGTGCTTGCTTTTTCTCAGAATGAGCCGTGGTGTGCGTTTTCGCCGGAAAACGCGTTTTCGGCCGAAAACGTGTACGTTTGCACTTCCCGGCCACAGGGAAGCTGCTAGCCGGGAATTCTCTGCCTGGTTCTACCCGCTGCCCGGAACGCTACGCAGGGCAAAAGCGATTCTCGTCCTCCGTGCTTGCTTTTTCTCAGAAAGAGCCGTGGTGTGCGTTTTCGCCGGAAAACGCGTTTTCGGCCGAAAACGTGTACGTTTGCACTTCCCGGCCACAGGGAAGCTGCTAGCCGGGAATTCTCTGCCTGGTTCTACCCGCTGCCCGGAACGCTACGCAGGGCAAAAGCGATTCTCGTCCTCCGTGCTTGCTTTTTCTCAGAAAGAGCCGTGGTGTGCGTTTTCGCCGGAAAACGCGTTTTCGGCCGAAAACGTGTACGTTTGCACTTCCCGGCCACAGGGAAGCTGCTAGCCGGGAATTCTCTGCCTGGTTCTACCCGCTGCCCGGAACGCTACGCAGGGCAAAAGCGATTCTCGTCCTCCGTGCTTGCTTTATCTCAGAAAGAGCCGTGGTGTGCGTTTTCGCCGCAAAACGCGTTTTCGGCCGAAAACGTGTACGTTTGCACTTCCCCGCCACAGGGAAGCTGATAGCAGGGACTTCGCTGCCTGGTTCTACCCGCTGCCCGGAAAGCTACGCAGGGCAAAAGCGATTCTCGTCCTCCGTGCTTGCTTTTTCTCAGAAAGAGCCGTGGTGTGCGTTTTCGCCGGAAAACGCGTTTTCGGACGAAAACGTGTACGTTTGCACTTCCCCGCCACAGGGAAGCTGCTAGCCGGGAATTCTCTGCCTGGTTCTACCCGCTGCCCGGAACGCTACGCAGGGCAAAAGCGATTCTCGTCCTCCGTGCTTGCTTTTTCTCAGAAAGAGCCGTGGTGTGCGTTTTCGCGGGAAAACGCGTTTTCGGCCGAAAACGTGTACGTTTGCACTTCCCCGCCACAGGGAAGCTGCTAGCCGGGAATTTTCTGCCTGGTTCTACCCGCTGCCCGGAACGCTACGCAGGGCAAAAGCGATTCTCGTCCTCCGTGCTTGCTTTTTCTCAGAAAGAGCCGTGGTGTGCGTTTTCGCCGGAAAACGCGTTTTCGGACGAAAACGTGTACGTTTGCACTTCCCCGCCACAGGGAAGCTGCTAGACGGGAATTCTCTGCCTGGTTCTACCCGCTGCCCGGAACACTACGCAGGGCAAAAGCGATTCTCGTCCTCCGTGCTTGCTTTTTCTCAGAAAGAGCCGTGGTGTGCGTTTTCGCCGGAAAACGCGTTTTCGGCCGAAAACGTGTACGTTTGCACTTCCCGGCCACAGGGAAGCTGCTAGCCGGGAATTCTCTGCCTGGTTCTACCCGCTGCCCGGAACGCTACGCAGGGCAAAAGCGATTCTCGTCCTCCGTGCTTGCTTTTTCTCAGAAAGAGCCGTGGTGTGCGTTTTCGCCGGTAAACGCGTTTTCGACCGAAAACGTGTACGTTTGCACTTCCCGGCCACAGGGAAGCTGCTAGCCGGGAATTCTCTGCCTGGTTCTACCCGCTGCCCGGAACGCTACGCAGGGCAAAAGCGATTCTCGTCCTCCGTGCTTGCTTTTTCTCAGAAAGAGCCGTGGTGTGCGTTTTCGCCGGAAAACGCGTTTTCGGCGAAAACGTGTACGTTTGCACTTCCCGGCCACAGGGAAGCTGCTAGCCGGGAATTCTCTGCATGGTTCTACCCGCTGCCCGGAACACTACGCAGGGCAAAAGCGATTCTCGTCCTCCGTGCTTGCTTTTTCTCAGAAAGAGCCGTGGTGTGCGTTTTCACGGGAAAACGCGTTTTCGGCCGAAAACGTGTACGTTTGCACTTCCCGGCCACAGGGAAGCTGCTAGCCGGGAATTCTCTGCCTGGTTCTACCCGCTGCACGGAACGCTACGCAGGGCAAAAGCGATTCTCGTCCTCCGTGCTTGCTTTTTCTCAGAAAGAGCCATGGTGTGCTTTTTCGACGGAAAATGCGTTTTCGGCCGAAAACGTGTACGTTTGCACTTCCCCGCCACAGGGAAGCTGCTAGCCGGGAATTCTCTGCCTGGTTCTACCCGCTGCCCGGAACGCTACGCAGGGCAAAAGCGATTCTCGTCCTCCGTGCTTGCTTTTTCTCAGAAGAGCCGTGGTGTGCATTTTCGCGGGAGAACGCGTTTTCGGCCGAAAACGTGTACGTTTGCACTTCCCGGCCACAGGGAAGCTGCTAGCCGGGAATTCTCTGCCTGGTTCTACCCGCTGCCCGGAACGCTACGCAGGGCAAAAGCGATTCTCGTCCTCCGTGCTTGCTTTTTCTCAGAAAGAGCCGTGGTGTGCGTTTTCGCCGGAAAACGCGTTTTCGGCCGAAAACGTGTACGTTTGCACTTCCCCGCCACAGGGAAGCTGCTAGACGGGAATTCTCTGCCTGGTTCTACCCTCTGCCCGGAGCGCTACGCAGGGCAAAAGCGATTCTCGTCCTCCGTGCTTGCTTTTTCTCAGAATGAGCCGTGGTGTGCGTTTTCGCCGGAAAACGCGTTTTCGGCCGAAAACGTGTACGTTTGCACTTCCCGGCCACAGGGAAGCTGCTAGACGGGAATTCTCTGCCTGGTTCTACCCGCTGCCCGGAACGCTACGCAGGGCAAAAGCGATTCTCGTCCTCCGTGCTTGCTTTATCTCAGAAAGAGCCGTGGTGTGCGTTTTCGCCGCAAAACGCGTTTTCGGCCGAAAACGTGTACGTTTGCACTTCCCCGCCACAGGGAAGCTGATAGCAGGGAATTCGCTGCCTGGTTCTACCCGCTGCCCGGAACGCTACGCAGGGCAAAAGCGATTCTCGTCCTCCGTGCTTGCTTTTTCTCAGAAAGAGCCATGGTGTGCTTTTTCGCCGGAAAATGCGTTTTCGGCCGAAAACGTGTACGTTTGCACTTCCCCGCCACAGGGAAGCTGCTAGCCGGGAATTCTCTGCCTGGTTCTACCCGCTGCCCGGAACGCTACGCAGGGCAAAAGCGATTCTCGTCCTCCGTGCTTGCTTTTTCTCAGAAAGAGCCGTGGTGTGCGTTTTCGCGGGAAAACGCGTTTTCGGCCGAAAACGTGTACGTTTGCACTTCCCGGCCACAGGGAAGCTGCTAGCCGGGAATTCTCTGCCTGGTTCTACCCGCTGCCCGGAACGCTACGCAGGGCAAAAGCGATTCTCGTCCTCCGTGCTTGCTTTTTCTCAGAAAGAGCCGTGGTGTGCGTTTTCGCCGGAAAACGCGTTTTCGGCCGAAAACGTGTACGTTTGCACTTCCCGGCCACAGGGAAGCTGCTAGCCGGGAATTCTCTGCCTGGTTCTACCCGCTGCCCGGAACGCTATGCAGGGCAAAAGCGATTCTCGTCCTCCGTGCTTGCTTTTTCTCAGAAAGAGCCGTGGTGTGCGTTTTCGCCGGAAAACGCGTTTTCGGTCGAAAACGTGTACGTTTGCACTTCCCGGCCACAGGGAAGCTGCTAGCCGGGAATTCTCTGCCTGGTTCTACCCGCTGCCCGGAACGCTACGCAGGGCAAAAGCGATTCTCGTCCTCCGTGCTTGCTTTTTCTCAGAAAGAGCCGTGGTGTGCGTTTTCGCCGGAAAACGCGTTTTCGGCCGAAAACGTGTACGTTTGCACTTCCCCGCCACAGGGAAGCTGCTAGACGGGAATTCTCTGCCTGCTTCTACCCTCTGCCCGGAGCGCTACGCAGGGCAAAAGCGATTCTCGTCCTCCGTGCTTGCTTTTTCTCAGAATGAGCCGTGGTGTGCGTTTTCGCCGGAAAACGCGTTTTCGGCCGAAAACGTGTACGTTTGCACTTCCCGGCCACAGGGAAGCTGCTAGACGGGAATTCTCTGCCTGGTTTTACCCGCTGCCCGGAACGCTACGCAGGGCAAAAGCGATTCTCGTCCTCCGTGCTTGCTTTATCTCAGAAAGAGCCGTGGTGTGCGTTTTCGCCGCAAAACGCGTTTTCGGCCGAAAACGTGTACGTTTGCACTTCCCCGCCACAGGGAAGCTGATAGCAGGGACTTCGCTGCCTGGTTCTACCCGCTGCCCGGAACGCTACGCAGGGCAAAAGCGATTCTCGTCCTCCGTGCTTGCTTTTTCTCAGAAAGAGCCATGGTGTGCTTTTTCGCCGAAAATGCGTTTTCGGCCGAAAACGTGTACGTTTGCACTTCCCCGCCACAGAGAAGCTGCTAGCCGGGAATTCTCTGCCTGGTTCTACCCGCTGCCCGGAACGCTACGCAGGGCAAAAGCGATTCTCGTCCTCCGTGCTTTCTTTTTCTCAGAAAGAGCCGTGGTGTGCGTTTTCGCGGGAAAACGCGTTTTCGGCCGAAAACGTGTACGTTTGCACTTCCCGGCCACAGGGAAGCTGCTAGCCGGGAATTCTCTGCCTGGTTCTACCCGCTGCCCGGAACGCTACGCAGGGCAAAAGCGATTCTCGTCCTCCGTGCTTGCTTTTTCTCAGAAAGAGCCATGGTGTGCTTTTTCGCCGGAAAATGGGTTTTCGGCCGAAAACGTGTACGTTTGCACTTCCCCGCCACAGGGAAGCTGCTAGCCGGGAATTCTCTGCCTGGTTCTACCCGCTGCCAGGAACGCTACGCAGGGCAAAAGCGATTCTCGTCCTCCGTGCTTGCTTTTTCTCAGAAAGAGCCGTGGTGTGCGTTTTCGCCAGAAAACGCGTTTTCGGCCGAAAACGTGTACGTTTGCACTTCCCGGCCACAGGGAAGCTGCTAGCCGGGAATTCTCTGCCTGGTTCTACCCGCTGCCCGGAACGCTACGCAGGGCAAAAGCGATTCTCGTCCTCCGTGCTTGCTTTTTCTCAGAAAGAGCCGTGGTGTGCGTTTTCGCCGGAAAACGCGTTTTCGGACGAAAACGTGTACGTTTGCACTTCCCGGCCACAGGGAAGCTGCTAGACGGGAATTCTCTGCCTGGTTCTACCCGCTGCCCGGAACACTACGCAGGGCAAAAGCGATTCTTGTCCTCCCTGCTTGCTTTTTCTCAGAAAGAGCCGTGGTGTGCGTTTTCGCCGGAAAACGCGTTTTCGGCCGAAAACGTGTACGTTTGCACTTCCCCGCCACAGGGAAGCTGCTAGCCGGGAATTCTCTGCCTGGTTCTACCCGCTGCCCGGAACGCTACGCAGGGCAAAAGCGATTCTCGTCCTCCGTGCTTGCTTTTTCTCAGAAAGAGCCGTGGTGTGCGTTTTCGCGGGAAAACGCGTTTTCGGCCGAAAACGTGTACGTTTGCACTTCCCCGCCACAGGGAAGCTGCTAGCCGGGAATTCTCTGCCTGGTTCTACCCGCTGCCCGGAACGCTACGCAGGGCAAAAGCGATTCTCGTCCTCCGTGCTTGCTTTTTCTCAGAAAGAGCCGTGGTGTACGTTTTCGCCGGAAAACGCGTTTTCGGCCGAAAACGTGTACGTTTGCACTTCCCGTCCACAGGGAAGCTGCTAGCCGGGAATTCTCTGCCTGGTTCTACCCGCTGCCCGGAACGCTACGCAGGGCAAAAGCGATTCTCGTCCTCCGTGCTTGCTTTTTCTCAGAAAGAGCCGTGGTGTGCGTTTTCGCCGGAAAACGCGTTTTCGGCCGAAAACGTGTACGTTTGCACTTCCCGGCCACAGGGAAGCTGCTAGCCGGGAATTCTCTGCCTGGTTCTACCCGCTGCCCGGAACGCTACGCAGGGCAAAAGCGATTCTCGTCCTCCGTGCTTGCTTTTTCTCAGAAAGAGCCGTGGTGTGCGTTTTCGCCGGAAAACGCGTTTTCGGCCGAAAACGTGTACGTTTGCACTTCCCCGCCACAGGGAAGCTGCTAGACGGGAATTCTCTGCCTGGTTCTACCCTCTGCCCGGAGCGCTACGCAGGGCAAAAGCGATTCTCGTCCTCCGTGCTTGCTTTTTCTCAGAAAGAGCCGTGGTGTGCGTTTTTGCCGGAAAACGCGTTTTCGGCCGAAAACGTGTACGTTTGCACTTCCCGGCCACAGGGAAGCTGCTAGACGGGAATTCTCTGCCTGGTTCTACCCGCTGCCCGGAACGCTACGCAGGGCAAAAGCGATTCTCGTCCTCCGTGCTTGCTTTTTCTCAGAAAGAGCCATGGTGTGCTTTTTCGCCGGAAAATGCGTTTTCGGCCGAAAACGTGTACGTTTGCACTTCCCCGCCACAGGGAAGCTGCTAGCCGGGAATTCTCTGCCTGGTTCTACCCGCTGCCCGGAACGCTACGCAGGGCAAAAGCGGTTCTCGTCCTCCGTGCTTGCTTTTTCTCAGAAAGAGCCGTGGTGTGCGTTTTCGCGGGAAAACGCGTTTTCGGCCGAAAACGTGTACGTTTGCACTTCCCGGCCACAGGGAAGCTGCTAGCCGGGAATTCTCTGCCTGGTTCTACCCGCTGCCCGGAACGCTACGCAGGGCAAAAGCGATTCTCGTCCTCCGTGCTTGCTTTTTCTCAGAAAGAGCCGTGGTGTGCGTTTTCGCCGGAAAACGCGTTTTCGGACGAAAACGTGTACGTTTGCACTTCCCCGCCACAGGGAAGCTGCTAGCCGGGAATTCTCTGCCTGGTTCTACCCGCTGCCCGGAACGCTACGCAGGGCAAAAGCGATTCTCGTCCTCCGTGCTTGCTTTTTCTCAGAAAGAGCCGTGGTGTGCGTTTTCGCCAGAAAACGCGTTTTCGGCCGAAAACGTGTACGTTTGCACTTCCCGGCCACAGGGAAGCTGCTAGCCGGGAATTCTCTGCCTGGTTCTACCCGCTGCCCGGAACGCTACGCAGGGCAAAAGCGATTCTCGTCCTCCGTGCTTGCTTTTTCTCAGAAAGAGCCGTGGTGTGCGTTTTCGCCGGAAAACGCGTTTTCGGCCGAAAACGTGTACGTTTGCACTTCCCCGCCACAGGGAAGCTGCTAGACGGGAATTCTCTGCCTGCTTCTACCCTCTGCCCGGAGCGTTACGCAGGGCAAAAGCGATTCTCGTCCTCCGTGCTTGCTTTTTCTCAGAATGAGCCGTGGTGTGCGTTTTCGCCAGAAAACGCGTTTTCGGCCGAAAACGTGTACGTTTGCACTTCCCGGCCACAGGGAAGCTGCTAGACGGGAATTCTCTGCCTGGTTCTACCCGCTGCCCGGAACGCTACGCAGGGCAAAAGCGATTCTCGTCCTCCGTGCTTGCTTTATCTCAGAAAGAGCCGTGGTGTGCGTTTTCGCCGCAAAACGCGTTTTCGACCGAAAACGTGTACGTTTGCACTTCCCCGCCACAGGGAAGCTGATAGCAGGGACTTTGCTGCCTGGTTCTACCCGCTGCCCGGAAAGCTACGCAGGGCAAAAGCGATTCTCGTCCTCCGTGCTTGCTTTTTCTCAGAAAGAGCCATGGTGTGCTTTTTCGCCGGAAAATGCGTTTTCGGCCGAAAACGTGTACGTTTGCACTTCCCCGCCACAGAGAAGCTGCTAGCCGGGAATTCTCTGCCTGGTTCTACCCGCTGCCCGGAACGCTACGCAGGGCAAAAGCGATTCTCGTCCTCCGTGCTTTCTTTTTCTCAGAAAGAGCCGTGGTGTGCGTTTTCGCGGGAAAACGCGTTTTCGGCCGAAAACGTGTACGTTTGCACTTCCCGGCCACAGGGAAGCTGCTAGCCGGGAATTCTCTGCCTGGTTCTACCCGCTGCCCGGAACGCTACGCAGGGCAAAAGCGATTCTCGTCCTCCGTGCTTGCTTTTTCTCAGAAAGAGCCGTGGTGTGCGTTTTCGCCGTAAAACGCGTTTTCGGACGAAAACGTGTCCGTTTGCACTTCCCGGCCACAGGGAAGCTGCTAGCCGGCAATTCTCTGCCTGGTTCTACCCGCTGCCCGGAACACTACGCAGGGCAAAAGCGATTCTCGTCCTCCGTGCTTGCTTTTTCTCAGAAAGAGCCGTGGTGTGTGTTTTCGCCAGAAAACGCGTTTTCGGCCGAAAACGTGTACGTTTGCACTTCCCCGCCACAGGGAAGCTGCTAGCCGGGAATTCTCTGCCTGGTTCTACCCGCTGCCCGGAACGCTACGCAGGGCAAAAGCGATTCTCGTCCCCCGTGCTTGCTTTTTCTCAGAAAGAGCCGTGGTTTGCGTTTTCGCCGGTAAACGCGTTTTCGACCGAAAACGTGTACGTTTGCACTTCCCGGCCACAGGGAAGCTGCTAGCCGGGAATTCTCTGCCTGGTTCTACCCGCTGCCCGGAACGCTACGCAGGGTAAAAGCGATTCTCGTCCTCCGTGCTTGCTTTTTCTCAGAAAGAGCCGTGGTGTGCGTTTTCGCCAGTAAACGCGTTTTCGGCGAAAACGTGTACGTTTGCACTTCCCCGCCACAGGGAAGCTGCTAGCCGGGAACTCTCTGCCTGGTTCTACCCGCTGCCCGGAACGCTACGCAGGGCAAAAGCGATTCTCGTCCTCCGTGCTTGCTTTTTCTCAGAAAGAGCCGTGGTGTGCGTTTTCGCCGGAAAACGCGTTTTCGGCCGAAAACGTGTACGTTTGCACTTCCCGGCCACAGGGAAGCTGCTAGCCGGGAATTCTCTGCCTGGTTCTACCCGCTGCCCGGAACGCTACGCAGGGCAAAAGCGATTCTCGTCCTCCGTGCTTGCTTTTTCTCAGAAAGAGCCGTGGTGTGCGTTTTCGCTGGAAAACGCGTTTTTGGCCGAAAACGTGTACGTTTGCACTTCCCGGCCACAGGGAAGCTGCTAGCCGGGAATTCTCTGCCTGGTTCTACCCGCTGCCCGGAACGCTACGCAGGGCAAAAGCGATTCTCGTCCTCCGTGCTTGCTTTTTCTCAGAAAGAGCCGTGGTGTGCGTTTTCGCCGGAAAACGCGTTTTCGGCCGAAAACGTGTACGTTTGCACTTCCCCGCCACAGGGAAGCTGCTAGCCGGGAATTCTCTGCCTGGTTCTACCCGCTGCCTGGAACGCTACGCAGGGCAAAAGCGATTCTCGTCCTCCGTGCTTGCTTTTTCTCAGAAAGAGCCGTGGTGTGCGTTTTCGCCGGAAAACGCGTTTTCGACCGAAAACGTGTACGTTTGCACTTCCCCGCCACAGGGAAGCTGCTAGACGGGAATTCTCTGCCTGGTTCTACCCGCTGCCCGGAACGCTACGCAGGGCAAAAGCGATTCTCGTCCTCCGTGCTTGCTTTTTCTCAGAAAGAGCCATGGTGTGCTTTTTCGCCGGAAAACGCGTTTTCGGCCGAAAACGTGTACGTTTGCACTTCCCCGCCACAGGGCAGCTGCTAGCCGGGAATTCTCTGCCTGGTTCTACCCGCTGCCCGGAACGCTACGCAGGGCAAAAGCGATTCTCGTCCTCCGTGCTTGCTTTTTCTCAGAAAGAGCCGTGGTGTGCGTTTTCGCGGGAAAACGCGTTTTCGGCCGAAAACGTGTACGTTTGCACTTCCCGGCCACAGGGAAGCTGCTAGCCGGGAATTCTCTGCCTGGTTCTACCCGCTGCCCGGAACGCTACGCAGGGCAAAAGCGATTCTCGTCCTCCGTGCTTGCTTTTTCTCAGAAAGAGCCGTGGTGTGCGTTTTCGCCGGAAAACGCGTTTTCGGCCGAAAACGTGTACGTTTGCACTTCCCGGCCACAGGGAAGCTGCTAGCCGGGAATTCTCTGCCTGGTTCTACCCGCTGCCCGGAACACTACGCAGGGCAAAAGCGATTCTCGTCCTCCGTGCTTGCTTTTTCTCAGAAAGAGCCGTGGTGTGCGTTTTCGCTAGAAAACGCGTTTTCGGCCGAAAACGTGTACGTTTGCACTTCCCCGCCACAGGGAAGCTGCTAGCCGGGAATTCTCTGCCTGGTTCTACCCGCTGCCCGGAACGCTACGCAGGGCAAAAGCGATTCTCGTCCTCCGTGCTTGCTTTTTCTCAGAAAGAGCCGTGGTGTGCGTTTTCGCCGGAAAACGCGTTTTCGGCCGAAAACGTGTACGTTTGCACTTCCCGGCCACAGGGAAGCTGCTAGCCGGGAATTCTCTGCCTGGTTCTACCCGCTGCCCGGAACGCTACGCAGGGCAAAAGCGATTCTCGTCCTCCGTGCTTGCTTTTTCTCAGAAAGAGCCGTGGTGTGCGTTTTCGCCAGAAAACGCGTTTTCGGCCGAAAACGTGTACGTTTGCACTTCCCGGCCACAGGGAAGCTGCTAGCCGGGAATTCTCTGCCTGGTTCTACCCGCTGCCCGGAACGCTACGCAGGGCAAAAGCGATTCTCGTCCTCCGTGCTTGCTTTTTCTCAGAAAGAGCCGTGGTGTGCGTTTTCGCCGGAAAACGCGTTTTCGGCCGAAAACGTGTACGTTTGCACTTCCCCGCCACAGGGAAGCTGCTAGACGGGAATTCTCTGCCTGCTTCTACCCTCTGCCCGGAGCGTTACGCAGGGCAAAAGCGATTCTCGTCCTCCGTGCTTGCTTTTTCTCAGAATGAGCCGTGGTGTGCGTTTTCGCCAGAAAACGCGTTTTCGGCCGAAAACGTGTACGTTTGCACTTCCCGGCCACAGGGAAGCTGCTAGACGGGAATTCTCTGCCTGGTTCTACCCGCTGCCCGGAACGCTACGCAGGGCAAAAGCGATTCTCGTCCTCCGTGCTTGCTTTATCTCAGAAAGAGCCGTGGTGTGCGTTTTCGCCGCAAAACGCGTTTTCGACCGAAAACGTGTACGTTTGCACTTCCCCGCCACAGGGAAGCTGATAGCAGGGACTTTGCTGCCTGGTTCTACCCGCTGCCCGGAAAGCTACGCAGGGCAAAAGCGATTCTCGTCCTCCGTGCTTGCTTTTTCTCAGAAAGAGCCATGGTGTGCTTTTTCGCCGGAAAATGCGTTTTCGGCCGAAAACGTGTACGTTTGCACTTCCCCGCCACAGAGAAGCTGCTAGCCGGGAATTCTCTGCCTGGTTCTACCCGCTGCCCGGAACGCTACGCAGGGCAAAAGCGATTCTCGTCCTCCGTGCTTTCTTTTTCTCAGAAAGAGCCGTGGTGTGCGTTTTCGCGGGAAAACGCGTTTTCGGCCGAAAACGTGTACGTTTGCACTTCCCGGCCACAGGGAAGCTGCTAGCCGGGAATTCTCTGCCTGGTTCTACCCGCTGCCCGGAACGCTACGCAGGGCAAAAGCGATTCTCGTCCTCCGTGCTTGCTTTTTCTCAGAAAGAGCCGTGGTGTGCGTTTTCGCCGTAAAACGCGTTTTCGGACGAAAACGTGTCCGTTTGCACTTCCCGGCCACAGGGAAGCTGCTAGCCGGCAATTCTCTGCCTGGTTCTACCCGCTGCCCGGAACACTACGCAGGGCAAAAGCGATTCTCGTCCTCCGTGCTTGCTTTTTCTCAGAAAGAGCCGTGGTGTGTGTTTTCGCCAGAAAACGCGTTTTCGGCCGAAAACGTGTACGTTTGCACTTCCCCGCCACAGGGAAGCTGCTAGCCGGGAATTCTCTGCCTGGTTCTACCCGCTGCCCGGAACGCTACGCAGGGCAAAAGCGATTCTCGTCCCCCGTGCTTGCTTTTTCTCAGAAAGAGCCGTGGTTTGCGTTTTCGCCGGTAAACGCGTTTTCGACCGAAAACGTGTACGTTTGCACTTCCCGGCCACAGGGCAGCTGCTAGCCGGGAATTCTCTGCCTGGTTCTACCCGCTGCCCGGAACGCTACGCAGGGTAAAAGCGATTCTCGTCCTCCGTGCTTGCTTTTTCTCAGAAAGAGCCGTGGTGTGCGTTTTCGCCAGTAAACGCGTTTTCGGCGAAAACGTGTACGTTTGCACTTCCCGGCCACAGGGAAGCTGCTAGCCGGGAACTCTCTGCCTGGTTCTACCCGCTGCCCGGAACGCTACGCAGGGCAAAAGCGATTCTCGTCCTCCGTGCTTGCTTTTTCTCAGAAAGAGCCGTGGTGTGCGTTTTCGCCGGAAAACGCGTTTTCGGCCGAAAACGTGTACGTTTGCACTTCCCGGCCACAGGGAAGCTGCTAGCCGGGAATTCTCTGCCTGGTTCTACCCGCTGCCCGGAACGCTACGCAGGGCAAAAGCGATTCTCGTCCTCCGTGCTTGCTTTTTCTCAGAAAGAGCCGTGGTGTGCGTTTTCGCTGGAAAACGCGTTTTTGGCCGAAAACGTGTACGTTTGCACTTCCCGGCCACAGGGAAGCTGCTAGCCGGGAATTCTCTGCCTGGTTCTACCCGCTGCCCGGAACGCTACGCAGGGCAAAAGCGATTCTCGTCCTCCGTGCTTGCTTTTTCTCAGAAAGAGCCGTGGTGTGCGTTTTCGCCGGAAAACGCGTTTTCGGCCGAAAACGTGTACGTTTGCACTTCCCCGCCACAGGGAAGCTGCTAGCCGGGAATTCTCTGCCTGGTTCTACCCGCTGCCCGGAACGCTACGCAGGGCAAAAGCGATTCTCGTCCTCCGTGCTTGCTTTTTCTCAGAAAGAGCCGTGGTGTGCGTTTTCGCCGGAAAACGCGTTTTCGACCGAAAACGTGTACGTTTGCACTTCCCCGCCACAGGGAAGCTGCTAGACGGGAATTCTCTGCCTGGTTCTACCCGCTGCCCGGAACGCTACGCAGGGCAAAAGCGATTCTCGTCCTCCGTGCTTGCTTTTTCTCAGAAAGAGCCATGGTGTGCTTTTTCGCCGGAAAACGCGTTTTCGGACGAAAACGTGTACGTTTGCACTTCCCCGCCACAGGGCAGCTGCTAGCCGGGAATTCTCTGCCTGGTTCTACCCGCTGCCCGGAACGCTACGCAGGGCAAAAGCGATTCTCGTCCTCCGTGCTTGCTTTTTCTCAGAAAGAGCCGTGGTGTGCGTTTTCGCGGGAAAACGCGTTTTCGGCCGAAAACGTGTACGTTTGCACTTCCCGGCCACAGGGAAGCTGCTAGCCGGGAATTCTCTGCCTGGTTCTACCCGCTGCCCGGAACGCTACGCAGGGCAAAAGCGATTCTCGTCCTCCGTGCTTGCTTTTTCTCAGAAAGAGCCGTGGTGTGCGTTTTCGCCGGAAAACGCGTTTTCGGCCGAAAACGTGTACGTTTGCACTTCCCGGCCACAGGGAAGCTGCTAGCCGGGAATTCTCTGCCTGGTTCTACCCGCTGCCCGGAACACTACGCAGGGCAAAAGCGATTCTCGTCCTCCGTGCTTGCTTTTTCTCAGAAAGAGCCGTGGTGTGCGTTTTCGCTAGAAAACGCGTTTTCGGCCGAAAACGTGTACGTTTGCACTTCCCCGCCACAGGGAAGCTGCTAGCCGGGAATTCTCTGCCTGGTTCTACCCGCTGCCCGGAACGCTACGCAGGGCAAAAGCGATTCTCGTCCTCCGTGCTTGCTTTTTCTCAGAAAGAGCCGTGGTGTGCGTTTTCGCCGGAAAACGCGTTTTCGGCCGAAAACGTGTACGTTTGCACTTCCCGGCCACAGGGAAGCTGCTAGCCGGGAATTCTCTGCCTGGTTCTACCCGCTGCCCGGAACGCTACGCAGGGCAAAAGCGATTCTCGTCCTCCGTGCTTGCTTTTTCTCAGAAAGAGCCGTGGTGTGCGTTTTCGCTGGAAAACGCGTTTTTGGCCGAAAACGTGTACGTTTGCACTTCCCGGCCACAGGGAAGCTGCTAGCCGGGAATTCTCTGCCTGGTTCTACCCGCTGCCCGGAACGCTACGCAGGGCAAAAGCGATTCTCGTCCTCCGTGCTTGCTTTTTCTCAGAAAGAGCCGTGGTGTGCGTTTTCGCCGGAAAACGCGTTTTCGGCCGAAAACGTGTACGTTTGCACTTCCCCGCCACAGGGAAGCTGCTAGCCGGGAATTCTCTGCCTGGTTCTACCCGCTGCCCGGAACGCTACGCAGGGCAAAAGCGATTCTCGTCCTCCGTGCTTGCTTTTTCTCAGAAAGAGCCGTGGTGTGCGTTTTCGCCGGAAAACGCGTTTTCGACCGAAAACGTGTACGTTTGCACTTCCCCGCCACAGGGAAGCTGCTAGACGGGAATTCTCTGCCTGGTTCTACCCGCTGCCCGGAACGCTACGCAGGGCAAAAGCGATTCTCGTCCTCCGTGCTTGCTTTTTCTCAGAAAGAGCCATGGTGTGCTTTTTCGCCGGAAAACGCGTTTTCGGCCGAAAACGTGTACGTTTGCACTTCCCCGCCACAGGGCAGCTGCTAGCCGGGAATTCTCTGCCTGGTTCTACCCGCTGCCCGGAACGCTACGCAGGGCAAAAGCGATTCTCGTCCTCCGTGCTTGCTTTTTCTCAGAAAGAGCCGTGGTGTGCGTTTTCGCGGGAAAACGCGTTTTCGGCCGAAAACGTGTACGTTTGCACTTCCCGGCCACAGGGAAGCTGCTAGCCGGGAATTCTCTGCCTGGTTCTACCCGCTGCCCGGAACGCTACGCAGGGCAAAAGCGATTCTCGTCCTCCGTGCTTGCTTTTTCTCAGAAAGAGCCGTGGTGTGCGTTTTCGCCGGAAAACGCGTTTTCGGCCGAAAACGTGTACGTTTGCACTTCCCGGCCACAGGGAAGCTGCTAGCCGGGAATTCTCTGCCTGGTTCTACCCGCTGCCCGTAACACTACGCAGGGCAAAAGCGATTCTCGTCCTCCGTGCTTGCTTTTTCTCAGAAAGAGCCGTGGTGTGCGTTTTCGCGGGAAAACGCGTTTTCGGCCGAAAACGTGTACGTTTGCACTTCCCCGCCACAGGGAAGCTGCTAGACGGGAATTCTCTGCCTGGTTCTACCCGCTGCCAGGAACGCTACGCAGGGCAAAAGCGATTCTCGTCCTCCGTGCTTGCTTTTTCTCAGAAAGAGCCATGGTGTGCTTTTTCGCCGGAAAACGCGTTTTCGGCCGAAAACGTGTACGTTTGCACTTCCCCGCCACAGGGTAGCTGGTAGCCGGGAATTCTCTGCCTGGTTCTACCCGCTGCCCGGAACGCTACGCAGGGCAAAAGCGATTCTCGTCCTCCGTGCTTGCTTTTTCTCAGAAAGAGCCGTGGTGTGCGTTTTCGCCGGAAAACGCGTTTTCGGCCGAAAACGTGTACGTTTGCACTTCCCCGCCACAGGGAAGCTGCTAGCCGGGAATTCTCTGCCTGGTTCTACCCGCTGCCCGGAACGCTACGCAGGGCAAAAGCGATTCTCGTCCTCCGTGCTTGCTTTTTCTCAGAAAGAGCCGTGGTGTGCGTTTTCGGCCGAAAACGTGTAGGTTTGCACTTCCCGGCCACAGGGAAGCTGCTAGCCGGGAATTCTCTGCCTGGTTCTACCCGCTGCCCGGAACGCTACGCAGGGCAAAAGCGATTCTCGTCCTCCGTGCTTGCTTTTTCTCAGAAAGAGCCGTGGTGTGCGTTTTCGCCGGAAAACGCGTTTTCGGCCGAAAACGTGTACGTTTGCACTTCCCGGCCACAGGGAAGCTGCTAGCCGGGAATTCTCTGCCTGGTTCTACCCGCTGCCCGGAACGCTACGCAGGGCAAAAGCGATTCTCGTCCTCCGTGCTTGCTTTTTCTCAGAAAGAGCCGTGGTGTGCGTTTTCGCGGGAAAACGCGTTTTCGGCCGAAAACGTGTACGTTTGCACTTCCCCGCCACAGGGAAGCTGCTAGCCGGGAATTCTCTGCCTGGTTCTACCCGCTGCCCGGAACACTACGCAGGGCAAAAGCGATTCTCGTCCTCCGTGCTTGCTTTTTCTCAGAAAGAGCCGTGGTGTGCGTTTTCGCCAGAAAATGCGTTTTCGGCCGAAAACGTGTACTTTTGCACTTCCCGGCCACAGGGAAGCTGCTAGCCGGGAATTCTCTGCCTGGTTCTACCCGCTGCCCGGAACGCTACGCAGGGCAAAAGCGATTCTCGTCCTCCGTGCTTGCTTTTTCTCAGAAAGAGCCGTGGTGTGCGTTTTCGCCGGAAAACGCGTTTTCGGCCGAAAACGTGTACGTTTGCACTTCCCCGCCACAGGGAAGCTGCTAGACGGGAATTCTCTGCCTGGTTCTACCCGCTGCCAGGAACGCTACGCAGGGCAAAAGCGATTCTCGTCCTCCGTGCTTGCTTTTTCTCAGAAAGAGCCGTGGTGTGCTTTTTCGCCGGAAAACGCGTTTTCGGCCGAAAACGTGTACGTTTGCACTTCCCGCCCACAGGGAAGCTGGTAGCCGGCAACTCGCTGCCTATTTCTACCCGCTGCTCAGAACGCTACGCAGGGCAAAAGCGATTCTCGTCCTCCGTGCTTGCTTTTTCTCAGAAAGAGCCATGGTGTGCTTTTTCGCCGGAAAACGCGTTTTCGGCCGAAAACGTGTACGTTTGCACTTCCCGGCCACAGGGAAGCTGCTAGCCGGCAATTAGCTGCCTATTTCTACCCGCTGCTCAGAACGCTACGCAGGGCAAAAGCGATTCTCGTCCTCCGTGCTTGCTTTTTCTCAGAAAGAGCCGTGGTGTGCGTTTTCGCCGGAAAACGCGTTTTCGGCCGAAAACGTGTACGTTTGCACTTCCCCGCCACAGGGAAGCTGCTAGCCGGCAATTCTCTGCCTGGTTCTACCCGCTGCCCGGAACGCTACGCAGGGCAAAAGCGATTCTCGTCCTCCGTGCTTGCTTTTTCCCAGAAAGAGCCGTGGTGTGCGTTTTCGCCGGAAAACGCGTTTTCGGCCGAAAACGTGTATGTTTGCACTTCCCCGCCACAGGGAAGCTGCTAGCCGGGAATTCTCTGCCTGGTTCTACCCACTGCCCGGAACGCTACGCAGGGCAAAAGCGATTCTCGTCCTCCGTGCTTGCTTTTTCTCAGAAAGAGCCATGGTGTGCTTTTTCGCCGGAAAACGCGTTTTCGGCCGAAAACGTGTACGTTTGCACTTCCCCGCCACAGGGCAGCTGCTAGCCGGGAATTCTCTGCCTGGTTCTACCCGCTGCCCGGAACGCTACGCAGGGCAAAAGCGATTCTCGTCCTCCGTGCTTGCTTTTTCTCAGAAAGAGCCGTGGTGTGCGTTTTCGCGGGAAAACGCGTTTTCGGCCGAAAACGTGTACGTTTGCACTTCCCGGCCACAGGGAAGCTGCTAGCCGGGAATTCTCTGCCTGGTTCTACCCGCTGCCCGGAACGCTACGCAGGGCAAAAGCGATTCTCGTCCTCCGTGCTTGCTTTTTCTCAGAAAGAGCCGTGGTGTGCGTTTTCGCCGGAAAACGCGTTTTCGGCCGAAAACGTGTACGTTTGCACTTCCCGGCCACAGGGAAGCTGCTAGCCGGGAATTCTCTGCCTGGTTCTACCCGCTGCCCGTAACACTACGCAGGGCAAAAGCGATTCTCGTCCTCCGTGCTTGCTTTTTCTCAGAAAGAGCCGTGGTGTGCGTTTTCGCTAGAAAACGCGTTTTCGGCCGAAAACGTGTACGTTTGCACTTCCCGGCCACAGGGAAGCTGCTAGCCGGGAATTCTCTGCCTGGTTCTACCCGCTGCCCGGAACGCTACGCAGGGCAAAAGCGATTCTCGTCCTCCGTGCTTGCTTTTTCTCAGAAAGAGCCGTGGTGTGCGTTTTCGCGGGAAAACGCGTTTTCGGCCGAAAACGTGTACGTTTGCACTTCCCCGCCACAGGGAAGCTGCTAGACGGGAATTCTCTGCCTGGTTCTACCCGCTGCCAGGAACGCTACGCAGGGCAAAAGCGATTCTCGTCCTCCGTGCTTGCTTTTTCTCAGAAAGAGCCATGGTGTGCTTTTTCGCCGGAAAACGCGTTTTCGGCCGAAAACGTGTACGTTTGCACTTCCCCGCCACAGGGTAGCTGGTAGCCGGGAATTCTCTGCCTGGTTCTACCCGCTGCCCGGAACGCTACGCAGGGCAAAAGCGATTCTCGTCCTCCGTGCTTGCTTTTTCTCAGAAAGAGCCGTGGTGTGCGTTTTCGCCGGAAAACGCGTTTTCGGCCGAAAACGTGTACGTTTGCACTTCCCCGCCACAGGGAAGCTGCTAGCCGGGAATTCTCTGCCTGGTTCTACCCGCTGCCCGGAACGCTACGCAGGGCAAAAGCGATTCTCGTCCTCCGTGCTTGCTTTTTCTCAGAAAGAGCCGTGGTGTGCGTTTTCGGCCGAAAACGTGTAGGTTTGCACTTCCCGGCCACAGGGAAGCTGCTAGCCGGGAATTCTCTGCCTGGTTCTACCCGCTGCCCGGAACGCTACGCAGGGCAAAAGCGATTCTCGTCCTCCGTGCTTGCTTTTTCTCAGAAAGTGCCGTGGTGTGCGTTTTCGCCGGTAAACGCGTTTTCGGCCGAAAACGTGTACGTTTGCACTTCCCGGCCACAGGGAAGCTGCTAGCCGGGAATTCTCTGCCTGGTTCTACCCGCTGCCCGGAACGCTACGCAGGGCAAAAGCGATTCTCGTCCTCCGTGCTTGCTTTTTCTCAGAAAGAGCCGTGGTGTGCGTTTTCGCCGGAAAACGCGTTTTCGGCCGAAAACGTGTACGTTTGCACTTCCCGGCCACAGGGAAGCTGCTAGCCGGGAATTCTCTGCCTGGTTCTACCCGCTGCCCGGAACGCTACGCAGGGCAAAAGCGATTCTCGTCCTCCGTGCTTGCTTTTTCTCAGAAAGAGCCGTGGTGTGCGTTTTCGCCAGAAAATGCGTTTTCGGCCGAAAACGTGTACGTTTGCACTTCCCGGCCACAGGGAAGCTGCTAGCCGGGAATTCTCTGCCTGGTTCTACCCGCTGCCCGGAACACTACGCAGGGCAAAAGCGATTCTCGTCCTCCGTGCTTGCTTTTTCTCAGAAAGAGCCGTGGTGTGCGTTTTCGCCAGAAAATGCGTTTTCGGCCGAAAACGTGTACTTTTGCACTTCCCGGCCACAGGGAAGCTGCTAGCCGGGAATTCTCTGCCTGGTTCTACCCGCTGCCCGGAACGCTACGCAGGGCAAAAGCGATTCTCGTCCTCCGTGCTTGCTTTTTCTCAGAAAGAGCCGTGGTGTGCGTTTTCGCCGGAAAACGCGTTTTCGGCCGAAAACGTGTACGTTTGCACTTCCCCGCCACAGGGAAGCTGCTAGACGGGAATTCTCTGCCTGGTTCTACCCGCTGCCAGGAACGCTACGCAGGGCAAAAGCGATTCTCGTCCTCCGTGCTTGCTTTTTCTCAGAAAGAGCCGTGGTGTGCTTTTTCGCCGGAAAACGCGTTTTCGGCCGAAAACGTGTACGTTTGCACTTCCCGCCCACAGGGAAGCTGCTAGCCGGCAACTCGCTGCCTATTTCTACCCGCTGCTCAGAACGCTACGCAGGGCAAAAGCGATTCTCGTCCTCCGTGCTTGCTTTTTCTCAGAAAGAGCCATGGTGTGCTTTTTCGCCGGAAAACGAGTTTTCGGCCGAAAACGTGTACGTTTGCACTTCCCGGCCACAGGGAAGCTGCTAGCCGGCAATTAGCTGCCTATTTCTACCCGCTGCTCAGAACGCTACGCAGGGCAAAAGCGATTCTCGTCCTCCGTGCTTGCTTTTTCTCAGAAAGAGCCGTGGTGTGCGTTTTCGCCGGAAAACGCGTTTTCGGCCGAAAACGTGTACGTTTGCACTTCCCCGCCACAGGGAAGCTGCTAGCCGGCAATTCTCTGCCTGGTTCTACCCGCTGCCCGGAACGC